>NC_042618.1:63496015-63799298 GCF_901001135.1 Rhinatrema bivittatum
CGCAGTCCTATTATAGAGACTCCAATTGTCCCGGATGAGAAAGTGTCAATAACTAAATATGTCTAGTTGTACCGATCAGCCCTGCTCAGCAGTTGATGTACTGTTCTTATGTAGCCGCCGCTTGTTCCCATTGCAGATATGGAGTCCAGGTGGCCAGAAATGTCGGCTTCGAATTATGTAGTTCTGCTGTTATGGCTGCCATCCTGCAATATTGATGTACTTTTTGTTGTATTACGCTCAATGATGGAATATCAGATTGTTTCCAATGCCATGCAATGGCTAACCGAGCTTCAATAAACACTTGCTGACATAATTGTGTCTGTGGTTTATCCAAAACTGTATGGGGATGACTCAGTAACATAAATCCTGCATTCAGTAGGCCCTTTAAGTTTAAGAGTCCTTCAATCCAATTTACCACTGCTTTCCATAAATTGTGTACAGATTCACAAGACCACCACATATGGAGAAAAGTCCCAGTTTGCTCACAGTTACGCCAACATAGGTCACTGACCCTAGGGTAACGACGGTGCAATACCTGTGGGGTAAGGTACTATTGTGTCAACATCTTATAACAGTTCTCTTGCAGTGTGGCGGATATCGAGCATTTTCGGGCCGCAGTGTATACCGCCTCTGACAGAGGATGGTCTGGATCTGCTTCCCACCCTTTAGTATGTGGGAAAGGTGGGGGATCAGAGCCCATCAGGAGAGCATAAATTTTGGAAACCATGCCCCTATTCTTGCCTGTGTTCTCACAATAATGCTCTAGGAGAGTCTTTCCTTGACTGAGGGAAGACACAATATCGAGTGTTCTCAGAAAGTATAAAAGTTGGGAACCTGCAAGAAAATCCCTCGCGGATAGTCCATGAATCGTTTGTATATCTTTCCAGGACATTACTGGACCCCGACTGAGAAAATGCTCTATCTGTATGAGGCCCCGATCACGCCAGTCTCGGAATGATCGATTTAGACGGCCAGCTGGGAAATGTGTATGGTAAAATAGATGAGTAGAATAAAAATATGCCCTTCTGCTCACTAGAGGAGCCTTCCATTTAAACCACAGTTTCAAAGTTGTATCAAGCAGCAGTGGCAGGGATCCCGTGTGTACCCATGTGCCACGGGGTTGCCACACCATGGCAGCTAGTATCCAAACCTTTTTTGAGCCCAGCTACACTAACTGCACTAACCACATGCTCTGGCAACAAATTCCAGAGCTCAATTGTGCATTGAGAGGTAGATCTTAAATAAGTACGCGCGCGCGTACTTTTGTTCGCGCAACCGGCGTGAACAAAAGAATGCTGGATTTTATAAGATACACGCGTAGCTGCGCATATCTTATAAAATCTGGGGTCGGCGCGCGCAAGGCTGTGCAAAATCGGCAGCCTGCATGCGCCGAGCCACGCAGCCTGCCTCCGTTCCCTCCGAGGCTGCTCCGAAATTGGAGCGGCCTCGGAAGGAACATCCCTTCCGCGTCCCCCCACCTTCCCCTCCCTTCCCCTATCTACCCCACCCCCCAGCCCTACCTAAATCCCCCCCTACCTTTTGTTGTGCTTGAAGCAGGCGTAACTTGCGCGCGCCGCCTCGGCATCCCCCAGCACAGGCCGCAGTGCCGGGGGACTCGGGACCGCCCTCCTGCCCCGCCCACGAACCATCGCCATGCCCCCGGAACCGCCCCGGACTGCCCCCTGACTGCTGGACATGCCCCCAGACATGCCCCCGGACTGCCGACACCCCCCCCGGACACGCCCCCCACCCCTTTTATGAATTCCCGGGACTTATGCGCGTCCCGGGGCTTTGCGCGCGCCGGTGGCCTATGCAAAATAGGCGCGCAGGGCTTTTAAAATCTAGCCCTGAGTGAATAAGAATTTTCTCCGATTAGTCTTAAATGTGCTACTTGCTAACTTCATGGAATGCCCCCTAGTCCTTCTGTTATCTGAAAGTGTAAATAACCGATTCACATCTACTCGTTCAAGACCTCTCATGAATTGTAACATAATAAATGATGGCAGATAAAGACATAAATGGTCTATCCAGTCTGCCCAGCAGGTGGTTAGGAAGGTAACTGCTACTCCGTGCAGGATACCCCTCATGCCTTCTGTTAAAGGCAATAAGTGCCACTCCTCACAGGTTACCCCATGCAGAAATGTTACACCTGAAGTTAACACAGGTGAGCTCCTTCCTTCATTCCCATCCTCTGGCCACTAGGGATCCTCTGAGTGTATCCCATGCCCTTTAGAATTCTTCACCACCTCTTCCAGGAGGGCATTCGAGGCATCCACCACCCCTTCCGTGAAGAAATACTTCCTGATGTTATTCCTGAGCCTACCCCCTTCACATTTCATATCATGACTCCTAGTTCTACAGCTTTCTTTCTATCAGAAAAAATTAGATTCTTGTGCTTCATTTATATCTTTTCAGGTATTTAAAAATCTATCCTATCTCCCCTGTCTCTCCTCTCCTCCATGGTATACAGCTTTAGGTCCTCCAGTCTAAGAATCATTGGTGCAGGCTCCACACCATTTTGGTTGCCTCTCCCTGGATTGCTTCCATCCTGTCTCTATACTTTTTGAGATACAGTCTCCAAAACTGAACACAGTATTCCAGGTGAGGCCTCACCAAAAACCTATACAAGGGCATTATCGCTTCTCTTTTTCTGTTAGCAGCCCAATGTCACTCTTGCCTTAGCCACCACCTTTTCACATTGCTTCACTATTTTCAGATCGGATGCTATCACCCCAAGTCTCTTTCCCAGTCCATGCACATTAGTCTTTCGCCTCTGATCTCGTACAGTTCCCTTGGATTACTGCAGCTCAAATGCACGACTCTGCTCTTCTTGGCATTGAATTCCAGTTACCAAATCTTCGACCACTCCTTAAGCTGTATTTTGATCACTTTTCGTTCTCTCTATTTCTTCAGGTGTGTCCATTCTGTTGCAGATCCTAGGGTCATCTGCAAAAAGACAAAAACTTTACTTTCTAATCCTTCCACAATAACACTCACAAAGATATTGAACAGAACCGGTCCCAGAACTGATCCTCAAGGCACTCCTCTAAGTGGTTCATTCTCTCTCATAAACTCTTAAGAGCTAAATAACACAGGAATAATTCAATGACGAATTAGTGCAGTCTTGTTTCTGCTTTGTAACATAGCTTAAGTTGAAAGTAGAACTTGATCACCTTATTTTGATCCAGCAAGTTTTTCATCATCATGCCATACACATTAAAATGCACAAAAACTGTGCTACAACAGATTGAAGGGAATCTAAAGTTCAATAGCTCCGAGGGGTCATACCCTGAATAAGATCATCTGTCCAGACTGCGTTCCCTCTCTGCACTCATTTGCTTCTTCTTGGTGCAGTGAGAAAATGGTGGCTCAAGAGAGTAGGAGCCGCATGGTAAAGGTGCGGCAGCTTCAAATATTGACTTTAGTTTGTAAAGAGTAATGAAATGGAAAGGAAGCTAATCCCGTGGCATATAATGTAATTAAAAATTTTTCCTAATGGTTATTTCATTCACAAAAGAAGATGATAAAAAATAATAATAATACAGAGAGCAAACCTTGTTTGTAATTAAATTTCATATTTATACATGTTCTCAGTCAGCCAAAACACTCTGGTGTGTGCTATGCCAGCGTAACAATACGCTAACTTAATACTAAAATGTATTTCAGAAACTGCAAAACCTCTGTGCTGTAAATCGTTTTTGACATTGCTATGGCTGTCCTGGGACAGGGTTCCCTTGCACATCATCTCTTTACAGTTTTTATGGATTTTTTATGGACGTATTTCATGCCCAAAGGTTTAGTCACTCCATTTTTTTTTTCCCCAGTAAACAGGAGATTTCCTCACAAATAGATTAATGTAGGTGCTGCTACACAGCTATTTTTTTTTAAATTACCAGGCACCTTTTTGTTACCTGCTCGTCAGTAAGGGTGTATATGGGAAAAACGTTTGTTTTCTTTTTCATTTCGCTAGTCAGTTCCTTTATAAATTTTGTTACATTTCTGCATTTTTAGTGTGCACTACGTTGTTTGAGTAGGCGCTAAAACCATTTAGCGAGTGCCATGAAAAGCACAATTTTGTTGTTGTTTGTATTGTTTTGGAGGGGAAACATCACACAATAAAACAACAAATGTGGCTGGTGTTTTCCATCTGTTTTAAATGAGCAGTATGTTCAGTACTGGAGTGCATTACTGTTGAGAGCCTATATCTCCAATCAAGCTTTTAGTGTAATATGTTTCTTTAGGGCCTGATTCTCAAAGGTTTTTCTCCTATTCTATATTTATGGGGAAAAAAAAGGTAGTGAATTAGGTCCTTGGTGCAATATTACATTCTTTGTTGAATGCCTGGTACTGCAAGGCTCATAATCAGCAGCAGCCACCAGGAAATAAAATTCCTTGGCACAACATGTCTGCTTGAAAGAAAATCTAATTATGGCTTTAAATGAACAGGATTGACAAATTGCCAGGGTAGAGCTGTAGTTTAAGAGGAATGCCTTGCATTTGTTTGCAGTTTCTATGATTACCATTAATTTAGCCTAAAAATAATAATAATAAAAAAAAAAGATATCAAATAATTTTAAAACTCCAGTTAGCATGTTATGTCATTATGGTTACTGACTACAATGTACAAAAAAAATGGAAATTGGAGTGTTGTACAGTCAATAAACATGGAGGACTTGTGTTTGGGAAATCACTCTGTTCAAAACATTTGAGAAGACAATTTAATTGAGTCTATTACAATTACACAAGGCTGTCAGAAGAGGCAGACTAAGCGAGTGCCAACGTGCCTTTTCAGGGATGGGCCACCAGCACTCCAAGACAGCAGGAGCTCTCTGCAGTTCCTATCTGGATGCCAGAATGCTGCCATATCATCTGAGGAAACCTGTCCCCTCCTCCCATGGCTGGCTATGCCATCTTCCCTGGCAGGGCATGCCACAGACTACCAGGACACTTCTCGGCCCGGCAATGGGCCTGCAATTACTCTGCAACAGAACATCTATTGGCACAACCATCATCAAGGGCCCATCTTTACAAGTTGGGAGTTGGTGGACTGGTCAGCAGGCATCCTTCTTATTGGTCTTGGTGAGGGATGGGTGCTGGCTATCTCAACAGGTGCATGAGCATGCCAAAGTGACCCAAATAACTTACTATATCCGCTGAAGTCTAGCAAAGTTTAGGCAGTCCTGGAGGATTGTTTGTTAATATGATTTGCACTATTTGAATATGAATATTAATGAACTTTTTAACATACATTTACATACTACACCACTCATTTAAATATTATTTGCTATATGCCAGGAAGCTTTGGAATTAATTTAGTAACATTCTCCATAAGTTAGCCGGCAAATAGGCACATAAGTTCCACCAGTTTTCAAAGCAGTTCTTATGTACATTAAGTCCACTTTGAAAATTTCCCCAGCAAAACTACACGCATAAAATTACACCTGCTAGTTGGTGCATGTAGTATTGCCAGGAGATTTTATACGTGTACTTTTAAAATCAAAAAGTATGTGCATGTGTTCCAACCCTGTCTAGACTCCACCCCCTCTGGAACGCCTCTCCTCTACGTGTATTTGTGCATATTAACCATGCAATTTTCTAAACGGCCATTTCTACTGGCAAAACACAATCTTACCTGCAGAGGTTCCTTTGAAAATTACCCTCCTTGTGTTGATGGTTAGGGATATGCTTCCATTTGAAAAGATGAAACAAAATGCAAATGAAGCAAAACAAAAGCAAATGAAATTTTGCTAGTTTTCATTTTGTTTTGCTTTCAAATGGCTGCTGCCATCGCCCCATCCTGCACTCCCCTGGATCCTCTCCAACCTCTTACCACCATCCTCCAGTCAAAGGAGCAGGAATAATCCTCAATTGCTTCTTTGCCAGTTGCTCTCCATTTCAAGATGGTGCCGATGGATCCTGATGCCAGAACTTTTTTTGGTGCACAGAGGTAGCTGTATATGTGTGATTAAAGGTCGAATTGTAGTTAAGTAACTGTTTTTGATTTTATGTATGTATTTGGTATTATTTAAATTTATGAATGTGAACCTTGTGAACTGCTGTGATTGTTCAACAGAAGGACAGCATACAAATAAATAAATAAATAAAAATATGGCGGAACAGATGTACCTCAGTACAAGAAAATGGCACCAGCCTTAAGGCCCGCTAGCACCATTTTGAAATGGATAGCTGGTAGGGTAGGAGTGATTGGGGTAAGTAGTTGGGAGAGGAGGGTTCTGGGGATGTTTAGTGGGGCAGCAGAGGGGAAGGGGTAGGGTGAACTGAACATTTCATCTTTTTTTTTTTCCCGCTTGTTCTTAGCCTCTTTTAAACAGACGAAATGAAATGAAGAGAATAAATGAAATGAAAAACGAAAGAAATGAAAAAGGAAAGAAAAGAAAACAAAAATCAAAATGAAACAAAAAAACTATTCGGTGCACACCCTTATTAATGGTAATGCATATGCGTTACTGCAAGCGCATGCATTAATGTAGTATGGTAAATAGGCCCCCACAAGACTCCCATTGCATAACAGTTTGATCCAGTCCAGCTTTACTATGAAATGAAATAATTGAGGGGTTTTCAAGTCTGGTCTTAAAGGGTAAATAATTTCAGCAAATTAGCCTTGTTTTTAGACCACAGGTATGCAAATACAGCAGATGAATATTCTTTGTGGATATCCTGAAAAAATAGACCTGTCTGAGTCTGTCATTGCCCTTAGACAACTCCCAACTAGCAAAAAAGCAATAAGCGAGGCCTTTGCAGATAAAACCTCCCAAACCTTCAGTGTTCCTAACCAAGATCAAACTAAAAAAGCTGAAATGACTTGGGCTGGCCAGTGGCTGAGCAGGATCTGGGTTTGAGCTCTGGTTCTCAGGCTGATTGGCACTGGGGCTGCAGCAGAGGCAGCATTCACATCCTCCTGTAGAATGGAAATCTTGGCCATTGCTTAACAGTGACACCTAGTGGCCAGACTCAGGGACCACAATTATGTGCTCTGGAGAGCGCCATGGTGTTATGAGCCCTGGTCATAGATCTTTGCCTCTGAGGTCGGCCTAAGTGAAGGACAGAGATGTGAGAAAATAGGAGTAAACTATCTGAGGAAAATTATAAATGAAATTCCCTGGTTCTGACTGAGCTAGAAGTATAAAGGAGAAGGAGAAAACTACTGCTCCTCCCCAGTCCCCTGCCTTCCCCAAAATGAATCCAGAATGACTCAAACTGTTGAACAATGGAATCTGTTCCAGCAGTATCCAGAAGATACTCTAACAGAGTCCAATAAGCATAACATTCTTTTCCAGTAAGGTAGCAGATTAGTCCATGAACAAAGGAAAAACCAGCAGAGCATGGCAGAATACCAATAAAGTAATCTATAAGAGCCACCCACCTCTTGCTACTTTTGCTACACCAGACTAATATGGCTATCCCCTGAAGATCTGATTGGCCCTAGATGTGTGAACAAGCTGAAAACTGCAGAATTGTCCATCCCTTCCCCATCACCAAATTAGAGTCAGGTGTGCTAAACTTTCTCCCGGTCCCGGTCGCGACAGTCGTGACCCGGCCCTTACCTCCTTGGTCCCGTTCCATCTCCGAGAGCCTGCGGCCTGTTTCGCGGTGTCCCCATGGGGGGGATGCCGCCGAGAAACCCTTCCTGGACGCCGTCTCCCTTCTTGCGCTTGTGCGCAAGAGCCGCGCTTATGAAGGCCTTTTCTCGCCACTGAAGGCTCCGCCTTACCCCTGACGTCAGACGCTGCGGCCTATGTAAGGCCGCCATGGAGCCCAGGACTTCGCCTTGCAATGGGGTTCCTTGCGGTTCCCAGTTGCTCCGAGCCCCGGAGCGTGCTATTGTGTTAGCAGCTCCGTTCCTGCCTATGACTTGCTACGCTTCTGTGTCCAAGTCCTGTCTTTGCTTTTGCCTGGTTCCAGTAACCTGTTTCAGTTCCAGCTTGGTTCCAGTAACCTGTCCTTCTTCAGTTCCGGCTTGGTTCCAGTACCTCTCCTGCTTCAGTGCCAGCCTGGTTCCAGTAACCTGTCCTTCTTCAGTTCCGGCTTGGTTCCAGTAACCTGTCCTTCTTCAGTTCCGGCTTGGTTCCAGTACCTCTCCTGCTTCAATGCCAGCCTGGTTCCAGTAACCTGTCCTGCTTCAGTTCCGGCTTGGTTCCAGTACCTCTCCTGCTTCAGTGTCAGCCTGGTTCCAGTAACCTGTCCTGCTTCAGTTCTGGCTTGGTTCCAGTACCTCTCCTGCTTCAGTTCCGGCTTGGTTCCAGTACCTCTCCTGCTTCAGTGTCAGCCTGGTTCCAGTAACCTGTCCTGCTTCAGTTCCGGCTTGGTTCCAGTACCTCTCCTGCTTCAGTGCCAGCCTGGTTCCAGTAACCTGTCCTGCTTCAGTTCCGGCTTGGTTCCAGTACCTCTCCTGCTTCAATGCCAGCCTGGTTCCAGTAACCTGTCCTTCTTCAGTTCCGGCTTGGTTCCAGTACCTCTCCTGCTTCAGTGCCAGCCTGGTTCCAGTAACCTGTCCTGCTTCAGTTCCGGCTTGGTTCCAGTACCTCTCCTGCTTCAGTGCCAGCCTGGTTCCAGTAACCTGTCCTGCTTCAGTTCCGGCTTGGTTCCAGTACCTCTCCTGCTTCAGTGTCAGCCTGGTTCCAGTAACCTGTCCTGTTTCAGTTCCGGCTTGGTTCCAGTACCTGTCCTGCTTCAGTTCCTGCCTGACTCCGGATCTCTGCCCGCCTGCTTCAGCTCCAGCTTCCGTGATCTCCTAAGTCCCAGCGGCTGGGATCCTACGGGCTCCTCCCGGGGGAGCACCAGCTTCCTGGGTGAAGCTCACCGTCCATCGTCTGCCTGGTATTGGCCTCCCGGCCTGCCCCCTAGCAGAGACTATAGTCCATCTCTCTCCAGTCTCCCGCAGGCCGGCCCAAGGGTCCACTAATACAGCTTATCCTCAACACCGTGGACACAAAATGAAAGAAACCCTTTGGTACAGCTGAACGTAAGTGAACATACTGTATATAAAATCCACAGATCATTAAATCATTATTTTTTCCTCTTTACCACTGGTGATAAGACAAAAATTACTAGGCTTAAATTGCTAGCAACATTATTAAGGTTTACAAGGCTAACTATAAGAAAAGGCGATTAAAGCTCAGAAAAGAAAACTGTATTGCCATATTACATCCAGTCTGTATAATGGGTGGGGGACAAGAAAAATAAGAATAACAAAATTAAGTCTATATATAACCCTAATAAGCTGTGAATTCAGTGAATTCTTCTCAAGAAAAAACATCTCCCTAAGTTGTGTGGCAGGAGCCACATAAGGGAATGCCAACCTTGTTTGACCACAAAAGGAAACATTTTTAAATTTGAAACATAACCACAAAACCCAATTTTTGTCCATTTCATTGCATAGCTGCAGTCCCATCCAGTGAAAATTCCCAGAATGCTGCTACATCCATAGCAAAAATGGTACCAATGCTCCCTCTTCCACATTCTCATTATGGACTCCCGATGAAACATAATACAGTTTGCATGTTCCAATTATATCCTCACTTGTAATTTGGAAATCTCTTGAGGGGATAGCAGACTGTAAAATTGAAAATAGGCAAATTCCCAGACTTTGTTGCATTCTGCAAGGCTTCAGATTTGGTGCGCAAGACCAGACTGTCGTGTATATTGGCCATGCTAGCACTTTGCAATACTGAAACTTGAGTACTCATCCTGCTAAATTGTTCCTCCAACTCTCTAATCTTCTTATCGTGGTCCACAAAGTTGTAGCCATAGTTTTGGTAAAGAATCAAAGCTGAGAGGGTAGAATTAATCAAAGTATTCTCAATCCTTGTGACCAACTGCCAGACATTCCTCAAGGAGAGGGCTTTTCTTTTTATTGAAGTTTCAATATTATAATACATTGAAAATAATGTTTACAGAAAAAAAGTAGAAATATAACTCTCTATTTAGACATAATTCAAGAAATATAACGAATTACCTATTATAAGAATTGTGGGAGAACCAATTCAAGCGGATTCAAAAGAGATATAAATCATTATTAAACATTAAGCTGAAACACCATGTCATGCAACAGTAATTCTCATTTAACCAACACCGCTTGGATTAAATTAGGAGTGCGAGTCTAAATATATACGTAGTTGTTCTGCCTCAGAAAAAATATATCTATCATTTTGATGTACCAATATGCACCTGCAGGGAAACCTTAAATAGAATTTGGCAACTCTTGAGATCACTTCATTCTTCATTAATAGAAACAATTTCCTTTTTCCTTCATCTTTTTAGTAATATCAGGAAATAACCTTACTTGGTAACCATAGAAAGACTGCGATTGATTCCAAAAGGATAGTCTTAGAACATTGTCTTTATCAGAAGACTGTATGAAAGTCACAAGCAATATTGCTCTAGTTTCTATTTTGCCCTTGTAAGATTCTTCCAGAATATCTGTAAGATTGTCAGAAGAAATAATATCCTGTTCTTCTTGCTGCTTCTTTGCTTCTTTTCCAGGCAAATAATATATCTTAGAAGTCATTGGAATACTTGTCTCAGAGAAACCTAGAATATTAATAAGGTAACTTTTAAGAAGGTCCTTTGGTGTCATCCAATTTGTTTTAGGGAAATTCAGAAATCTTAAATTATTTCTTCTTATCTCATTCTCAAAGTAATCCATTCTTTTCATTACCAAATTCTCAGATTTGCACTTCTTTTATATTTTTAATTTGTGTCCACTTTATTCAAAGACGTTTCCACCAATTGAATCTTACTTTCCAATTTATATGTCTCTTCCATATTTCGTTTTACCACACTAGTTAAATCATTTATAGCCATATTCATTTTTGTAAGTGCTTTAAAAATTTCTTCAAGAGTTATTTTATTCGGCATTTCCAATGGAGTATTCAAAACCACATGTATATCAGACTCCTTACCTCCCCTCTCCAAGAGGCCATCCTTGTCTAAATCCACTCGCCGCGCTTCGTCTTTATTCCCCCTGGAGCCTAAAATCGACGGGCTCTCCGAAGACGACAGTGATATTCTGTCTCTTCTCTGGGGTCAACAGATCTTTCAGCAATTGGTATTGTCGGCGTTAGTATTTGCTGTTCCGTCCCCTCTTCATTTATAGGCCTGTAGATCAAGGGTGGAATTGTTGGTGCTCCGCGGCTGAGTGACGCTTCTTCGGCCATAGCGTCCGATGGCCGCTTTCCACTGATAATGCCAGTGGCTGCGCCCTCCAGCGTCTGCTGCATGGTCCAGAAAACATCCTCGATCCGCATTTGTCGCAATAAGGCATCGGGGGTTGAGGTAAGGTTGTCTCGTATCCTTGCCTTTCTTTTGGTGTGTGGCATCAGAAAAATAAGATTAGGCAATACAACAAAGGAAAAGATTACAGAGATTCCACGGAGCTAGGAAGTTTCCATGCTCACGGTCTGGTAGCCATTTGGTTCTCGGAGAGGGCTTTTCCAACAGTCACAAGGGCCAATAACTGATCACCTATCTGTGCCAATGGGGATGGAACTTTCTCCAGCAGTGGGGCCCATCTGGAGAAAGAAAAGCTCAGACTGACCTTACCTGAATTTCTACTATTATCAGGAGTGACCTGTGTAGGGCTGTTACCCTCAGTCTGAGCCACAGCAAGCCCACATCCAAGGTTCCCACTGACGCTGCCTCTGTCCTCTCCAAACCCTGCATCAGAGGTGCAATAGGTGCAGGAGAGACCAACGAGTGCCGAGTTGCTGGCAGTAGCACAGGGTTGGAGCACCAGAGCTCAGGGATGCTCCACTGATGTCTCCTTTCACTCTCTGCCTCCTATGGCACAATGCAAAAGCAGATCTCAAACAATCAAGTGCTTGTCCAAAGGGCCCCAGAGAGTGCTATCTGGATAAGTTGGAGACTTCGGTTTCCCTTTATGCTTGCACATCTCAAAAAGATAAGGAAAAAAAATAACCAGGGAAAGCCACACTGTTCGCAGAGCTCTCGCTCAGCATCTGATCACAGAGGGTGTCTTGCCTTCCCAGGAAGACCTTCTAACCGAGAGGGTAGTTAACCTACGTGTAACCCCTTGCACGTTGGTCACACAAAAATCTCAGTAATGCTGGAGATCTTGTTTATGGGGCCGAGGGGGGTGGGGGTGGGGGTGGGGAGGAACGATACATCTCTTCAGGACCTTCCATTGACTCTTGTAAGTCTCTTTACACACTTCCTCTCACTCGCCAAACTAATAACCCTGGACAGCAAGTATGGGTTCCCATAAACAAAGGCGCTTTACTTGGAGAAAGTAAAAAGGAAAAATTATTTGCAAGAGAACATTCTCTTCACACTTCTGTTCTGGCAACTTAAAGAACAATTTTCAACAGATGCAGAAAAATGACTTTTTAAAGAAAGTAATTTAATTTCTCCCACAGCCTTAATACTTGATGCAATTATCTCTGCAGACAGTCCTTACAGCTAGGGGCTTCCATAGACTTTACTAGTACACAGAACTCTCATGCTTAGCTTCATCGCTTTTCTTTTCTCCTTCAGGCTTTGTGTGAGCGTTATGAACTGGATCTAACCCAAGACTAGGAATTGATCATCTCTCTCTTCTTTTACAGAAACCTTAAGGGCTGAACTTTTCTGGAGAATGCAAGCTCCAGCTCTCTCCAGTGCTTTGCTCCACTCTTCTCTTTGGAGGAGAAACCCCTTTCTCTAGGGATTTATTTAACAAACTAACACATAAATGACAGCAGATAAGGAATAAGTGGACAATCCAGTCTGCTCAGCAAGGTGATCAGGCTTGTAACTGCCGCCCTATGCAGGTGATCTCCTCGCCTGCTTGCTTAGGGTTATAAGTCTGAGCCTCCTTCCAAACTCCATGGACATAGCTCAAGACTTAGAAACCTTCCTCTTCCAGGACAGATCCTCTCTCTCCCTTTCTCCCTTCCTCCACGCCCTCCTCTCTTTTAAGGGAGAGCTCCTACTCTACAGCCTTTCTCTTCAGTGTAAAGTTTAGAACAGGAGTTAGCAACATCAATTCTGGAGTGCCACAGCCAGGTCTGGTTTTCAGGATATCCACAATAATTATGCATGAGATAGATTTGCATGCATTGCCTCCACTGTATGTAGATATATCTCATGCATATTCATTGTGGATATCCTGAAAACCAGACCTGGTTCGGGTACTCCAGGACGAGAGTTGTCTACCTTTGACCTAGAATTCCCTCAGTGCAAACTTAGAACAGGAGTTTCTGTACAGAGGCTCCACTTACTGGCAGAAGACAAAATCTACCCCTTTGCTCTCAGGCCTGGAACATTCACGATACGAGGGAAGAGATTAAACCCTTTGCCAAGAAAAATGAGTATTTACTTCAGCCAAAAGATCCCTATTTATGAAATAAATTATATGGGATTTCATGGGTTCTCTGACATTTGGACTTTTTAAAGATTAATGTAGAGAAACATTTTCCTAGTCTGGCTGGGACAACTAGATATCTTCCTGAGGTCCTGTCTATTCTATCAAGCTTGTAGCTGTTCCAGCATGGAATCATCTTCATAATAAAGTCTTACACCAGAAACAAGGAGATGCTCCATATCGCAACGGTAGCTGGTGATGGCTTATAAAATTGGTGCAATGACTGTATAGTTCCGTGTCAAGCGGGACAAGCTAAGACAGTCCTGGTTTTTGTCTTATTGCCTGTTTGGAAATGTAGTTCTAATTTTCCAACTGATTTTTCTGAGCCAAAAAAAAGAACTACATCTCCATGCAGGAAATGTTTTAACACCAGGACTGGCTCAGCTTGTCTCCTTTTTCATGCAGTTATATAGTCATGATGAAAGTGCTGATATATATTTTAGTTTCCTAACTGCACATAATACCGAAGAAATAAAACAGATCATTAGCACTATGTGCAGAGCAAGGAGGGCTGGTAAGAAGGACATTTGAAAATTGCTGATATTTTATTACAAACTGTGGGGTCGTAGCAAAAATATATTGTTAGGTCCATCCTACTGAGTCTGTTTTGCTTCATGCTATATATCTTTGCTGCTGCATCACAATCGTCACTGTGGGTCGGGATAGTACATAGTGACATGAATCCTTTCAAATGTTTATTTAAAAATGTAGAAACGCTGCCCTTCTGCTTTTGCTTCTGTTCAGATGGGTAGAAGAAAGACCATGAAGCTGCTCTCCATTTATGCTATGAAGGGCTTCCTGCTAGTGAGAATTACTGCAGCAACTGCAGTCGTCCAACTTCTTGTTGCGCCAGACCCTTGGCCTAGTGCAGGTTGGTAGGCTCCCTGGTCAGACCTAGAGAGCACCTGCCACCAGGAGACGGAGCACAAGAGGAGACAGAGGCTAGCTGGAGATTCGCCACTAGTAACCCTAGGTACTCCCGGATTGAGCCCTTGGGTACCCGGGTTGCCTGGTCTTAGGTGGGCCTCACAGGATCTCCTTGATAGGAAGTTCAGGGGTGTGCCTATCACGATCAAGGGTATGCAGTTGATACTCAGGCCGGAGGTCCTGGATGCCTGAGAAGGCCAGAAGAGGGTCTCTGAATGTATAGCAAGGATCAAGGCCAGATTCAAGGAAGCGTGGTCAGTCAATGTGAGGGTCAGAGCCAGTAATCAGTCCGAGGATGGTCAGGCAAAGCAGAGGTCAGTTACCAGTAGACAGTCCGTGGGTGGTCAGTCAATACAAAGGTCAAGTTCCAGGAGGCAGTCAGACGAGGTCAAGTTCAGGCAGAGGTCAGTTCCAGGCAGCGTGCAGACGTGGTCGGTAATCAGGCAGAGGCAGGCAGCAATCAAATGTAGTCAAGGGAAGCCGAGGTCAGTACCGAGAAGACAGTCCAAAAGGTACTACCTGGGGAGACGAGGAGACAGAAGGACGCTGGAATAGGAGGAGGCTGGAACGGAAGGACGCTGGAACAGGACTGGAACGAGACTGGAACAAAGGCTGGAACGCAGAGGCAAACTAGAAATCACAAGGATCGACCCGATTGCCAAGGCGAGGAAGTCAGGGCAGGAGCTTCCTGATATACATCCATCAATCATGGCACGCCATGGAGCTGGGACCTGCCCCTGGCTCTACAAGGTGCCGGGTGGTCCGCGCATGCATGCCTAGGGGCGGGGCCAATGCCATGGAGGACACTGAGCCCCGCCGTGAGGCCTGGCTGGAGGATGAAGGACCTCGCCAATAGCAGCGCAAATACTGGACTCAAAGACTTGGAACAAGACGGAAGCTGGAAAAAGAACTCCGAAGACTAGGGACAGGACTCAGGAACTCAGATTCAGGAACTTGGACTCAGACTTAGGACCTTGGACTCAGGCTCAGACTTTAAAACCAAGGAAAGACTTGAACCAGCAACAAGACTCTAGACAGGATGAAGGCTAGAACCAGGAGCAAGGCAAAGGCTTGGATTCAGGAACCAGATGAAGACTTGGATTTAGTAACAAGGCGAAGATTTGACCAGGACTCAGAAGACACAGGGACCAGGAACATGATGAGAGACCAAGAATATCACAGGAATGAAGACATGGAGGACCTCCAACAATGAAGATAGGAAATAGAAGACCTTGTGAAGGCCTGGAGCATAGAATGAAGAGCCCTGTAATAAGACTGGCAGGAGATGACATCATCGGGAGACACCACGGCATTTCCCACACGAGCCCTTTAAATCCAGAAAAGACACACAAGTGCACTTAGGCATGCTGGGAGGAGCAGGAGCTATGGTGGCAGCTTTCTGCCACAAAGCTGGAGGAGACTCCCCACCGGGGAGCAGCTGCACCAGCAGGATGGTGGCACCCACCTGCACAGAGGACCGGCGGTAACTACCCCACTGCGGGAAGCAGCATCAAGACTCAGGCTATGCCAAGAGGCAAGCGAGCCACCCACGGGTGCCCCCCATGAGTGGAATCACAACAAGACTGAGATGTAGGATGTGGGAAATAGGAAATGGGAGATGGAGGAGTAAGACCACAGATGGAGATGATTGAGGTAGGTTGCAAGACAATGAAATATAGGGAACATGGAAAAGAAGGTGATTTAAAGAGGAGGTAATGGATTAGCATGAAAGGGGATGATTGGAAAGGAGGAAAGTGAAATTGAATTGTTAGGAGATATGAAAGGGCATGGTTGGAGAGAGAGAGCCAGCTTGGGGATGATGGAATGGGGTGGTGTTGGTGAGAACTGTCTATTTCTCAGAAAAAAATTGAAAAGATCTGTATGAGATTTCAAACAATGGCAGTATAGATATGAATTCTCTCTTTGAGCAGGGTCTATGCTGGGATCAGTTTGTGCCAGTTTCTGAGGAACAAGTCTTCCAGCTGATTAGTGGTATGAATTAATCATCCTGTCCTTTAAATCCCCACCCAACCACCATTTTAAAAACTCTCAGAAATAAGATCAGTGGCTGTGTAGCTAAGGTAATGAACATCTCAGTACTTGAAGGCTGCCTACCTTTGGAGTTGATGCAGGCAGCTGTATGCCAGATGTTGAAAAATCCATCTCTTGAGCCATCCAATTAAAAAAATTACAGACCAATTTTTTCACTGCCTTTTTTTGCAAAGGCCATAACTGGTTAAATGGTGATCCTGTTAAAAAAAAAAGAAAAACACATTGCGGCCTACAGGTCCAAACCATTCCTCCGCCTTCCTCCCACCAGAGCTCCAAAGGTCTTGTGGGGCTGAACGTGCTGCCTCCTCCCCATAGTGCCTCATCTCGATGTTTAAAAAAAAGATTAGAGCCGGGAGTTAGTGCAGGTTTCTCCCTTCCACCATCCGCCGATCCTGGCTCCTGCCATGAATATACCTGGCTATCTTTAAGATAGCCGGATACGTTTATCTGGCTATCTTTAGGACAAGTCTGGTCCAACCAGAGTTAGCGAGATAAGTTATCCAGCTAATGATGCTCCTACCCAGAATGCCTCCGGTCTGGCCCCGGAATGCCCCCCCCCCCCTTATCTGGCTATATTCTAGCCAGAGAACTGGTTATCCGACTAGAATTTAGTTGGATACATCACTGAATATGCCAGTTTTGTCATTTAAACGGATAATTTTAAGTAATCCGTCCAAATGGCTTTTGAATATTGACCTCAATGAAGATCCAGTGAGTACTCTCAGGGCACTGCAGTTGGTGCAGAAAGCTGCAGCATGTCTGCTGACAGGCTCTGGCAGAAGAGAGCACATTACTCCAGACTTGCGGTCATTGCATTCCAGTACAATGGCGGGTCAAATATAAGATTGTGACCTTGATTCATAAACTGTTTAATAACAATATGCCTCCTTGGATCTCTGCTCTGCTGAGGTTGCATAATCCTCCATAGGCTTTAAAATCAATACACTGTGGTCTACTGGAGGTTTCCTCATTACTGCTGGATTATCAGATACCCATGAAAAAGCTTTCTCAGTAGCACAGTCTGCTTTGTGGAATTCATTACCGGACACTGAGAATAATCACTAGAATGCAGTCATTAAAGCTACAAGTAAATGTGCACTTTATTTCGGCAAACCTTTGAATTCCAGGATTAGAACATTCTGTTCACTTGATTGGCTGACTTACTCTTTTTTTGTTATTAATGATCAAACAGGCCATATATGTGTTTGTTTGATTCCTATTTATATATTTTTTGATTATGAATGTCTTTGATGTTCTGCACCCTGAATGATAGATAGTATAGGAATAAATCCTTTAAAATAATTAAACAAAGGAACTGGCTGTTGTAGGGGAGGACAAGGGAATCAGAGAGCCAGAGACTGGGGAGGGGGGAGTAGCCTAGTGAGAGGAAGATGGAGGAATGAGAAGGGGCGATGGAGGGGAGTTGTTGGGGTGTTGAAGGGTTGGAACAGTGAGAACTGGAAGATGATAATTTGTGGATTTCAGTTAGAATAGTAATATTCAAAAGGAAGGGATGTGGCTCAAGAAACAGTGAATGGAGATGGAGAAATAAACAATAGAATTTTTAAAGGTCTTAAAACACCAGTTATAATAGTGTTCTGGCTTGTTTTTAGTGGCACAGTGCTATCAAGTGAAAGAGCTCACTCAAGCAGTGTACATATTGCTCAGAACTTAAAAATGGAGAGAGAAAGTAAATCCATTTTTTGCAGGAAAATAAAGCTGTGTCTGACTTGTAAGTGGCCACGCCGGAGCTCTGTTGACTGCCAGTGCTGCAGGAGTTTTATTGCTTGCTGTGAACAAAGAGAAACACCACATCTAACTGTGAACACCACATAACAACCTAGGAAGCAGAAGCCCATTCATCTTAGTCTGATTTTAATTTTTTGTCGTTATTAATACGATAGGCATTCTTTCATAAAGATGTTATTTCCCAAAAGATTTTACTGGGTTTTATTACAGTAGCCTCCCCCTCCCCCCACAGAAAGATAATATTGAGGGAGTTGAATCATACTTTAAGTAGCTGCATATTGGTCGCACTTCTCTATAACAGTCACTGGAAACAACCAAACTGCTAACTCAGATTGACTGATTCCGTTTTCTCTGGTACTGAATGTTGCTGAAATACCTGACAATATGCAACTGTACAAATAGTACCAGCCTTCACATGTTGCAGAATGGGTGAAAACCTACACTGACTGGGACACTACAGACGGTTTCACATTATTTTTGCTGTTCCAACTGTTTTGATTCTGGAAAGAAGCACAAATACAGGAGATTGATTGGATTACTGCAACTTCTTTTGGAAGAGTAGTATCCAAATGTATCATTTTTCTTGTATCTTCATTGCTGATTGCATCAGGGTCAGTAGCCTAATAACTAATAATGTACATAAAGTAGGACTTCTTTCATCGTTGACCTTATGTTTGTGATCCTTGAATAATAGAGTTAGCCATCATCGATGCAGAAAGAGCTTTTCATGATTCTGTAATCAACCATCCATTTTGGAGTGTGTCTTGCTTTTCCTTTGGCTACTTTCTTGTACTTGTGAGATTGTATCCCGGACTACACCAGAGATTAGTTCAACTAGTTGGCGTCAACCCGTAGAAAATAAATAATTCTTTCATGGTTGGTCATGATTGACTAGAGAGGCTCGTTTAAAGAACAGAATGTTTAATTTTAGAATCACTAGTTATCCATGTCATCCCATCCTGACTATAGTAGCACAAGCACCTCACATTTTTTAGTCTTCTAGAAGTTTTCTCTATCTCTGCCTTGTTTAGCTAGGCTTATATTCTATAACTTCTATAACTAAGTTTGCAGGAAGGGCTATTTTTTCTTTACATTGCCAGTTTTTTCAAGCACTATCATTACTTAAAATAATAAAAAAAAAGAAAATAAATGATTCTGATCAAGAGTTCATAAAAATGAAAAAACTCAAATATAGCTGATAAGGTATATTCAACATAGAGTTTTCTGGAACCCTCCCCTTTGTTAATCATACCATTCTCTCAATTCAACTAGATTGAAGGATGAGTAAAATCATCTCAGACTGTCTTTTGTGGGACAGTTTCTCCAGATGGTTTTGTTTTACACAAAACTTGACAGGAATGAACTTCATCCCTAAACCAGTATGTTAGGAATGATCTCAGTTTAAACTGACTGACCAAGTCTCCTTCTGAATTTCATAGGATGAAATATGTATAGGCTACATATCATGATGCGTTGGGATATTCTTTTTATTCAGGCTAGTGGTACCCAATACAATTGGGGTTATTTCTGATTCTTACTGCCATATTTTTTTGTTCTCTGATAGCATCCCTAAGTACTTGAGGATCTTTTCTCTCTTCATATGTTCCACAGACTTGGTACGGAACTGACACTTTTATCAGCAACGCCATTCATGTGTTTTTCTCCTTTACCACAATGACCCGTTTTCTAGCATCAAGCTTTTCATTGGTTAGAATGGGAAAGTCCCAGGTGATCATAATTTCTTCATTCTCTACAATTCTGTTAGGGCCATGACCCCAGTGTTATAGTCAAGGATGGATTTTGTCACCCCTAGACCCTGTTGGAGGTGTCACCGCCCCCCCACCCCCACAGGTAGGACATTATCAACAAAATTAACACTGACCAACTTAAAACAAAAATGACGTAACAACGATGCTTCTCAGCCTTTTTTTTATTTCATGGCACATTTTCAAGTTTGCTCAATCCTTGTGATAAACCAAAGTTTGCATGATTCTCACTCTCCTTCCCCTTCTACCAGCAGGAGATCAGCCCTTTTCACCTGGGTGTGCCTCATTCTGCCAGCTTCAGTCTGACATCTGAACTTCCTGACCCAGCTGATTCACATTCAAACTTCAGACTGAATCTGGCAGAGGCTGCACACACACAGGTAAGAAGTGCTGTTCACCTCCCAGTGGGAAGGTTACTAGGGTTCTGGTAGATGAATCTGGGACGCTTGTTCCCTGCTATTAAGTTCACTTAGAGAATAGCCACTGCCATTAGCAATGGTAACATGGACTAGACTTAGTTTTTGGGTACTTGCCAGGTTCTTATGGCCTGGATTGGCCTCTGTTGGAAACAGGATGCTGGGCTTGATGGACCCTTGGTCTGACCCAGTATGGCATTTTCTTATTCTTAGTGCTTGTAGTGAATTAGCAGTTCATTTTGATGGGAGGGGGAAGTCCAGTGGACTGTCCCCATGGAAAATTATACTAATCTACTTTAAGTACATTCTTCAAATTCTGTTACCATAAAATATTTCTGAGCACAATAAAAAAGCCTCCATATTGGTGGGTATGTCCTAGAAACAGGAGAATTAATTACATGCCAGAAAAAGTCAAAATTAGCCAACAAAATCCAATTTTTCTCATGTGGGGACATGTCCAAGTCAGGGATTTTGAACTGTGCCCCAGGATAATATTTCATACTGTTATCGCTGGCTTGATTTCTGTTGCGTCTGCCGCCTGTGGAGCCCCATGGGTGGCTTCACTTACCCAACACCACACTACTGTGGTTGAGACAGCCCCGGGCACCCTCGTGACAGTGGGAAGTCGCCGCTGATGCTGCCCCTTATCCTCGCAACCCTGAGTGCTGCCACCACCAACGAACCGCTGCCTCTCCCTTGCGGCTCTGGGTGCCGCCATGCTGTTGCTGCCTTCTCCGTGACTGGGAACACCGCCAATGTCCTGCCCTGCACTCAACCTCCTAGGCACGCATGCAGAATTTAAAGGGCCCGTGGAGGTAGAAGCCCCGTGGCCCTTGCCTGCAGTCATTGACTTGGCAATAGGTCCTCTCTTCTGAGACGTGGATTGCCTGTTCCTGAATTCCTTCCTACTTTCTGTGTTCCTCGCCTTCCTCCCTCGCTCCTTTGGGCTGATCTTGGCTTTGACCTTTGCCTGGACCTTGACCACAAGCTTTGCCACCTGCCTCTGACCCTTCAGCATGTTTCCTGCTACACTTCTTTTACCTGGTCATCCATCCCTGCAGAGGTCCCACCTAAGTTCAGCTGGCCCCAGAACTCCAGGGCTCAACCTAAGGGGCATGTGGGCTGGTAGTGGTAAAGCTCCAGCTGGGCCTCTGCTTTCCACCAGCCTTGCCTACCAAAGGTGGAGACCTGTGGGGCTCCCGATTCACACACATGTTCACTGTCATTCATTCGCTCTCTGACTCTCTCATACACACGCATATTCACAGCATGCCAGGCAAACGCTCAGGGTGCCTGCCTACCTGTAGGGATACTCAAACCTCACCATTTCCTGCAGTCTTCACGGGTCACCTCCCTTCACCCCCCCCCCCCCCCCCCCGCCTGCAACTGGTATGCACGTGAGCAGAATGCAAGTTCCCACAAGAAGAGGATTGTTCACTTACTTGCACACATGCTCAGTCTCACACAAACACATGCTGACTCACACACACATGCATGTCTACGTTGAGATTCACACAAGCTCACTGATACATGCATACAGATGCTCATGCTGAGATTCACACTCCTTCACTACTACCCATAAAAAAGATTGCTAAGCAGACTTGATGGACCACTTGGGTCTTTTTCTACCAATATTTACGATGGTCCTATGTCATACACAAGCTTATACTTACTGACTCACACCCACATCCTGACATACATGCACGCTCACTCTGACTCTCAAACATGCTCACTGACATACACATAGTCATACTCACTGAGTCACATACTTACACACACTCTCACGCATGGTGACACAGACACACACACATAACTGAAAAAAAAGTTTTTTTCAACTTACTTTGGTGGTTAGGGAGGGAACCAAGGTACCAGAAGAACAGGTGAGGGTAGGAAGCCTGCTGTTGCCCTGGGAGAATTAGAGGAGGTGTTCTTGGCTTGTGGGAGGGGGTGGGATGCAAGGCCCAGATGTTGTTTTTTAAATAACCAGTTTTTGTTGCAGAGAACAGAAAATCCTTGCCGCAGAAGCAGAGGGAAAAACAGCAGAGCCGGTGAATGGAGGCAGGAAATGTGTTTTCCGCTGCCGCTGAAGGTGGTGGTGGTGGTGGTGGTGGTGGGGGGGGGGGGGCATGAGCATAACCGTGTCAGAACTGCGGCTGGAAAGGAGGCCGTACAAGAGGACCGCCGCTGTGTGAAGAGTCGCTGATGGTACGGAGGAGCAGCTGCTGCTAAAACGGGCCAAGAGACGCAGGGGCGAGGGGCGAGATGCAAGACAATCTGCTGCCTGAGGCGAGGGATGAGATGGCGCCCCCCCCCCCCCCCCCCACCAAGTGCAGGATAGATCAAATTACTGAGTGGACCAGGGGAAAGGGTTCCTCCTGGAGTATGCCCTTTCAGTGATTTGAAATGCCGGGGAAAGGGAAAAAGCAAGGGGTCATGGTTCCCAAAGGAGTGCCAGATAAAGTGCCAGTGATAACATTTCTAGGAAACTGGTAAACCTACTACACTCCCAGGAACCCTACCAACTGCCACTCTCTCAGGGCAGATGCAAGGGTATTAGGATTCCTAGGTGAACCTTATAACCATGCACCACTACACCTCTCTGCCCCCCCACACACATTTTAAAATTATGCATTTATGCAGAAAACCCTGCAAAAAATACACTTGGAACCTGTATGGTATTAGGCCTACTGGAAAGTGTGTTGGATGTAGGCTAGGCCCTCAGATAGCCATAAGAAAACTTAATTACGATTACAATGTTATAAACCTTCCATACCAACACAGCACTAAATGCCAGAACTCAAACAGTAACAGCCCTACCTATGAAAATGCAACACTGCAAATATTACAACAGGTCCTACAACACCAATACACCACCTATTAGGAAAATAGAACAAGCAAACTGCTATAGATCTATACAGCAACTACACATAGCAGAATACCTCACCATAGTCACAAATGCAAAACACAGATAGACCCTCACCAAATAGAATAAACTGACTATAAAGTATAAATAGAAACAGACAGATAAAAATTGAATTGGAAACCACAACAAGCCAGAATATGTATGCAATGCAACAATGGAAAAAAAATCACTATTCCTTGTTAAACAGCATATATGTTGCATTCGTGCCTGTTCTCACCCTCGCTCCACCCTCTCTATCTTGGTGGCGACTCCCTTCGGGTCTGATGGACAGATGCTGCCGCAGCTTCTCCTCGCCGCTTCTCCCGGAATCCCCAGGCTGGCCTGACGCTGTGGATCTGCCATGTTCCTGATGATGTAAGGGCGTGTGCGCTCCAGAGTTTGTACTGGCAAGGGCGCGAACCTTGGGGGCGTCCCCCCGTTGTGACATCATCCGCTTCCAACTTAAAAGGTCTTTGCTTGCAACTATGAATCGAGTTAGCAAGGGGAATTCTTTCTCTGCTGCTCTGCCTCCACAAACTTACCTAGGGGTACCCGCTCCTCGGGGGCCCCACTCTCTCTTCTTGATTTCAGATTGCTAAGATGGGATCCGGTACTCGTTCCTTGAGGGCCTACGTCCCTGAATGTTCAGAAGACTCCTTACTGCCTGGAAGCGATCACAGACGTGAACACTGTGAGTTCTATTACAGATAGGAACCGGTACTCACTCCACGAGGGCCTATGTTCCTAATCTCTGAAGACTCTCTTCTAAGACGTTATCGCAGGTACGGAGATCGTGAGTTATTGTTGCAGATTGCAGATAGGAACCGGTACTCGCTCCACGAGGGCCCATGTTCCTAAAACTCTTCACAGACTCTCTTCTATCTCAGAAGCTATCGCATACCTACATCTTGTGAATTACTATTACAGATTGCAGATTGGAACCGGTACTCGCTCCACGAGGGCCTATGTTCCTAAAACCCTCCAAAGACTCTCTTCTATTCCAGAAGCCATCTCATACACAGATATTGTGAGTTCTTATTCCAGACTGCATATAGGAATCAGTACTCGCCTATGGCTCCTGTTCCTGAATATACTGAAGACTCTCTGTTGCATAAAAGCCATTACAGATATCTACAATTGTGAGTGTATCATCTACTACTGGTTTTGTATCCAGCATACCCTGTCTATTCACTACCTATAGTCTCTTTCTACAGCTCAGCAACCCAGAGATCGCAGTTCCAGTATCTGAGGTTACTTCAGCCCTGCCGGGCACATCAGCTCACTACTGCCACCTCTGGTGGTTCTACTTCCTGTTTAATAAAGAACTATCTGTGTTTGTCTCCATATTCCAGCCTAGCCGGTGGTCCCTCTCAGGATATCGTCCTGGGGGCGGTGTCATCTGCCATCGGCCCAAGGATTCACCAATTTACATTAAAGTGTTCATTCCTTACACTTCTAGAGGGGTATCATAACAGACTGCCACTCTGTGGGGAGCCAACCCACAACAGATTAAATGTAAACCGATGTGATATGTAAAATCGAACACCGGTATATAAAAGTAAATAAATAAAATAAATAAATAAATAAATAACAGATCTCTAACTCCGTCTACAGAGTACTGCCGGCTACTCTCCTCGGGGGAGCAGATTCCATAACAGATTGCTACTCCTCCTCTCTGGAGGAACAGATCTACATCAGATTGTTAACTCCTCTCCTCTGGAGGAACTGATTACTAACAGTCTGCTAACTCCTCCACTCTGGGGAAACAGATCCATAATAGATTGCTACTCCTCCCCTCAGGAGGAGCTGATCGATAACAGATTGCTAGCTCCTCCCCTCTGGGGGAGCAGATCAATAACAATATACAATCAAGAAATATAAAACATCATCAACCATTCCAATAAAAAGAATAAATTTATTTATTTATTTTATTTATTTAGTGCTTTCTTATACCAGCATTCATGATTTACAATCATATCATGCCGGTTTACATGGAACCAGGGTACAACAACCTTAAACATTAACATAGCAAAGAGAAGTAATAGTTACATTGAAACAGGGGTGATAGAACTGGGGGAAAAAGAATACAAAGCAGAAGGTAACTCAATGAGCAGAACAATTATTTACAGTGTGCTGAGTGTTCTGTAATGATAGCTATGGGGATCAGTGAACTTAGAGAAAGGCTTGTTTAAATAACCAAGTCTTAAACCAGCTGATGAACAGTGAAATATCCAATAATAAAAAATGCATACAAAAAATTTTAAAAAGTTACCAAATATCATTAAAATATTTCAAAACAGCAGAGACATCAAATAACATCAAATTATGTAAAACTAATAAGGATGAAAAAAAATCCGCTTTCCATACCTGGGAACTTTTGATTTCCAGCCACCCTGAGATTTTCCTGTATTAGTGGGGGAAGTGGAGGGGGACGCGGAGGGTACACAAACTTTTTCCTCTGTAACAAATGTTAATTCTCTCTTTCACACACACTCTAACACATATATTCATTCTCATGCATGTGCTTATTCACTGATTCTCTCCCCCTCATATTCACATACAAGCTCTCACACACTCAGTGGTTCTCTCTCTTCACACAGGCGCTCTCACACTCAGTCTTGCTCTCTCTTTCACACACACAAGTGTGTGTAGAAGTGGTTCTTTCTCTCTTATGTTCAGTGGCTCCTTCTCCCTCACACGCACAAGCACTTTCTCATATTCAGTGGCTCGCTTTCCTTCACACACATACACTCAGGCACTCTCTTATTCTCAGTGGCTCTCTCCACACATACAGGCACTCCCTCACACACACACACCAACTGGCACTCCCTCTTTCACATGCACAGGCTTTCTCTTTCTCTCACATACACACACTGGCACTCTCCTTTTCTCTCCCTGACAAACACTGGCACTCTCCTTCTCTCTCCTCCTTTCTCAAACTCATATTCAAGGCCGCAGGAGGGGTGGGCCTCGTCACTGAAGCTGCGCCGCGAGGACAGTGTCATGGGCTGAAGAGGTTCATGTGTTGCTGCTGGTCCGCGGAATTGAAGATGGCCACCAGGTGAGGGGGCTGGATCACTCTTAAGATGCGCCGCAGGAGGGGTGGACCATGCCATTGAAGTTGAGCTGGGGGGGGGGGGGGGGACCTGGGCCGGCACATCCCATTAGGTGAACTAAGTGGTTGCCTTGGGTGCCAACCATTAGGGGGCACCGAAGAGCAGTCATGTGGATTCCCAGATGACTCCTGAAAAGGCAGCCTCTGGCCCTCACCGACAGCCTTGATAGGCACAGGGGCCAGCTCTGGCCTCGGCGGGAAGGTCCTGGCTCACGCTCCATGGGCTCTCTGCCGCTGTCACCCCTGCACTGCTGACAACTGCGAGAGGTGAGCGCACATGCCTCCCCTCCCCTCCTCCTCTCTGGGCACCAGCCAGCGCTTCTCTCTCCCTAGCGGGCACTGACAGCTTGCCAGCCATGTGATAACCTGGTCCCCCCCCCCCCCCCTCACCTCACCTCACCTGTGGCAGCTCCCTCAGGCCCGGCTTGCACTGCCTCCCACCATCTTGCTTCGGCTTTCTTGGCGTGGAGGAGTGGGAGAGAGTGCACAAGCTCATCTCGTGACAGGCAGGGGGCAGGAGGCAGGGGTGGGGCTGGCAGAGGAGGCGCCTCGCGCAGTCCCAGCGCCCTATGTCACGCCGCCAAGACCGGGGGGGGGGGGGGGGGAGGGCACAAGGCAGAAGGTTCGCTTAAGGCGCCTAATACGCTTGCACTGGTCCTGCGGGGAACGCATTGCTGAAGCTGCGCTGAGTTTCTTCTTTTGCCACTGGGTCAAAGATGCACCATGAGGGGAACTGGAAACTGCCCACTGAGCAAGGCAGAGCTGCCGCCAAAAGAGGAACCAGAAAGGTGCCCACTAAAACAACAACAAGTCTGTGCTGCACCCCAAGAAATGGATATCAGCCTGGCCATACCTTGGTTAATATCTTGGAGCAGTAAGAAAGATAATGGAGAGCTGGCAGCTAGATCAGAGAGACAGAACTGTTCTTATTTTTTAAATTTCAGACAGTAGTGCTGAAAAAAATCAGTGGAAGATGGGGACCATGAGGGGATCTGTTGCTTTCCATACTTGCACCTAGCAGTAAAGGATGCCCTGAGAGCGAAGGAGCAATATGGCAGCTTAGTCCTGAAGAAATTGATAGAGAAGTATATGAAAATAGTGGTGCATTTTCACCAGAGTGAGACGGCTGGGTAGGAGCTCCACGAGAAGCAGAAAGCAGTGGGAGTGCCTCTGTACTGGCTTATTCATGATGTGGGCACCCGATGAAATCCCACCTATCTGATGCTGCAGAGGTTCGTGGGACAATAGATGGCCCTTCGTGACTTGTTGCTGGGAAGTGAGATATGTACAGATCGCCCTCTGTGGCATCATGGTTGGCCACATATGACACAGAAATCCTTCAAGGATGCCATGGAAGATCTCAGTTCCACAAAAGCTGCTATAGGTAAGCTCATACCCATAGTCAACATCCTGGAAGAGAAGTTTATTTACTTTTATTTTATTTATTTATTTTTATATACCGACATTTGATCTGAGATATCACATTGGTTTACATTCAGGTATCGTAGGTATTTCCCTATTCCCCAGAGGGCTTACAATCTAACGGGCCAATACAGTAAAATCGCAGGAGAGTGGGCTATACAGTATTTTAATTTATTAAAATTAGGGCCAGCGGTAAAAAGAGGCACTAGGGACACTACCGCGTCCCTAGCGCCTCTTTTTTTACAGGAGCAGCGGCTGTCAGCGGGTTTGACAGCTGATGCTCAATTTTGCCAGCATTGGTTCTCGAGCCCGCTGACAGCCACGGGTTTGGAAACTGGATGCTGGCAAAATTGAGCGTCCAATTTTCGACCCACGCGCTGCGGGCCTATTTTAAAAAAAAAATTTTCTATTTTTTTTACTTTTTTTAACTTTCGGGAACTCCGACTTAATATTGCCATGATATTAAGTTGGAGGGTGCACAGAAAAGCAGTTTTTACTGCTTTTCTGTGCACTTTCCTGGTGCCCAGAGAAATTAGCGCCTACCTTTGGGAAGGCACTAATTTCTGAAAGTAAAATGTGCAGCTTGTTCCTACTTTGTTCCCTGTGCAATTGCATGTTGCGGGCGCTATTAGGTTTGGGGGGGTTGGATGTGTGTTTTGGATGTGCTATTACCCCTTACTGAATAAGGGGTAAAGCTAGTGCGTCCAAAACACACATCCAATCGTGGGTTAACAGTGCACTCTGCCGGAGTGTACTGTACCATATCGGCCTGTAAGTTTGTACCAGAGGCAATGGAGGATAAAGTGACTTACCCAAGGTCACAAGGAGTGACAGCAGGACTTGAACCCTGGTCCGTAGCCCACTGCTCTAACCTCTAGGCTATTCCTCCTCCCTCTAAGTTAGTTAGAGGGTTTCTGGCAGGAACAGGGACAGCCATGAAAAGTATTGCCATTCATGGACTCTTTACAGCAACAGGTGCAAGATAGGATCAAACCCCTCACTGAGAAGTATACATGACTTAAATGCTAGCCAAGCTATGAGACCCACAGATAAAGGGGTGTATCAACCTCTGGTCTAACAGTCTAATTCACTGTAAGGAGACACTACTGGTGACTACAGTGTGGGGATGCAGTACAGGAAAGAGTGGGCACCCTACATTGTACTGTTAGCATGAACAGCATCCTGTTAGCTACCATTTCCTCTCCCTCCTTTATCTTACAACCACACCCCCCAGGAATGGGCAGAATAGGCTTTCCTGACATAAACCCTGGCAACAGTGTTTGGCAGCAGAGGAGATTATCCTCCCCCAGCAAAGGAGACTCCTGCACAAAGTTCAGCCACACTCTAATTCGTAGAACCCATCAAGGACACAGCCACAGATCTCCTGCCCATCAACCACCAGTATAATAGTGAATAGGCATTCTCAATGGCAAGGGGCATCAGGAGTCCATATCACTCACAGCTGATACCAGAGTTGGTGGAAAAGTTGCTCTTCCTTAAAATAAGCCTCTCTCAGTTGAATCTCCTTGATTTTCTAAGCAAGTGGCAGGAGAACTAAATGCACAGCTACAATGAACTAATGCCCACATTTTTGGC
This sequence comes from Rhinatrema bivittatum, assembly GCF_901001135.1. Classification (NCBI taxonomy): domain Eukaryota; kingdom Metazoa; phylum Chordata; class Amphibia; order Gymnophiona; family Rhinatrematidae; genus Rhinatrema; species Rhinatrema bivittatum. The sequence goes on from NC_042618.1 coordinate 63,525,342, forward strand.
ACGCTGCTCCTTGCTGTGTTGTTGCCAGTTGCTGCTCTTGCTGCCGAAGCCCAGCCTGCTCCTCGTGCCCTGCCTGTCTCCTGGGACAGCTCCTCGCTGTGTGTTTTTTTGTCTGGAATCACTAGGTGGAATCCCAGAAACTTGCCTCTCACTGCGGATGCAGTCTGCTAGCTGATGAATGAATTACAGGAGGGAATGCATCTCTGGGTTAATATATTAAACACTTGCTTAGGTCTGGGAAAAATGACTTCCTTGCTGGTACCATTAAAAGCTACAAAATGCAACAGACATCTGCTAATTTGTTTAATTGGTTTGTGACTTGTACCCAAAGCAAAGTAAAGGCGAGCCAAGGGACTGGAAACCTTATCTTTGAACATTTTGGGGGGTGAATTTTCGATTTTGGAAATTAGCTGGGTAAACTTCTGACTTTGAGTATTCTCCCCTGCTGCCTGACTATTTGCCTGCTCAAAGTTACAGGGTGCACACATTTAGCTGGCCAAAAAAGAAGTGCCTGGCCAGTGCGGATCTTCAGTGCTAACTTGCTAGATTTAACCAGACTACTAGGTCGCACAAATGATAGTCTGGGGTAGACGTTTTCTTTCCTTTTATTGGGGGTGCAGGTGGAGGGAGATGGGGCAGTGGTTCCTCTTCGAATGTGCCAGATGATAGTGCTGAATTGGCCTACCTATGCCCCCCGCCCAACCTATACGACCAACCTACTCCTTGTCCCCCACCCCAGCTCCAACTAAGCAGGCAAACTATTCCTATGCTCTCCGGCTAGATGTGGGGGGATTTTCAGCTACAAACTTAGCTGGTCAGATATGGCTGAAAATGTGGTTAAAGACAGCCGGGTAAAATTAGCTGGTCAGATATGGCTGAAAATGTGGTTAAAGACAGCCGGGTAAAATTAGCTGGTCAGATATGGCTGAAAATGTGGTTAAAGACAGCCGGGTAAAATTAGCTGGTCAGATATGGCTGAAAATGTGGTTAAAGACAGCCGGGTAAAATTAGCTGGTCAGATATGGCTGAAAATGTGGTTAAAGACAGCCGGGTAAAATTAGCTGGTCAGATATGGCTGAAAATGTGGTTAAAGACAGCCGGGTAAAATTAGCTGGTCAGATATGGCTGAAAATGTGGTTAAAGACAGCCGGGTAAAATTAGCTGGTCAGATATGGCTGAAAATGTGGTTAAAGACAGCCGGGTAAAATTAGCTGGTCAGATATGGCTGAAAATGTGGTTAAAGACAGCCGGGTAAAATTAGCTGGTCAGATATGGCTGAAAATGTGGTTAAAGACAGCCGGGTAAAATTAGCTGGTCAGATATGGCTGAAAATGTGGTTAAAGACAGCCGGGTAAAATTAGCTGGTCAGATATGGCTGAAAATGTGGTTAAAGACAGCCGGGTAAAATTAGCTGGTCAGATATGGCTGAAAATGTGGTTAAAGACAGCCGGGTAAAATTAGCTGGTCAGATATGGCTGAAAATGTGGTTAAAGACAGCCGGGTAAAATTAGCTGGTCAGATATGGCTGAAAATGTGGTTAAAGACAGCCAGGTAAAATTAGCTGGTCAGATATGGCTGAAAATGTGGTTAAAGACAGCCGGGTAAAATTAGCTGGTTGCATTTGCCACTCGGCAACTTACAGAAAATTGACCTTTTGGTTTTAAATTCTGTAAGCAGTGCTGAAAATGTGCTTTAGAGCCACTTCAGTTAAGAAGCCTCCACCACATCTTTGGACCATGTTTCTTATACCTAACCTTTGGCTTCACCGACATTTGACAATTAGTTTCAAATCCTCCTTCCAGCACCCAAGTTCTCAATAAAATTAGTTAAAAGAAACCCCCCCAAAAATAATCTGATAGAAACGATACTTTGATAAGGCCAAAGAATGCTGAACAGCACAAGCTTTTGGGACTATTGAGATCTCTCACTCAGAATCAGTCCTGAAAACCTCTATCCTGGAAAACAGTTGTTGGCTTTAGAAAGGAAACATCACTACCCAACTAGCCTGCTGTGTTTTTTTCAGTTCATTTTACTTTTGTTGGACTGACACGGTATATTTCCATACTACTGGATTCTAAATGGGAGTTGAAGGGAATACGGATGGCGGAAATGTGCTCCCAGTCCTCTTTCATTGCAGTTTGCATTAACTAACACTGCATTCTAGCACCAGAGCCTTCACAGTCCTCCTGCAAATGCTTTATAAGGTAAATAATTCATAGTGTATGCAGTTCAATTCTGTGCCTGGCTGATTATTGGTGCCATTTAGATGACAGATTACTGCAGAACTGCATCAAAATGTAAAGGTGTTAAATGTTCACGGTTTGTCTTGATTCAATTAATTTGAGGTTTCTAGGCATACATGCCATCAATAATGCGAGTTGTCATTTATATGTTTTCTGGTTTTAGTGTATTTTCTGGGTTTATCTTTGCATCTGCCTGCTGGTTGATTACTTGGAGGCACAGAAAGTACTTATAACAAGTTGGAAAGGCTACACATTAGGAGGGCATACAGATGTAATCGGCATTCTTTTGCTCATGAGACCTTGGCAGAGAAGCTGGCAGTGTCCCCTCTCTCTTTCTTCCCACTCAAGCATACTTTGTGGCCAACTGCTGGCTACACAGCTCCTGAAGCAAGCAGTTGGTTTCCCCCATTATAGCGCCCTATAGTGATTGGTCTCCTCACGAATGCTGTATGGCCCCGCAGCTTCGAGTTCCTGCATTTGGCTTCCCCTGGCACAAATTCCTCGCGTGGTTGGCCTCCCCAGGTTGGCTCACAGAGGTGCCTGATCACAGGCTCCAAAGCTTTCGGTACTGGCACTCCGTTTCCACCAGCACAGCACCTTCTTGCAGTCGGGTCTCTCCAGGCTGGCAGTCATGTGCGCCGGATACCCAGCTCCGTAGCTGTTTGCTAGCACTCAGTTCCCCTCAGCAGAATGTCCTCCTGTGGTTGATAACTCCTGGGTAGAGACAGAGGGCCCAAAAATCTATCCCTTATATCGGATTCCCTTTCCGCTGAATATAACTGTGCATTATATTGCTGGAAAATTGCCACAATCTCTTTCGTGGATGTCACCACATTCCCAACAGGGGTTTGCATGCTTCTAACAAAGGATGCTCCTCTAGTAGGTTTGCCATAAGCTCATACCTACTTTGTTCCCTTGCAAGTATAATTTATGCTTCAAGGCGGTCACTGAAGACAGTGCTCTTTGATGGAGTTTTGCAATAAGAAGAATGTGATACTCCCAAAAAAGGTTTTTTTATCACTATCTACATATAGTGGGCAGATTTTATAACTTGCGCACGCGGGGTACATTTGTGCGCGCTACCCGGTGTGAACAAATGTACGCCCGATTTTATAATATGCGCGCACAGCCGCACGCATGTTATAAAATCCAGGGTCAGCACGCACAAGAGGATGTACACTTGTGCACCTTGTGCGCGCTGAGCCCTAGGGGAGTCCCGATGGCTTTCCCCATTCTCTCTGAGGCCTTGGAGGGAACTTTCCTTCTGCTCCCCCCCACCTTCCCCTCCCTTCCCCTATCTAACCCACCCCCCAGCCCTACCTAAATCCCCCCCCTACCTTTATTTCATTAATTACGCCTGCCTCTGGCAGGTGTAACTTGTGCGCGCCGGCCAGCTGCCGGCATGCCATCCCCCGGCACGGCCTCTGTGCCAGAGGCCTTGGTCCCGCCCCCAGACCACCCCCGGACCGGTGCCCTGCCCCCTTCCCGCCCCTTTTTCAAAGCCCCGGGACATACGTGTGTCCCGGGGCTTGCACGCGTCGCCGAGCCTATGCAAAATAGGTTCGGCGCGCGCAGGAGCAGGTTTTCGGGGGTTACACGCGTAACCCTTTGAAAATCTGCCCCATTGTCTTTTAGCCCTTTTAACTTTATTAGTTAAATAAAGAATGTCTCTACATTGGATAGAATAACCAAGAATTTCTCCTCATAGTACCACCTTTGCTGTTTCCCAGGACAATATTGGCTGGCTTCTATGTTGCTGGTTATGATAAATGAAGGCTTGCCACATACTGATTAAAAACTGTTTAAAGCCTTTATATATCAACAAAATCAAAAACGATGGTTAAACTGGTATAAATTTAAAGCACTCCCAACTGCCATACAACTCTGTTGGACCCTTGATCCTAGAGGCATTTATGCCGCGGGAAAAATTTACACATGAATAGCCATTCGGTTACGCTGATGGAACGGTGTTTGGATTTACACAGATAAGCAGTGTTTGAAGAAGTCATTCCTCTGAAGCAGGACCTGGGTGTCCGAGACATGGCCGTGTCGGGACTGTGACGCGTTCTTCTGCAATAAGTATTTTCATACTTTTTGGGATTGTTACCGGTTACTGTGTTGGTTTGCAGCTTCACTGTGGAAAAGACTGAATATCAGTTGTTAAGACTTGGAGTTGTCAGTTCATCAGCTATTTTGAGAAACTGGTTTTACAAAATATATAAAAATGAACAAAAATATAAGTGATATTAAATAAAAATAAATTGACCCTATATCTCAAAAGAGTCTGTTGTTAATACTGCCTCTAGGATCAAGGGTCCAACAGAGTTGTATGGCAGTTGGGAACGCTTTAAATTTATACCAGTTTAATCATTGTTTTTGATTTTGTTGACAAATAAGGTTACTGGAATACACTATTGCGTGTTGGTGGGTGCGTTTGTGATTAAAGCCTTTATATAACAGTAGCCAAGCTGGCATTTTCCAATTGGCTGAAAATGCATTGGTGGAGTTCTCCCCCAGCACACAGGAGACTGGGCAATGATCAGAGATGATCAGTGGTAGCCTGGGAACAGCTAGAAAATAAACTTTTAGATAGGAAGAAATAATCTATTCTAGCTTTAGAGGAGTGTGCTCTAGAAATATGAGTATAGTCCTGTGAGGATTTAACACTCGCCATATATCTAAAAGCTGCAACATATCTAAAAGCTGCAACATATCGCCACTTTCATGTAAAAGGATGGATTTCCTTCTTGTCTGTACATGAGTGGGTCCACTTCACAATTCATATCCCCGCCAACAGTTTACTGAACAGGCCCCAGTTTGGTAAAAATGGTCAGTATCTTAGCAAAAAAGGTAGCATCAAAAACATTTGGATCATATATAGAAACTAAGACCATACGCCTGCCCAGTAATGATCCCACTACTATCACATATTGCCCATTAGGGATGTGAATCGTTTTCCATATCGTCTTAACGATAGAAATCGTGTGGCAGGGCAAGAAAATCGTCTTAGGCACGATTTTTTAGTTGAAAAATCGTTAAAAATCGTTTTTTCCGATTAGTGCGCACTAACTGGGAGTTAGTGCGCACTAACTGAAAATGATACAATTTGACACTTTTCAGGTCAGTTAAGGTCAGTTTAGGAATGAATATGTATTCCTATTGGCTGCCCTCTTATTTATTCATGTTACCAAGTTTCCTACTGACAGTATATGGGGGATGGGAAATGGAAACAGTTGGTAGCTTGACAAAACAAGTAATGTGATCAGTCAATGTGACTAGAACTTGTGCCCTAACCCTGATACCAGGGGTATTGTGATCTTCCTGCACACAGTGCCCTATCCCTATTAATACCAGGAGTGTTGTGATCTTCCTGCACACAGTGCCCTATCCCTAATACCAGGGGTGTTGTGATCTTCCTGCACACAGTGCCCTATTCCTGATACTGGGGGTGTTGTGATCTTCCTGCACACAGTGCCCTATTCCTGATACCGGGGGTGTTGTGATCTTCTTGCACACATCCCGGTATCAGGGATAGGGCACTGCATGCAGGAAGATCACAACACTCCTGGTATTAATAGGGATAGGGCACTGCATGCAGGAAGATCACAACACTCCTGGTATTAATAGGGATAGGGCACTGCATGCAGGAAGATCACAACACCCCTGGTATCAGGGATAGGGCACTGTGTGCAGGAAGATCACAATACCCCGGAGGAGTGAGGGTCAGGCAGCTCCCCCCTGTCTGTGAAGCCAGCCTCTCACTAGTAATGCAGGGAGGGAGCTGTCTCAGACTTCACCATCCTCCCCCCCCCCCTCACCCACACACCATTCACTAGCTGGGACATGGGGGAAGTCAGGAGTGAGGGTCAGGCAGCTCCCCCCTGTCTGTGAAGCCAGCCTCTCACTAGTAATGCAGGGAGGGAGCTGTCTCAGACTTCACCATCCACCCCCCCCCCTCACCCACACACCATTCACTAGCTGGGACATGGGGGAAGTCAGGAGTGAGGGTCAGGCAGCTCCCCCCTGTCTGTGAAGCCAGCCTCTCACTAGTAATGCAGGGAGGGAGCTGTCTCAGACTTCACCATCCTCCCCCCCCCCCCTCACCCACACACCATTCACTAGCTGGGACATGGGGGAATTCAGGAGTGAGGGTCAGGCAGCTCCCCCCTGTCTGTGAAGCCAGCCTCTCACTAGTAATGCAGGGAGGGAGCTGTCTCAGACTTCACCATCCTCCCCCCCCCCCCTCACCCACACACCATTCACTAGCTGGGACATGGGGGAAGTCAGGAGTGAGGGTCAGGCAGCTCCCCCCTGTCTGTGAAGCCAGCCTCTCACTAGTAATGCAGGGAGGGAGCTGTCTCAGACTTCACCATCCTCCCCCCCCCCCTCACCCACACACCATTCACTAGCTGGGACATGTGGGAAGTCAGGAGTGAGGGTCAGGCAGCTCCCCCCTGTCTGTGAAGCCAGCCTCTCACTAGTAATGCAGGGAGGGAGCTGTCTCAGACTTCACCATCCACCCCCCCCCCCTCACCCACACACCATTCACTAGCTGGGACATGGGGGAAGTCAGGAGTGAGGGTCAGGCAGGTCCCCCCTGTCTGTGAAGCCAGCCTCTCACTAGTAATGCAGGGAGGGAGCTGTCTCAGACTGGTATCAGGGTTAGGGCACTGTGTGCAGGAAGATCACAACACTCCTGGTATTAATAGGGATAGGGCACTGTAAGAGATGACTGTAGTAGATTGAATAAAGATCTGATGTTTCTGCTCTCCTCACACCAAACAAAAACAACACACAAGCAGAGAAGCCCTTCTTACAAAGCTGAGCTAGTGAGTTAAGTAGGAGGAAAAGTAAACATACTGGTGCCAGTGTGGCTACTTAAAAAATACACTTACCAACAATCAATTACATATATTTGAACTGTGTACAGTTCCAGCCAGGACCACCTTTCTAAAATGCACAGTGATTGGCAAATTCAACATGCACTAGCATTTCAGGTGCCTGCTAACAAAAATAATAAACAAACAAGTTCTAGTCAGGTGAGTGCTGATCATTACATTACTTTTTTTGTCAAGCTTCCAACTGTTTCCATTTCACATCCCCCCAACCATATTGGTAACATCAATAGATAAGAGCACAGCCAGCCAATAGGAATACATACATACATATTCATTCCTAAGTGACCTTTACTGACCTGGGAAGTGTGAACACTTTGTTTCATTTTCTGTTGGTGTTCGTTAGTTTCCAGTTCCATTTCCCATCCCCCCAACCATCACCTCAGTGGTAACCTTGGTAACATCAATAGATAAGAGGGCAGCCAGCCAATAGGAACACATATTCATTCCTAACTGACCTTCAGTGACCTGGAAAGTGTTTATTTGTATCATTTTCAGTTAGTGCGCACTAAATCGAGTTAGTGCGCACTAACGGGGAGTTAGTGCGCACTAACTCGAGTTAGTGCGCACTAACACGATTTAACGATTTTTAACGATAAATCGTTAGAATTTCTATTGTATCGTGTTCTATAACGATTTAAGACGATATAAACATTATCGGACGATAATTTTAATCGTTGAAAAACGATTCACATCCCTATTGCCCATCACTATCAGCAAAAGTGTGTTTTTCTATAAATGTGACATTATGATGTAGCAAGAGTGCAACGCCTCTGCTATGAGATGTCCCTTGAGCAGCGAAAACTTGATCCACCCATCTCTTTTTTAATTTCACATGCTCTTTAGTTCTCATGTGTGTTTCCTGTAGGAAAACAATGTCGCCTTTCAGCCTGCAGAAATGTGTCAGCACTTTTTGCGTTTTATGGGCGTGCCCAATCCCGCCACATTCCAGATTATAATATTAAACCGGGATCCCATGTGAACTGAAAAGCAAATAATAACATAGCTGCAATGCCCTGAAATATGCTAAAACATGCCAGGGACTCTGCATTTCCCCATCTAATACTATCTGCAGAGATATATAACTACACCTATTCCATATACCAATATGAAGCATATAACCTGCACAAGTAACATTACCAGCACTCTTCTCACTACTCCCTGGCTCCCTCCCCCATCCCCCATCCCCAGCCTTCCCCTCTCCCTTGCCCCCCTAGCCTGCGTAAAAAATCCACATGAGCTCCCAAAGTGGAGCTTGGAAAATCAAAAGATACTTTCGGGTGCCGACCTGGTCTGTGTAAGCTATTACAAGACCAAATGCATTAAAGTATTAACAAAAATAGAACCTGAAAAAAATGGCAACTATCCAACTTGTTGCCAGTCATGTAACTATAACTCAGATAGACATAAGGCTCCTATGCACTCAATAATTGAGAAAGACAGAAAATTAACATAACAAAGAAAGCAAAAAAAAAAGTGCAAGGATAGAATATCATCCATAAGCAACATAAGATCCAAGGCATATGTTCTATGCAAATGATATGACCACTGCCCTGGATTCCCAGGAACTTAAAATAACAGCCATGTTAGGCTTTATTGGGCAAAAGAGTCAACCTTCTGCAGCTTGGTCATTCAGTTCTCCCTTCATAGAGTTCAAAAAGGAATGAGCCTCCTCCACAGTGGTAAAGATGCGAGTGACTCCATCTTTCCATACCCTTAGTCTTGTCTGGTAGGTGAGGGCAAATTTGATTTTTTGGTTAGTCAAAGAGCTGCAGATACGGGAAAATTCCTTCCTTTTGAGAGATACAGCTGCCGAATAATCTTGAAATATCAAGACTTTAAAAAAATTTATAGACTAATTTCCGCTGTCTATAAAATTGAACATAATTGCCAATTTATGGGCTTAATTCAAGATTTTTGCAATCACCATCTTCAGCTTAGATCTATTATCTCTATGTGGACCCAGCCATTGTACTTGTTCCAACATCAAGTTGCTGTGGAACAAGGTCAACTGTAGGGCATCTGGTAGCCTGCTAAGTCTTGCTCTGGTATGTCCTTGGGGAGACCAACAAACCGCAAGTTACTTCTTTGTGACCTATTTTCTAGGTCCTCTAGTTTAGCGTCCCTGTCTTTTAGGGATTTCTTAAGGGTATGAACTTTGCCTTGTAATGCTAAAAGTTCATCCTCATTATGACCAATGCGTGCTTCTACCATATCCATGCGGTTGATAAATGAATCAAGTGATTTGCTTAATTCCTGGATTTGCCCAGATAGTTTATCAAATTTCTGTTTCAATGCCTGAACAACTGCAGTAGTCAGCACGGTGACCATTTGTTCAGTCAGGCCGCAAGCCTCCGATTCTTCCCGCGCATCCGCTATTTTGTTGTCTGGCAACTTAGCTATTTCTTTGTCTTTCTTTTGTGGACGAGTGTAGACATGGCACCACTGCGACTCTTGGAAGGTATTGTGCTGGATTTCCCATGTTTCTGGAGATACGACTCTCATTAGGAGGGCCCGTAAATGCGGCGCCATAAAGAAATAAACTGGAGCGGTACCCGGAGCTCAGCAATCAAGTGTCTGTTGGCTTCACCACATCATGTGACCCCCCCCCCTCATAAACTGCTATTAATCAATAAGAAATAGACAATGCTTGTTACCAGCATTAGTTGCATGGGATGTATTAATGTTTGTGGGTACTTGTCAGGTACTTGTGACTTGGATTGGTCTCTGTTGGAGACAGGATACTGGGCTTGATAGACCCTTGGTCTGACCCAGTATGACATATCTTATGTTCTTATGTTAAATTGCATGGACCAGTTGCAGCACTGATGAGCAGGATGATGGGGATCACCAGAAAATTAAAGAGCAGTTTGGAAGCAGGGGACAGGGAAGAAAGATATACTTTCTTCCACACCTGGTCTTCAACCTCATGGGTCAGTCCGACAAAAGGTTACAGACCAGTTTAAGAAAATTGCTTTCTAAAAAACGAATTGCTTTTGTTAAAAAAGGATCTTTCACTCTCTTTCCTCTCCCAGCCAACCAATAGTATTGTACGTAGAAAAGAAAAAATAATGCCTCCCTTTCTCTCCCTGTCTGCTACAAGTTGATCATTGTAAAACAAATCCCTCCCTCTCTTTTTGCCTCCCCATCCAGTCAGCCACCAGCTTGTTAAAAAAAAAAGAAAAAAAAAAGATAAGGAATTCCTTCCTCTCTCTGCATGCCCCCCACCCCCCCAGCAATACAACTAAAATTACTCTCTCCACCCTGTGGACTTTTAAGTTGGAGCTGGTTCCAAGATTCCATCTCTGGGAAGGGAGCAACAAATGTTTAATGTTAAAAAGCCAATGCAAGACCGACTCAGTGTCTGCTCCACGCTCAGGCCCTGTGAGGTTCCTGTCCCCTCTTGGCTTCTATACAGGATGCAGGACCTGAAAGTGGAGCAGATGCTGTTCAGTCTCACACATAACTCTTTAACAGATTAACATTCAGCTGCAGCTGCTCCCCTTCCTGATGTAGCCTTGGGACTGAACCCAACTAGAAAACAAATGGTCTGCAGGGCAAGACAGGGTAGGGGGAAGAGATTAGGAAAAGTCTCTGCTGGCTGTGGTGCAGGGTGCAGTGCAGTGTGTGGAGCTGCAGGGCAGTCTTGCTTCCTCCTCATCCTCATCCTCCCCTCCAATCTCCATTGCTCCCCAGACCAGTGAAAATGTTGCCAGGGAACAGTGCCGGTCCACAGATCGGAGGTTGAGAAACACTGTTCTAGATTATGTTGGGAAATCTGGCACTTGCTCAGGAGCACATAGTTTAGATCGAGGTTATTTTTAAAGGATATTGTTAAAACAGAGGCGTTTGAATTTCCTGATGGAGAGGAAGCAGTAAAAGCTGAGGTCGCTCAGGTGGATTTAAATGAAGAAAAAGCAGACAAATAGGGATGCTTCAAAAGTATGCCAGAAAAGTTAAAATAAAGAGTTTAAAAAAAAATTACCCAAATCAACTGCTAGCAATAGGCAGTTTGTGCTTAGGGATAAAAAACGTAGATTTATATGTCTGCAAATCCCAGAAGTCTAAAAAAACAAGATTGGAGAGTTAGACTGTATGGCGCTAAATGAAGATATAGACAAAATAGGCATTTCAGAGATCTTGTAGAAAGAGGATAACCAATGGGACATGGTGATAACAGGGTACAAAAATTAAAGAAATGATAGGGCAGATCAAATTGGCAGTGGGTGGCCCTATATGTTGAGCATGGCATAGAGGCAAATAGGATAAAGGTTCAACAGGAAACAAACTGCACTCTGGAATCTCTACAGATAGAAATTCCATGTGAGACAGGGAAGAGTATAACAATGAGAGAATACTATCAGCATGATGAAACAAACTGTGAAATGCTAACAGAGATTAGACAGGCTAACAATTTTAACAAGAAATAATAATGGGGGATTTCTTTTTTTCCCCTAAATGTTTGTTAAAGTGAGTAATCCTTCACATAGAACAAATCTTATAACAACTTGCATCATAATAACAGGACAATTCATCGTAACTTTCCGTAAATTAACTCACTGCAATTTAGTTTCACCCCAACACATCCTTCCATTCCAGCCACTCATCCCACTTATTACCCTTACACTACTCATCCATACCACATCAAGGGAGTACTATATTTTAGAATAACCAAATGCTAAATTATAACAAAACTATTCACTTTCCTCCACAACTGGAAATGATTTCTGTGCTTTAAGAAAGCTTTTTTACCAGCGAAATCTTTGTCTCATTTGTTCCATAGTTGCACATATCTGCATTTCTGATTTCCGCACATGAAAAACTGATAATTCAATGCTATAACAATGGGAGAGGATGACCTTCTTTGTTAAGGTCAAGGCCATACTTAGTAGTTTCGCACTGCCTGCAGGGATTGCCAATGATTTATCAATAAGTATAAATATGACATTTTGCCATTCCAAATCATATCTTTCCTTAACACATGATCTTAGATAGCATAAACTTGCTCCAGAATGCTTGTACTTTGTTGCATTCAGTAAACATGTGACAAAGAATATGGCTTTGATGATTATACACTTTAAGCAGAAATCTGATTCCCAAAGCTGCATTTTGGCACCTAAAACACGAGTAATATATATTCGGTGAAGTATTTTAAATTGTGTTTCTCTTAAATTCACTGGTTGAAGATACCTATATAAAGTTGCAAAAGCTGCAATACTATCCCTAACTTCAAGCTGAAAACCCAAGTCTGCACCCCATGTGTGCCGCTTCACTAATCTGCATATTTGGATAAACTCGCTTAATATGATATACCCAGATGCTAATGTTATTACATTTAGACACGGTTTCCATGAAGGTTTCTTCATCTGTAAAGGGTTTTTCTAAACCCTCAGCTGTAATACTCATACGATAGTGTCTGATTTCCCTATTGCCGGTCCTTAGAAAAGCAAGGCTACAAATCCCTACATGCAATGGGGTAAAACCAGGACTGGAAGGACCTGTGCTGAAAATCTGGAGCCGGTTTGCAACCCTAAATATCCCGCATTTGTTTGCAGCCGTTGAAATGAGTATAGACAGGACTGCTCATGATGGATAAACTGTCCTAAACAATACAGCCCTTTCACATTCCAGTTTTGGAACACAGTGCACTGCTCTCCATTCCGCCGGGAAATCCAGATTACCTGTCAAAAATAAGAAAGGTGAAACCTTTCTAGGAAAATTTATTTTTTTTAACAGTATGGAGAAGGTTAATAGGGTGAAAAGGTTTTATCAATTATTCCAATACGTTTTTATTATCAATTTTATGTGTAATGACGTCCAATCTCGAATATAACAAAGCAGTGAAGCTACATTGTATAACCCTTAGGTCAGGCAGTGCAAGACCTCCTTGACAGTTTTCTTTACACCATAAATTGTAACTTATCCTTGCTCTCTTTTTTTTCTCCACACAAAAGCACTAATAGCCGCTTTAAGATACTGGATCTCAGATTTTTCAATCTATATTGGAAGCATCCGCGCACTATACAACATTTTTGGTAAGATCACCATCTTTACCACTGCACAGCATCCCATTAATGACAAGGGAAACGCCATCCATTTATTAAGGCAATTTTTTATTGTGTCCAACACACTAACAGGGTCATTCATCAAAATGTATTAGGCCATTAGGGCCTGTGATAAAGTATGCGATATTCGCAAGATGCAAATTTTAAGACAAAGAGGAGGAGTTTTTGAAAATGAGGGGCATTAATGCTGCATGCACATTAATAACTGCACCTTTTTCCCTGGTGTTAAGCCTGAAACAGAACTCATGATAAATGTCACAAAGGAGAGAGAAAGAGAGAGAGAAACTTGCTATAAGGTTTGCATAGTAGTCAACAATTTATACCAATATAGGAGGACCATCTAGTAACTCAGGGTGAGGTTTTGGTAATGGACTAGGGTTTTGGGGCCTGTTTACATACATTGGCAGATGTATGAACAGTACAGTGAACATTTGATGTGATTTGGAGTGAAGAAAGATACACAAAGATGAGATTTCTACAGAGTTCTCTCACCCTAGCTTGATGCATCTCTAGCTGGGTACTATCAAGCTAGGGCTTGGGTTCTACAAATTATAACTTAAGAGAGATGATAAACTGATCTGAGTATGGACCATCAATCATGTCACTTGTTATAATTTTGTGAAACAAATTTTCAGACAGCAATAAATATGTAGTCTAGTTGAGAATACACATTATTGTAGCATCCGTCGGTCCTCGACGGCTTCGCCCCGTTTGTCTCACCTTATTCATGGCTCCTCCCGCTTGCCTGGGAAAGATGGCTACTGCAGCGTCGTCTAGCCGACCTTTCTGGTGTCCCCAGAACTGCTATGGTGCAGCCTCCTACCATTGCTCCTCCCAGGTACCTACTAGGGTGCGTGCACACGCGCAACCCACGTCTTTGTACCACCCTTGGTGCGAACCTCGAGGGCGTTCCCTCATGCTGACATCATGCCATCCGGGTATATTACCTTCACTCATTTGCTAGCTCCCTTACAGCCCGATCCAGTAAAGTCCGTGGGAGAGCGGACTAACGCCCGCTCTCCCGGCGCGCGCACCGGCCCCTTGCCGGTGCGAGCGATCCAGTATTTAAATTAGGCGACGCGGTGCAAACGAGGAAAAGGAGGCGCTAGGGACACTAGCGCGTCCCTAGCGCCTCCTTTTGGCCTGGAGCGGCGGCTGTCAGCGGGTTTGACAGCCGATGCTCAATTTTGCCGGCGTCGGTTCTCGAGCCCGCTGACAGCCACGGGCTCGGAAACCGGACGCCGGCAAAATTGAGCGTCCGGTTTTCGGCCCGACAGCCGCGGGCCGAATTCAAAATTTTTTTTTTTTTTTTTTACTTTTTTTTACTTTTGGGGATCTCCGACTTAATATCACTATGATATTAAGTCGGAGGGTGCACAGAAAAGCAGTTTTTACTGCTTTTCTGTGCACTTCCCTGGCGCCGGAAGAAATTAGCGCCGACCTTTGGGCGGCGCTAATTTCTTAGAGTAAAATGTGCGGCTTGGCTGCACATTTTACTTACTGGATCGCTCGGGAATACCTAATAGGGCCATCAACATGCATTTGCATGTTGAGGGCGCTATTAGGTGCCGCGGGTGGGCCGCGTGTTTTCCTCCCCTTACTGAATAAGGGGTAAGGGAAAACATGCGTCCAGAGCAGGGTGACAGTGCGCTCCGACGGAGCACACTTTACTGGATCGACCTGTTAGTTAGCAAGGACTCGAATCCGTTCCTGTCTATGCTACTCTGCTGCTTCCGTGCTGCCGCAGGAAGCTCTCTCTCTCTGTCCTTTGGGGTAAATGCTAACCTGGGAACCTGCTCCTTGGGGCCCCTCTGGTTTATTTCAGGTGCCTTACAGGGAACAGGTACTCGTTCCTCGAGGACCTGCTCTCCCTGCCTCGGTGCTTGTACCACCTACAACATACCTGGTGGAATCGCATACCAACAGCTAACACCTAGTGAGTACTCTAACTCTCAGTCTAATCTCATCCACAGTATCTCCTCGCTGGGAGACCTGCTGCAGAACCTCTTGACATCATCTAAGGAGAGACTACAACCACAGACTGCCTCACTACTGCCACCTCTGGTGGAGATCTTCAAGCTGTAAAATAAAGAACCTTACCGTGTTTTGTGTGTACAAGTCTAGCCCAGTGCTGTGGCTCCTCACGGGGCTCCTCCCCGTGGGCATGGCCATCTCCACAGCACCCAAGGATCCACAAAACACACCTTATCATAACAATTATGGGCCGAATTTTAAGAGGTACGCGCGGGCGTACATTTGTGTGCGCAAACCGGCGTGCACAAATGTACGCCCGATTTTATAACATGCATGCACAGCCGCATGCATGTTATAAAATCCAGGGTCGGCACGCGCAAGGTTGTGCACAATTGTGCAACTTGTGCGCACCAAGCCACCTAGCCTTCCTCCATTCCCTCCGAGGTCGCTCCGGCCTCGGAGGGAACTTTCCTTCCACCCCCTCACATTCCCCTCCCTAACCTGCCCCCAGCCCTACCTAAACTCCCCCCCCTTACCTTTATCTTATAAGTTGCACCTGCCTCCGGGCAGGCATAGGTTTTGCGCGCCTGCCAACACCGGCCCGCAATCCCAGGCACAGCAGCAAATGGCCACTGTGCCTGGAGGCTCTGGCCCTGCCCCTTTTTTCAAGCCCCGGGACATGCGTGTCCCAGGGCTTGTGCACGTCACTGGGCCTATGCAAAATAGGCTCAGCACGCACAGGAGTGGGTTTTCGTGGTTACGCGTGTAATATATGCGCGTACCCCTTTTAAAATCCACTCCTATGTTCATTAGAGTAATAAAAATATTCTTGATCTTCTACATGCAAGAATCTCCAAGAATCTATAAGACATAATTCCTGAGACAAAAATCCTACCCCTAAATCTTTTTGATTGGCCTTTGGTTGCTTAGCACTTCTAATTTTTATTTACTTCCCCCAAAATCTGCCCACCGAATAATTTTCAGAAATTTGCATAGTCAGCATGTGATGCAATAAATAACGCCTGTGTTATAGCATTATCATAGGCATTAGGACTCTAACGCATTTTGATGAATGACCCTGATAGTTTTTATTATAACCTGCTCTGATTACATTGTTGATGTTGTTGTTAAATTACAATCAATTACTACTCCCAAATCTTGAGCAAATTCAAGAATCTTGATATTCTGTCATTGTATAGAGAAAGACAATGAAGTATTTAATTTATTGTCTTCTTCCTATCTAGCCACAGAATCTCTGTTTTTTTGTGGACTGAGAACCAATCTTGTATGTGATACTAATTATCTAAGTGAGTCTCTTGGAGAAACACTATGTCACTTTTTAATGTTTTAAACCCATTAATACCTTCTTTTGTTTGACAGGAAAATGCAGCCCATCTACATTAAATGAACAAACATATACTGAATCAAGAGACATTCATGTCTACATTTTTGTGCAAGGTATTTAAATGTATTGCAGCTGGTGAAGGCCCCCCCCCCCCCCACTTTAGGCTCCCCTCCCCAGAAGCAGACGGCCAGAAGTATTCAGCAGTGAAACATAAGGGGTTAGCAAATTAAGAGGTTAATGCAAAAAAAAATTCTCTGTACCACCATACAAAACACAGCAGACACACACATTCCCATTCATACCATCCTCGTATCCCATTTCTAGAACCTTAAAAATCCATCCCCCCCCAACCCATCCACTTTGAGCACTTCACACCCCAAAATCCATGGGGTGTTTCCTTCCCCAGTTGTGAGACTCTCTCCAGCTCGATTCAAGGGATCTTCCGGAGCCCGCGAAATTCTTTTAAATGATGTAAATCTTCATCCGGCAGTACATCCAGCCATGCCAGTATGAGAAACCTATCACATTGTTATCACATTGTTATCACGTTATCCCACAAGTGAGCAACTCAGGTCTAATGGCTTAAACTACTTCATAAAAACATTTGAACAAAAGAAAAAATAAAGTCCATTCCATACACATTATAATGCTACAAATGCTCACGGGAATCGTCTGACATTTCTTCCTTGACACAGTCTTTAGCAATGAATGCCATTTCTGCTGATAACCTAAAAGAAATCTATCCAATTGCAAGCACGGCAATCTCACTGACAAACAGTTCCAACTTATAACTTACCATTTAAAGCATGGCATACTGCTGTATGCACAGAAGCTGGTAGTCCAACTTGCCCAGTTTCCAATGAAAAAGAAGAAAAAAAGCACATAGCTTAAAATCTTCAAATAACTTAAATGAAAACGTCTTCATGTCAATTGGGAAGTTAAGCAATAAAATATTGCGCTACTTTACTGGTAGTGAGTCATTTCATTTCTCCTTATTTATTTATTTATTTAACACTTTTCTATACCGACCTTCATGGTAATGACCATATCAGATCGGTTTACATCGAACAGGGTAAAAAACTGAAACAGAAATAAACAAATGAACGGAAGCAGCAAAGTTACATTCAACAAGGAGGGTGAACATGATGAAAACTACAGAGTCGCTTAGGAAACTGTAAAGAAAACTTTATGCTTCTCTAGTACAATTGTGTACAATAAGGAGTAAACTCTCTTCCACCATCACTTTATTAGAAAAATCTTGAAATATTTACAGATTTTTATTTTCATATGTCAGGTCTTTGTTTTTTCTGAACGCAGCCAATATTCTCACCTTATCCGTGTAGTTGAGATATTTTACCATCATTTGCCTTGACTTATCAGAGGGTTGTCCAGCTGGGCCTACACGATGATATCCATCTGTCCTGCATGCTTAGCCCCAGCAATTCCGGCAGCCATATTTTGTAGTGTTTCTGGTACACCAAGTATATGCGTAAATTATTACATCTACTTCTGTTCTCAAGATCATCGAGTTTCTCTTCCATAATCTTATTTTTGGCATCCATGCTTTCAAGATGCACATTGTGTGCATTAACTCGCTCACCAAGTTCAGCGATTTCTGCATTGTAACATTCACATTTTTTTCGTAGCTCATCTACTGATAATTGTAATTTCTGGAGCTCATCTGTAACCGCTGCTGTTGGTGAGTTCTTTTATCATTTCTTCTGATAAACTCTCTAGGCTTGGACCTACTTCGGTGCCATTTTCTCCTCTGTTACAGTCACACTTTTATCTATGCTGATTCTTTTTGATTGGTTTGCTATATTGCTTGTTTTCTTGAAAACAAAATTGTCCATGAACTCAACTTTGCATTTCGGTGAGTATTTATTTCCGGACTCAAATTTAAAATGTTTATTTTTATCTTTTTTGCTGACTCCTAGGGAGTAAGTGCAGAATGCTTCCTACCACCATGACATCATCACCGGAAGTCAATAATGGGTGATTTCAATGAAGTATTATTTTTAGATGCCATAAATGACTGCTTCATAGAGTTGCTAGACCTGGAACTGATGAGAGGGGGAATTATTTTAGTTCTTAGTGGATTGTAGAACCTGGTGCAAAGAGTAATGGTGGTGTAGCTGCATGGCAATAGTGACCATAATGCAAGCAAATTAGATATAATCACCAAATGGAAAATATTAAATAAAATTTCTGCAGTAGGATTCAACTTCAAAAAAGGAGACTTTGAGAAAATTAGTCAGGAAGAAACTAAAAGGGACACTTTCAAGGGTTAAAAATCAGCAAGTGGCATGCAGATTTTTTAAAAATACCATCTTGGAGGGGGCAAGATGGCGGCATGCAGGAATTGAGTGAGAGCATCTCCGAGACTTGTTTCCTGATTATAGAAGAATGCCTGCGAAACGTAAGGGGAAAACACGAGTCTACCTCTCCGACCCCCCCCTTATGGCGGGACAACGTTTAATAACTTCTTACTCACCTGCACCGATGACGATTGAGGAGGTGAAAACCCCCGCTAAGGCGTCCGAGGAGGGAGCCTCAGCGTCTTTGGGGGACGTGACTCTGAGCCCTCCGGAATCCCAGCGCCCAGTGATGACCTCCCCGCCTGACTTCCTTGCTGCTGCCGAGAAGCAGCCAACCGAAGTGCTGACTGCAGACCTGGCTAGAGGAGAGCAGAGAGGAGGATTTTTCAGCGTCCCTGTGCCATCCGACGGAGCCTCGGAGGAGGGAGAAAGGGGAACCGAGGCTAGACCACAAACATCTACCCCCGAAGGAGGAGGGAAGGAGACCTGGGGAATTGTAGCTGTACAGGCGGAGGAAAAACTGGTGAAGAAAGTTGGTGAGTTTAGCCAACTTCAGATAATACCAAAGCCAGATAATGTGACTCTTGGTGCGCTCTGGGACTTAGTATCCAGTTTAAGTTTAGCATTTCAAGGTTTCAACACAAACGTAGAGGGAATCAGTGCAAAAGTGGATGATTTGGAAATAAAAAAATAACAGTATGGAACCTCGGATTGAGGAAATTGAGGCCTCACTGAAAAGTAATAGTGAGTGTAATACTAAAATAATTAAAGATCTAACAAGTGCTTCACGAAGGATTGAAAATATAGAGAACTATTCACGACATCTTAACCTAAGATTTTTAAATTTTCCTAAAATAGCAGGTCAAAATTCAGAAATTACCTTGAAGAAATTTTTCCTGGAAACTTTGAAATTCGAGGAGTCAAAGATGCCTTGTATTGCCAAAATGTTTTTCCTTCCAGGTTCAAGGAAGGACAGACAACAGGAAGGAAATCAAGCACAGATCTTGGAAAATTTTACCCAACACCTTGAGGATTCAGCTGAGGAGCTATGTGACCAAGCTCCCCTTTTGGTGACTTTTGTTTCGGAGCAGGATAGGATATGGGTATCTTAATGAGAAGTTTTTTAAAGAATATTTCGACACCTTTTTATGGGGCATTAGTTAGAATATACCCAGATCTCTTTCGACTTATGCAGCAAAGAAGAAGAGAGTTTTTGTTTTTAAGGGGGCAAGTGATATCTTTGGGTTATTCTTTTCTGCTCAGATACCCCTGCAAATGTATTGTGAAGAAACAGAAAGAGATTTTTGTATTTCATTATCCTGAGCAACTTAAATCATTTGTAAAGCTAGGGTGATTACAGTTGTAACTCCTAGTTAATACTAAGTGAGATTGAAAGTAAAGTAATGTTGTCAGTAACGTTATGCCAATTACCTTTATAATAGAGTGTAATTTTATTCCAATATATCTCCCATATATTCGCCCCCACTATATTTCCTATAGGAGGAACATATTCCAATGTTAAAGATTTTGTTAATTTATGTATTTTTTTTCTGTATGGGATGTTTACAGGAAAATGTGTTCCTATTTTCTAAATAGTGAGAATTGTCTTACTTTTTGAATTGAAAAATGAATAAAGCGCAAATTAAAAAAAAACCCCAAAACATCTTGGAAGCCTAGAAAAAATGTATTCCATGCATTAAAAAAAAGTTATAGGAAGACCAAACGACTGCCAGCATGGTTAAAGGGAGCTATGTAAAAGGTTATTAAAGCCATAAAGATATCTTTTAAAAAATATAAAGCAAATTTTAATAGAGAATAGGAAAGAGCATAGGCACTGGCAAGGTAAAACATTAATAAGGCAGGCCAAAAAAGAATTTGTGAAGAGGCAAACATTAATAATAAAAACTTTTAAGTATATCAAAAGCCAGAGGTTTATGAGAGAGTCATTTGGACCACTAGATGACCAGGAGATAAAAGGACTGCTCAGAAAAGACAAAGCTATCACAAAAAAACTAAATTAATTTTTTGCTTTGATCTTTACTTAAGAAGAAATTGGGGAGATGCATCAGAGGAACAGAAGTAAATAACTATTACACTGGAGGATATATTAGAGCAAATTGAGTGGCTAAATAGCAACAAATCTCCAGGACCTGATGGTATTCACCCTAGAGTTCTGAAAGAACTCAAATATAAAACAGTAGATTTGCTTCTGTTAATCTATAACATTAAAACCTGCCACTGTCCTGAAGATTGGAAGATAACCAATGTAATGCCGAAAGGGCTTCAAGGGTCATCCTGGAAACTATAGATCAGTAATCCTGACATCATTGCTGGGCAAAATAGTAAAAACTATAGTTAAGAACAGAATTACTGAGTATATAGATAGGCATGGCTTAATGGGAAAAGGCCAACATGGTTTCAGCAAAGGGAAGTCATGTCTTACCATTCTATTACAATACTTTGAAAGTGTAAATAACAT
This sequence comes from Rhinatrema bivittatum, assembly GCF_901001135.1. Classification (NCBI taxonomy): domain Eukaryota; kingdom Metazoa; phylum Chordata; class Amphibia; order Gymnophiona; family Rhinatrematidae; genus Rhinatrema; species Rhinatrema bivittatum. The sequence continues at coordinate 63,546,661 of NC_042618.1, forward strand.
GTGGATAAGGATGGGCTGGTTGATAAAGTGCACCTGAGTTTTCAGAAGGCATTTGATAAAGTTCCATATAGGAGACTCCTTAGCAAATTACAAAGTCATGGGTAAAAGGTAATTTCCTATTGTGAAATGATAGCTGGTTAAATTATAGGAAACAGAGAGCAGGTCAAAATGATCAGTTTTCCCAACGGAGAGAAGTAAATAGTGAAGTGCTTGAGTGAGCTGTATTGGGACCAATGGTAACATATTCATAAATACCTGTAATCTAAAAAAGGAGCAATGAGCAAAGTGATCAAATATGCATGTATTGATGCACTGGGGTTCATTATTAATAGTGCCCTTAGTTTAACTCCTTCAGTTAGGGACAGATAGGTGGAGATATAGTGGAGGCAACTTTTGAGGGAGCCGGGATGACTGTCCATCTCTGAGATAATAAAAGCAGCTTTCTACTGAGAGACTAGAGGCAGTGCTTTGAGCTAGAGTTAGGTAGCAGTCAGATCTGTTTCTCTAAGTTGATTTTTGGGCCTATTTGGAGGATCCAGGCAAACCCTGCCTGGGGATCCTGAGCAATGTCAGGAGGCTGTACTACCAGTCCACTTAGTGGCTGGTTGGGCTTACTTCTGGATTGTTTTACTAGGTTTTTGCACCTTTTTCATGGTAGGAAGCCTTGAGAGACCCCTGGGTATCATCTGGGGTACAGGGCATGGGGAACCCTGTCTCTGGGGGGCCCAGGGTAAGGAAGATCTGCCCCTGTGCAACCTCTTCAGGAACCAGAGGTATGGTGGTGATCTGATTCAAGGATCGTCCGGCACACTAAAACAACCCTAAAACCCACCCCGACCCTTTAAAATAAATCCCCCACCCTCCCGAACCCCCCCCCAAAATGCCTTAAATTACCTGGGGTCCAGAGGAAGGGTCCCGGTGTGATCTTTTACTCTCGGACCTCCGTGCGTTGTAGAAATGGCGCCGGCGCTACGTTTGACTTGTCATATGACAGATCAAACGTGTTGCCATACGGCCGGCGCAAAATGGCGCCGGCCGTACGGCAACACGATTCAACTGCAGGAGGTCGTTCCGGACCCCCGCTGGACTTTTGGCAAGTCTTGTGGGGGTCAGGAGGCCCCCCAAGATGGCCAAAAGTTCCTGGGGGTGCAGCGGGGGTCCGGGAGCGATCTCCTACGCTCCTGACGTTGGGGGACAAAAAAACAAAATGGCGCCGGCGCTACCTTTGACCTGTCATATGACAGGTCAAAGGTAGCGCCAGTGCCATTTCTACAACGCACGGAGGACCGAGAGTAAAAGATCACACCGGGACCCTTCCTCTGGACCCCAGGTAATTTAAGGCATTTTGGGGGGGTTCGGGAGGGTGGGGGATTTATTTTAAAGGGTTGGGGTGGGTTTTAGGGTTGTTTTAGTGTGCCGGTTTTCCCGCCCTCCCCCTTCCTCTCCCCCTTCCCCCGATTTACGATTTTTTAACGATAAATCGGGGGAATTGTTATTGTATCGCAGCTCTAACGATTTTTGACGATTTAAAATATATCGGATGATATTTTAAATCGTCAAAAAACGATTCACATCCCTAGCAGTTATTACCCTTAACAGAAGGCATGGAGATTACTACCCTTAACCAATTAGCCTGATGTTTGTGTTGCAACTGCAACATCACTCTCTGCTTCAATGGCAGGGGAGGAAAAAGGGGAATTAGATTCAGATGACAGCCAATGCTAGGCCCCGATCTTTACGGTCTAGAATATTGATATGCAGACGCTGAGGATAAAGCACAGGACTGCTTCTATGGCCAAGTCCACAAAGCAAAGCACATTCAAGCAGCATTGACTAAATTATCCTGAAGGCTGCTTACCCTGTAAAAAGTGTTGTCATGGGTTTGACAGATGATTGGTTTAGATTGTGATTATTGCTACCTTTAACATAAGGCTTGGGGGTAACCTGCACGGAGCGGCACTTACTATCATAGGAGTGGCAGTTACCATCATAAGAAACTTGCTGGGCAGTCAGGATGGGCCATCTGGTCTTTTTCTGCCGTCATTACTGTGCTACTACAAGTCCTTCCATTGATATTTTCTGGGATACAGGCTTAGTAAATATACACATTCTCTCGTCAGATAGATTGTTGAGATGTTGTAGACACACATTTATAGGTTAGTGTTCCTCTCCCTACAGAAATTGTGTATTATAAAAAGTTGATGCAATGTTTATATGGCCATAGATTATATGTTTAAGCTTTAATAAAGAATTTATGAAAAAAAAAAGTTGATGCAGCATTCACCTACTACTGTTTCAAGATGGGGGGGTGGGGGGTGTGGGGTATTGGTTGAGGTGGAGGAAGACAGCCAGAGAGAATGTTCGGAGGCTTTGTAAGTACCGTAGGCAATTAAATGAAATCAAACACATTTTGAAATATTATAGCTGAGAAAGGTAACCAGCTTAAGTTTGAGGTTTAGCCTTCTCTCAATTTTTTCTAGATAGATGGGTATATTTAATGTAATATCTAATCAATAACTAAACTGACATCCATTGAGTGTACATTAACCTAAGCAACTGGATTTTTCTCTTGCAGTGGACCAATGTCGACAGACCTCATCTGCCCCTACTTGTAGATGTGCTGGATGCTGTATTATCTGTGAAATAGCAAGTGCTTGGTATCAAAGATACCGAAATGAGCTCTAAAATTGCATCTGCCGTAGTGACACATAATGTACGAGGGAAATTCAGTGGAGCCGAAGGGTGTCAGATCTTGCTGCAGCGGTTTAAATTAAGGATGGATTGAAAAACTGCACACTTCAAATGGGATTCAGGGCTGTAAAAGATAATGCTACAGTACTAGCAAAGATGTTCTCCACCTTAAAATGCCCTTGGGCCAGACTCTAGTGTTTGAACTCCCAGTATTTTTTGCAGTATTATTGGATTTCTATTGTGTGGGCTGCTGCAGAGGATGAATGCTTTAGGAATAGGAGCCGACCATGACCCGAAGGCTGCTAAAGCTAAATAAAAGTAAATAATGATACGAAGCTGATTGTGTGCAATGATGTGTGATTTGCAGCAATACTGACCCCTTCTTACTCTTTCCTTGGGAATTCGCCTTGCAGCTACTTCTCGGACATTTAGTTGTATTTCCATTAAAACTGTCCCTCCCTCCTGCCTTCCGCTCCCCCCCCCCCCCCCCCCACTGAGTATCTACCAGAGCGCTCAAGCCTCCCAGGACAAAGGGGGTGGTCTCTCTCCCATAGGCACTATTCAGAAGATCTCTGGCAGTAGAAAGGACATCACCACCCTTCCTCTCCACATTCCCCATGCACATGGTATAACTGCATGTGGAACATTTCTAAAGCCAGCCAGCCACCCATCCACTCTGGACCACCAAAACACACCGGAAACTATTTTAAAATTCATCCGGACACAAAGCTACTTCAGCTTTAATAATGACGTCTATCTACAGATCCTGGGCATTCCCATGGGCAAACACAATGGCACCACAGTATGGCAACCTTTATAATGGCAGAACTGGAAATGGAATTTTTGAATAAACATCAGACTAGACCCTTCAGACATTACTCGTATATTGATGACATTTTATATGATTTGGTCAGGGCCGGTGGGACCATTAGGTGGCGTGGGTGAGGCTGCGGAATTGAACGAGGGCGGCCGTTTTGAAACGGCAGCATGGAGGGAGGAGATGCAGGGGAGAAATGGAGCAGTAGGCTTCGGGTCTAGTCGATGTTGTTGGTAAATGTGCAAATGTTGAAAATGGGCAGCGGGAGGAGGGAGAGAGAGAGAGAGAGAGATGAAGTCATCATGTGATCACTGCCTGGGGTGGCAGCAGACCCTCGCACCGGCACTGGATTTGGACATAGGAAAAAGAGACTCAAAACACTTCACAACTTCTTTAATGCACTCCATCCTTTAATCAAATTCAAAATAGACTACTCCACAGTAAAAATCAACTTTTTGGATACCCCAGTTTCTATCAACAATGACCATCTACAAACATCTGTATACAGATTGACAGATGTCATTACCTTCACAGTTTCAGCTTTCAGCTTTCACATACAAGAAAGTTCATTATACACAGTCAGGCCACACAGTAACACCATGTATGCTCTGATTCGAAAGATAGGAATGAACACTAAGTCCTGACTGAATCCTTCAAACAAAAAGGCTATAACACAAAAATCATCTCCAAGTAGATTGCTTGTGTGCTTAAGACACCCAGGACAAATCTACTGCAATACAAAGAAAGGAAACCCGAAGAGTGAGCACTTCGTGTACTTACAAACAGCCTAGAGCTAGAAAAGTTAAGAAAAATCATAGAAGACCTACAGCCATGACTCTTGGAAGATGAAGCACTGAAAGAAATATTTCCTTCTCTTTCAGGGAAATAACGAATCTGAAGCAGAAATTAGTAAAAAAAACAAAAACAACCCAAACCTCTAACAAAAACTCAGTAATAAAAACAGGGCACATATCCCTGCCAGTACATATCACAAGACCCCACCATCACCCACATGGAAAAAAAAATGTAACATAAGGGGATCCTACTCATGTTCCTTCGCTAAGGTAATATATATATATATATATATATATATATATATATATATATATTATTCAGGGCAGAAAATGTGAGGAAGATGCTATCTTGGTGAGACAGGCAAGAGTCAATTCACACAGACTAAACACCACAGGGAGGATGAAGGTGCCACCTCTGTGGGGGAGCACTTTCATAAACAAACCACTGCATCCATGAACTTATGAAGAGGATAATTAAAGGAACATTTAAAACTATTCAGGAATGCAAGACTTTTGAAGTTAAAATGATCAGACACTTTGGAAGTGACAGAAAAAGGCTCAACAAAGACCTAGGTTTCTTACCACATGAAGAGCCATACAATTTTTACTACCTGTCACCTTCTGCTCACCCATCAAACTCGGTGCACCCTTCCCTTCTCCTCCTTTCACCCTATCATTGGAATGACTTTTATGATTCCTTTATATTTCCTGGAAATTTCATCTAATGATCATTCTATGCTTACCTGAGGAAGAGAGTATTAGCTCTCAAAAGTGAGTCAAGAAATTTATTTATTTATTTATTTATTTTTAATTTTTATATACCGATGTTCCTGTAAAGAATACATATCGCACCGGTATAGTTAGTCCAATAAAAAGGTAACAACTGATATATATATATATATACATTGTACATATATATACATATATACATTGTACATTTCCCTGTTTTATTGTAACTGCAATTATTTTCGCTCAGCACTTGTTATTTGTTCTTTTTTTATTGTAACCTATTATCACACCCCCCTGTTTATTGTAAACCGGCATGATGTGATACTTATCACGAATGCCGGTATAGAAAAAACCTCAAATAAATAAATAAATAAATAAAAAAATAAATAAATAAATAAATAAATATTTATTGTTAACCTTTATTTCTCTCCGTCAGATTGCAGTGGCTGGAGCCTGTGTGGCAGAGCCAAGATAAGCTGGGAGGGGGTCCCAAGATGGATCCCTTCAGAGGCAGGAAATTGAAGGATGCAATAATATGGGTAGCCAGAACTGACTTTTCTCCCAGCACCCACCCTCTCACAAGTCAATTACAAGCAATGCAATCAATAACATCAATGAGACTTAGGCAAGAGTGGGATCAAACAGGCCGCAACTTTATTGTACAACAATCAGGTGCCTGAGCCAGGAATTTACATCAGCTTCCCTGCGCACCCGCCACCCGCCAGCAAGGTGCACAGATCCAGTTTGAACCAATAACATTGCACTATACCCACGACCCCCGCCACCATCCAGCAAGGGGTTGTGACCACCAGCTCCCGCCACCTACAGAAAGGAGCCTCCCACAGGACAACTGCATCCAATTGTCCTGCCAACACCACATTGCATCTCCGTCGGCTCGGGCAACCTGCCCCCCCAGTTGCGACAACACCACCTCTAATGAACAACATGAACATAATCACTTAACATAAAACAACATGAACATAGTCACTTAACATAACAAGTGCCATGAGGGTGGATGGGGGGGATGCGAGTCCAGGGAGCATCAGCAGGCAGAGGTGGCTGCCGGCACTCCCTGGGAACCTAATCGGCTGGATTCCAGCCTATTGGTTCCCCTCTCCCTGGGGAGCCAATTGCGGATCCTGGCCCGCCTCCCCGAGGACCAGATTCATCTTCATGGATGGCAGCCAATGAGCGGGCACGCCAGCGTGGGCACACGAGCGTGGCGGCCCACTCTCCCCACTCCTCCCCCTTCACTCCTCCCTGGGTGCCGACACGGCGGGTGCCTGGCACTCACATTATGCCTGGGCACCCCAATACTTCGTCAGGGTGCCTTTCTGTAATATGGGTAGCCAGGACTGACTTTTCTCTCAGCACCCACCCTCTCACAAGTCAATAACAAGCAATGCAATCAATAACATCAATGAGACTTAGGCAAGAGTGGGATCAAACAGGCCGCAACTTTATTATACAACAATCAGGTGCCTGAGCCAGGAATTTACATATGCTTCCCTGCGCACCCGCCACCTGCCAGCAAGGTGCGCAGATCCAGTTTGAACCATTAACATTGCACTATACCCACAACCCCTGCCACCATCCAGCAAGGGGTTGTGACCACCAGCTCCCACCACCTTCAACAAGGAGCCTCCCGCAGGACAACTGCACCCAATTGTCCTGTCATCACTACATTGCATTTCATTTGGCTTGGGCAACCCGCCACTGGCACAGGATGGACCCATCCTGTGACCCCCCAAAGATGCGGCCTAGAACCCTACTGCAGCAACACTTCCAAGGCATCCTGAAATGAATTTAGGAACAAGTCCTGTCCTATAAAGGAAAGATGCACCCCGTCAGGGTGAAATAGCACTTTCCCTCATTCCCATGACCACTTGTGATGAATGTGACGACCCCCTAATAAAGTAAGCCAGGAACCAATTTGCCTATTTGCCTTGGCCCGGCAGTGTTGCCAAATCCTTCTATTCATTTCAGCAGGCCTTGGAATAATGTCGGACCAACAAATTACTGTAGTCAGTAGCAAGACCGTGGCAGATGTCAAGTCCTTCCGTACCATAGCGATAAACTGGCGCCAAGACATCGAACCCCAATCATTACCACCTAGGTGGATAATCAGAATCTGTGGTTGCCCAAATCGCACTATGCTCCTTTGCAGGCAGGGAAGCAATTCATCCCAGCCCGTGCCCCTGCGTCCCAGCCAATGGATTGTTGCGTTATACTGCGTTAAGTCCAATGAACCCCATAAAGACGCTCCTGGGCATGCTTGAAAGCCCACGTGATGAAGGAGTGTCCCACAATCCATATTCGCTGTACCCGATTTCTAGGACCTGAAAAGAGAGAAGTGTTAGTATATTGCATTGGTTATTGATGTCCCAGGTGTATGTAACCTTTGAAGGCACCCGATTTCCAGCACCCGATCCGCTGAATTACACCTCCCGATAATCCAGCTTGAGTGGCTGAGGTAGCTGCACCTATTTGGAAGGAATGTGTTCTGAAATGGGACAAGTCCAACCAGAAGTACGTTAAGCACTTGCGTAGCACCACATCGAATTGAAATTTGGTGAGCGTTCTGCCGTCTGAGTGAACCAAAAATCTGGATCCCTCAGAGGGGAGAAGTTCCCCGAAAGCCCTGTAGTTAGCCAAAGGACAGGTCCTGCAGTTGGGGATGGTGCGTAGGACTATGTATGAACCTTTTCCTATCTGATCTGTTTTGGAACGTGGTATAAACAACATGATGGAATCTGCTATCCGGGTGATGTACTGGGAGCGCAAACCGGAAGACTCCCAACCTTTGGTGGCCCTAGCCACTAGTTCGCTGACCCGAAAAGCTCCAAAGAATGCAAAAACGAAAGCTACGCGAAACAAGCGTGTTTCGTATTTGGAACTACATATGTTTGTTAAACTGTCCCATAATCTCTGTAGAGTATCATGGGTAATCGGATGTTTCCTGTCTACCGCTCGTGTCCCCTCTACTGCTCATGCTCCTTCTTTTGCCCAACCCAACAATACACTATGTATCAAAAATTGTCCGCACGGGAAACCCCAACCAAGAGACCTCATAAAGAAGGAAAAGTCTGTTAGTTGTCTTGCAACTGCCGCCCTTGATGTCCCTTCTGCTTTTGCCACCCCTATGTATCGCATTATGCCCCACTCCAAAACTGGTCCCCCACTCCATCCCCATTTGGAGAAAAAGGATACCACCTTCTCAGCCCCTTTCATGTAAGCAGACCTCATGGAAGGGGCTAGTGACATTTGTAGCAACCTCCAGGCTTCTGGATACCAAACTGCCAAAGGAAAGCAGGCACTGAAGCTCCCTGTGGATCCGCTTCTGGCGCGAGTTTCCGGAACGTGTCCCACTTCAAACGAGAAAGAGAATCAGCCATTTAGAATCGCCCGGCACATGCCGTGCCCACGCAGTAACATTTAATTCCATGCATTGAAGGATGAATTTGAGCAGTAAATCCGAGACTAACATGTTTTTTGCTGCTTTCTTGTTGATAACCTCAACTACACCCTGGTTATCACACCAGAAAATCACTTTTTTGTTCCTGATCCGCTCGCCCCAAAGTACCACTGCTACAACGATGGGGAAAAGCTCTAAGAAGCTGATATTCCTGGTGGTGCCGGATTGCACCCACTCCTCAGGCCACTGAGCCACACACCATGCTTCTTGAAAATATGCACCAAACCCAACCGATCCCGCTGCATCAGTAAACAGTTCTAACTCATAATTTGAGACCGCTTCAGACTGCCACAACAACGTTCCATTGGACTAGTGATTGGACCTGCTTTAACATCAATTTCTTCGTGCTGTGTGCTTGTGAGATCAGTCGTTTAAGTTCGTTCACTTTTTCTTCTGGTAACCGTGACTGCATGGATATCGAGTCTATTTCGATGCCCAAGAAAACCAGCTGTTTTCCGTAATGGGTATACCAAACTTGTCTGCAACCTGGTGAAAGCAATGTAAGAGGTCTTCGCAGTCTCTCGCATGTGGATGACCCACAAATAGGAAGTCGTTTAAGTAATGCACTATGTTCGATAATCCAGATTCTTGTTCGATCACCCAATGTAGAAAAGTGCTGAAAGCTTCGAAAAAGGCTTCGTGGACAAATGCCTACTCATCGGTAGGCATTTGTCCACGATGTAACCTCCCTGGAATTGAAAACCCAACAATGGAAAACTCTCCGGATGTATCGGCAGCAGACGGAAAGCAGACTCAATGTCTACCTTTGCCATGAACGGATCCAGGCCCGCCTCCCCGAGGACTGGATTCGTCCTCAGGGATGGCAGCCAATGAGCGGGCATGCCAGTGTGGGCACGCACACGCGGTGGCCCACTCTCCCCGCTCCTCCCCCTCCCCTCCCCCGGGTGCCGGCATGGCTTATGCCAGGGCTCCCCGATACTTTGTCGGGGTTCCCTTCTCGACTGGAGTTTAAGACAATGAGGAAGAAACTGAAGGCTGAGAGAGTCTGGTGGGAGGGAGGAAGAATGGAACTGGTTAGGAAAGCATTGAGAGGCTATAGGGGCGGAGGTGATGATGGTAGATTTTTAAAAAATCTCACTTGGTGAATTGTTAGTCCAATATCAAAGTACCACTTTATATATTTTTTGTTTTTATTAGTTAACTTTTATTTCTGTACCCTATATTTAATTATCAAATGTCATTTTAATACTGTTTATAATTATCAGATCATATAATTGGATTGCTATTAAGACAATTTATAATATTAATGTTTGTATTGTAGATGGGCTCTTCCAAAACAACCATGAACTTCTAGACTGAGAAATACTATAATTATTGACGTTTTTTACCTGGGCTCATTTTATTGTAATCCTTAAAAATCTGCACAGGCAAAAAGCAATAAATTGCTTTAATAGTTTCAGAATTACTCAACACTTGAAAAACTAGCAAGAGTCCTATTGTCCAAAGATTTAAGACATGGGCACAGAAAAGAAGATAGGTACAGAGAAAGGCAACCAAAATAATAAAGGGGATGGAACAGCTCCCCTATGAGGAAAGGCTGAAGAGTTTAGGGCTGTTCAGCTTGGAGAAGAGATGGCTGAGGAGGGATATGATAGAGGTCTTTAAGATCATGAGAGGTCTTGATCGAGTAGATGTGAATCGGTTATTTATACTTTCAGATAATAGAAGGACTAGGGGGCATTCCATGAAGTTAGCAAGTAGCACATTTAAGATTAATCGGATAAAATTATTTTTTACTCAACGCACAATTAAGCTTTGGAATTTGTTGCCAGCGGATGTGGTTAGTGCAGTTGGTTTAGCTGGGTTTAAAAAAGGCTTGGATAAGTTCTTGGAGGAGAAGTCCATTAACTGCTAGTAATCAAGTTTACTTAGGGAATGGCCTCTGCTATTACTGGCATCAGTAGCATGCGCTCTTCTTAGTGTTTGGGTACTTGCCAGGTTCTTGTAGCCTGGTTTGGCCTCTGTTGGAAACAGGATGCTGGGCTTGATGGACCCTTGGTCTAACCCAGCATGGCAATTTCTTATGTTCTTATAGGATAGTAGAGCCTTTCCAAAGACAGTTACCTTGCTCTATCTGTTGCATGTTATTAACAGACATCACATTATTTTACATTAAAAATTGGACCTGTTAGTGGCCAGAGTACTCCATTTTCAGGTTTGCCATAGGAAAAAAATAGGCCAAAATCTTTGGAATGTAGCGCCCAGAATATAACAGTCAATATTAACTATTCCATTTTAATGTGGTAGTAAGACAATGCAAGAATCTATTACTGTATGGAGACCATATCCAATACTGCAGATTGTGGTGCTGTGCAGTGATCTCATGCATAACCAACCCCTTCTCTTGCTTTTGATGGCTATAAATATTTAAGCTGATGAATACAGTGTAAGGGCACTTCACCAGAGAGTGGGACTTTCTGAGCAACCTTTTCATTATTATTTAGGCGAGTTTTTTTAATAATTTGGCCTTTTCCTTTTCATGAGGACATGGCTTGGTGTCATTGCTTGAAATGTATTCCACATGATAGCGGGGAAGAATCCAGGGCATGGCCTTGCTTCATTAATTCACTTTAAGAACAAAGTGATGCTGTGGAAGCCTTGCATGTTAATTCTTTGAGCAGGATAACATTTCCTTCCTGGTTTTACACCTAATGTACTGGAAAGCCGTAGTTATGCTCTGAATCTTGTCCTCTCTCTCCCTTTCTCTCTCTTTCTATCTCACATGCACACACACATTTAAAACTTCATCTTAGTAACTTGGAATTCTTATCATAAATTGTTTTCTTTCTTATTTTGGGGTCACTTCATTCCACTCTACTTTTTCTGTGCTACATTACTTTCTATCTGTGCCATCTATCATGCTGACAGTTTAATAGAATTGCCCAGTTGGCAGATGGTTCTAGGATGCCCTTTCTTGTGGTATGTGAAAACGGTTGAACTCCATGCTTGAATTTTTTGGCACCCTGTCCAAAAAAAGTGTTGCTAAATATACCCTAGATACAATGCATTGGATCAAATTGGAGGATTTAAAAAGAGTTTCATGAATCTTCTTGACACTGCTGGTGTTTGGCTTACTTCTTAATTATATATAAATACAGTTTGTATCCAATGCCAAGAAAATGGCACTGGCCAGCCTTGAGAAGGTGCCATTTTGATGTCACTCTTTGATGCAGGGCTGGCCATCGCCATTTTGAATTAACACTAGGGCACTGGTGTTGCATGTCCCACCCACGGCAGGCCTGCAATCGGGCCTACTCACCTCCAGCACCTGTCTCCCGGACCTGGCCCATCCTCACTGGTGGCGGTAGGCAGCTGCCTGCACTCCCGCACCCCCGTTGCCTCCTTGGCCATTCCTGGCTCCTCTGCGGATGTCCCTGGATCCTGGTGGATCTCCCCACATGTGCAGCAGGGAGACTCTGCCATCCAGCGTCTTGCCTCTTCCTAGGTGTGCGCTCGCCTTGCTGGCCTTTAAAGGGGCCGCGGTGAGAAACTTACCGTGGCCCCAGATGATGACATCATCGGGCCCTGCTACTTAAGGCAGGGCCCGCCACTTGTTCCTTGCCTTGGTAACAGGTCTCCACACTAGTTGTGTGCTCGTTGTTCATCCTTGTTCCTGACTTCTTTCCTGGTTCCTGTTCCTGACTCCTTTCCTGGTTCCTACCTAGCCTTTGCCTTGGACTGATTACTGGCTTTGACTCTTGCTACGTTTGGACCATGCTCAGGACTGGTTACTGGCTTTGACCCTTGATACATTTGGACTACGCTTGGACTGATCACCGGCCTTGACCCTTGCTCCACAGTACCTTGTCTAGCTCTGCCACTTACCCCGACTCCAGCCTGTTCCTGACCATGCCTCTGATATCTCTCTGGACTTGGCCTTACTAGGCTTCGGCCTTCTGCTGCCTGGGCGTCTACCTACTCTTGTTCCGACCTATCCTTGCTGCCCGGGCCTCTGGATCCCTGCCTCGTCCGGACCAGCCTCGGTCCCTCCGATACCTGTGCTGGTCCCTGGCTACCTGTTACATCTTCCACTGGGTGTCATCTGATGGAGGGCTAAAATAAGACCAGCCGGCCCCGGCACCCAAGGGCTCAACCTGCGGGGAACGAGGGCTAGTATTGGTAAAGCTCCAGTTGGCCTCCATCTCCCGGTCTGCTCCGCCTTCTGATGGTGGGGACCCCTGGGGCTTACCCTACGAGTTGCATCAACCCCATCTTGGGCCAAGAGTCCACTACCAGTGCAACTGTATTTTGTTTAGAATTGGGATATCATATACAAGGAAGGACTAAGTTAAAGATTTGTAGATTGCAGGCATAATAACTATTTAGACTCAGAGGCTGCTAGAGTGATAGATAAAGAGCCTAAGGAAGGTTTAAAATATGCTTAAAAAAAAGCTTAAAGTAAAGAACCACTGCAACATACTCACATCGTTATGCTTTCTGAAGATAGCCCAGAGAAAGCATTTCTTTCCACTCTGTGTATGTAGCACCATTTTGACATCATACAATGACACCATTCTTAGAGCTGACCGGCCCAGAGCTGTTTCTTGCGGATGACCTTGGGGCAGGAGGCGAGTGGGCATCCCTCCTGCCCCTCTGGACCCTTGCAGATGAAGTAAATGGAGACCAAGGGGAGGGTTGGTGGTGACTGGATTTTTCCAGTCCGTTAGGCTAGGGCAAGTGGTTTGAATTTAAACCACTGGGGATCTGGGAACCGACTGGTTCCTGGGTGCTGGGATGGTCGGGTAGTGGGTGGAGTTTGGGCATTTTGGGCATTGTGCGCGGCAGTGTAAGGGACACTTGCCTGCCAACGCTGGAGCTGCTGCATCCCACCCGCCTGCCCTTATTTTAGTTGTTGCTGTGGTTGGGTATAGTTTTATCGTCGTAGCTGGGGGAGGCGGTGGGTAGCTTGAGCCAATTGGGGGTTCAGCCTGGTGTTGAGCGGCTGGCTGACTTGATGGTGGTCATGTCAGGAATTCCTGTGAGAACAACTGGCTGCAGTTGTCCCACATACGGCTCCTTGCTGGATGGTGGCGGGGGTCTACATGCACTGCCCCTTGCTGGGAGGTGGCAAGGGTCATGGGTATGGTTATTGTTAATGATGTTAACTTACAGTCTGGGTGGCCTGGTGGTGTCCATCTTGCTGGTCGGTGGCGGATAAACAATGTGGGTTGGTTGCTATCTTATATTTGGCTCGGGATCCTGGGTGTTACTTGTAATAAAGCTGTGGCCTGTTTGAGCCCACTTAGATGTATGTGTGTTTATTGTGATGATTTTATGAAGGGGCTGGCTCGGGAAAAGCGTAAGTCCTGGCTACCCATATTAAAAGTAGTGTGGCTACCATGTTAGTCAACTTGAATGCATGGAAATAAATGTTAACAGATAAAATATATATATAAATATATATAAAGATGATACCTTCTTATTGGACTAACAACATATTTCTTGACTAGCTTTTGAGTGCTAATTCTCTCTTCCTTAGGTCAGAATAGAATGTGAAAAAAATTACATTACCAGGAAATATAAGTGAATCATAAAAAGCATTGCAATGATAGCTGAAGGGTATATAAGTGTGTGTGTGTGTGTGGAGATTTTGATGGGTGATCAGAAGTTGACAATTAGTGTTATTTTATGGCTCCTTTCTTGTAAGTTCTGAAGCATCTGATCATTTTAATTTCAAAAGTCTTAACTTACTTTTATTTTCATTATCTTGATCAAAAGGTTATTGATGCAGTGCTCTGGTTTTGAAAAGTGCTCCCACATGGAGGTGTCACCTTGGTCTTCTCTGTGATGTTTGATCTTGTGTCTATGTGAATTAGAGTAAAACAGTATATATTATTCAGTGCAGAAAATGTGAAGAAGCAAACTATATTGGTGAGGCAGGCCAGACATTAATGGCAAGAATGACTTCATACATATATAAGATTTATTTATTTATTTATTTAAAGGCTTTTATATACCGGAGTTCATGCACTAGTGCATACCACTTCGGTTTACACGGAACAAGGAACAGAAAATTACATCAAACAGATTGAACAATTAAACAAATATACAATTACATCCAACAATTGGGTATAAATAACATGGCTAACTTAGTAGGAACTTAGAGTTAGAGGTGAAGGAGAGAAATAGTACCAAGTGGTAATAGAACAATGTTAATAGCTAAATAATAAATATAAATAGTAAATACAAGTTCTTATAATAAATACAGGTGTTTACAGATTACAGTCTTCAAGAAAAGTTTACGTCTACAGAATAGGGTTAAGTAAATAAGAACTGGCGGTTATTTCTATAGGAGTGAAGATGTCAATTTGTCATACATTTGTCGAAATGGTAAACAGTTAATCTTTATTGAGCTTTTATTTTTAAATTATCTCTAAACTCACTACTTTAATACATTACAAATTACAGACATAGAAGAGTATTAAAGTCAAGTTTCAAGTGGTTTCCTTCACCACATTAGTCTATCTGAGAGCGTCTAGTTGTGTCTAAATATTAGCAATGACAGGAGGAGACAATGAAATGTTCACGGGGGCGGTAACTTTCAAACAGCCGTGCAGGCGTACATGTACGCGTATATGCCGGCTCGTGGCCATTTTATAACATACGCGCGTATATGCACGTATGATATAAAATTATGTGCGCACAGTTTTATATGGACACGCGCATATACGCCCAAATGCCGGCTCTACCGTGTAAGTGGGGGGGATTTTATTAGATATGCGCATCAACGCAATAGCCCTTTTTCCCAGTTTGCTCCCAGTTTGCTCAGTTAACGGATCAGATTTCCTCCCCTTCCCCCTCCCCCCCCTGTTATTTAGCCTCTCTTTTATCCTTTTAACTCCAACCCTTAAACCCTGATGACTCACCTAGTTACACGGTAGGGACTCTGGTGCGTGCTTGTGCACATAAATACTTACACGCACATTTCAAAGTAACTTCCTGGAATGCGCATGTCCTGCCCATGCTCTGTCTATGTCCTGCCCCCTTTTAAAGTATTTGATTTGTGCGTGTACCGGGAGATACGCGCGTACTCACACACTTTTTTAATTCCATGCGGCACGCGCTGGCCTGAGATTCACGCATATCTCCCGGGCTTTAGCGTGCATAGGGCTTTTAAAATCGACTTTCAAGTCTGGAGCATTCAGAAAGCAATCTAACTTTTACTGTCTCCAGTCCTTTCAAATGCAAGCAATTCGGCCCCTGAATGCTCAGCACCTCTAGGACTGGATACACAGCTCACAGTGGGAAAAAGTAGTTAAAGCGCCAATGTTATAATTGTGTTTGTAGAACATGCAATGGGTGGAAATGGGCTATGGGATGCAGATGTAGAACTTGATTTGTGCGTGCAGGCCTATAGTTTTTATTGGAATTAGTTGGTGGTATTTCCTTCAAAACAAAGATTGCACAGATTTTTCTTTTAAGAATAAATAAAGGAGCCAATGTAAGAAGGGGTGCTGATGTAGCACAAGTTTTAGTCCTGTTTTGGCGTACATTTTCCCTCATTTTTCCACAGTATGTTAACTCTAAAAAACGCATGCTAAAACAGGAGTAAAAACCAGCACAAAAATGAACACAGGTGCATGCACATTCCATGTTAACGAAAGCGTTAGCTATTCCTCAGCAATGCAGGGAGGTGCGTTAAAGGGCAGACAGCACAAAGCACATTTTCTTAACACTGGAAATTTAACTGCCTGGTGGCCATGTTATACTATTTTTGTGCTCAGTGTGGTAGTGCCTAGTTGCTTCTACCACGCTGGGCACAGCAATCTTTTCATTACTATTTAGGTGAGTTTTCTAAAAATTTGGCCTTTTCCTATCATATTGGCATGTCTTGTTGCCACTGCTTGAAACGTGTTCCACATGATAGCGGGGAAGAATCCAGGGCACGGCCGTGCTTCATTAATTCACTTTAAGAACAAAGTGATGTTGTGGAAGCCCTGCATGTTGATTCTTTGTGCAGGATAACAGTTCCGGCATGGTTTTGCACTTAATGTACCAGAAAGCTGTAGCTATGCTCAGAATTTTGTTGTCCAATCTCTCTCTCTCTCTCTCTCTCTCACACACACACACACACACACACACACACACACACACACACACACTGTAGTCACTTCATTGCTGTGCCCAGTAGGGATGTGAATCGTTTTCCATATCGTCTTAACGATAGAAATCGTGTGGCAGGGCAAGAAAATCGTCTTAGGCACGATTTTTTAGTTAAAAAATCGTTAAAAATCGTTTTTTCCGATTAGTGCGCACTAACTCGAGTTAGTGCGCACTAACGGGAGTTAGTGCGCACTAACTGGGAGTTAGTGCGCACTAACTGAAAATGATACAATTTGACACTTTTCAGGTCAGTTAAGGTCAGTTTAGGAATGAATATGTATTCCTATTGGCTGCCCTCTTATTTATTCATGTTACCAAGTTTCCTACTGACAGTATATGGGGGATGGGAAATGGAAACAGTTGGTAGCTTGACAAAATAAGTAATGTGATCAGTCAATGTGACTAGAACTTGTGCCCTAACCCTGATACCAGGGGTATTGTGATCTTCCTGCACACAGTGCCCTATCCCTATTAATACCAGGAGTGTTGTGATCTTCCTGCACACAGTGCCCTATCCCTAATACCAGGGGTGTTGTGATCTTCCTGCACACAGTGCCCTATTCCTGATACTGGGGGTGTTGTGATCTTCCTGCACACAGTGCCCTATTCCTGATACCGGGGGTGTTGTGATCTTCTTGCACACATCCCGATATCAGGGATAGGGCACTGCATGCAGGAAGATCACAACACTCCTGGTATTAATAGGGATAGGGCACTGCATGCAGGAAGATCACAACACTCCTGGTATTAATAGGGATAGGGCACTGCATGCAGGAAGATCACAACACCCCTGGTATCAGGGATAGGGCACTGTGTGCAGGAAGATCACAATACCCCGGAGGAGTGAGGGTCAGGCAGCTCCCCCCTGTCTGTGAAGCCAGCCTCTCACTAGTAATGCAGGGAGGGAGCTGTCTCAGACTTCACCATCCTCCCCCCCCCCCCTTACCCACACACCATTCACTAGCTGGGACATGGGGGAAGTCAGGAGTGAGGGTCAGGCAGCTCCCCCCTGTCTGTGAAGCCAGCCTCTCACTAGTAATGCAGGGAGGGAGCTGTCTCAGACTTCACCATCCACCCCCCCCCCCCTCACCCACACACCATTCACTAGCTGGGACATGGGGGAAGTCAGGAGTGAGGGTCAGGCAGCTCCCCCCCTGTCTGTGAAGCCAGCCTCTCACTAGTAATGCAGGGAGGGAGCTGTCTCAGACTTCACCATCCTCCCCCCCCCCCTCACCCACACACCATTCACTAGCTGGGACATGGGGGAAGTCAGGAGTGAGGGACAGGCAGCTCCCCCCTGTCTGTGAAGCCAGCCTCTCACTAGTAATGCAGGGAGGGAGCTGTCTCAGACTTCACCATCCTCCCCCCCCCCCCCCCTCACCCACACACCATTCACTAGCTGGGACATGGGGGAAGTCAGGAGTGAGGGTCAGGCAGCTCCCCCCTGTCTGTGAAGCCAGCCTCTCACTAGTAATGCAGGGAGGGAGCTGTCTCAGACTTCACCATCCTCCCCCCCCCCTCACCCACACACCATTCACTAGCTGGGACATGGGGGAAGTCAGGAGTGAGGGACAGGCAGCTCCCCCCTGTCTGTGAAGCCAGCCTCTCACTAGTAATGCAGGGAGGGAGCTGTCTCAGACTTCACCATCCTCCCCCCCCCCCTCACCCACACACCATTCACTAGCTGGGACATGGGGGAAGTCAGGAGTGAGGGTCAGGCAGCTCCCCCCTGTCTGTGAAGCCAGCCTCTCACTAGTAATGCAGGGAGGGAGCTGTCTCAGACTTCACCATCCTCCCCCCCCCCCCTCACCCACACACCATTCACTAGCTGGGACATGGGGGAAGTCAGGAGTGAGGGTCAGGCAGCTCCCCCCTGTCTGCGAAGCCAGCCTCTCACTAGTAATGCAGGGAGGGAGCTGTCTCAGACTTCACCATCCTCCCCCCCCCCTCACCCACACACCATTCACTAGCTGGGACATGGGGGAAGTCAGGAGTGAGGGTCAGGCAGCTCCCCCCTGTCTGTGAAGCCAGCCTCTCACTAGTAATGCAGGGAGGGAGCTGTCTCAGACTTCACCATCCTCCCCCCCCCCCCTCACCCACACACCATTCACTAGCTGGGACATGGGGGAAGTCAGGAGTGAGGGTCAGGCAGCTCCCCCCTGTCTGTGAAGCCAGCCTCTCACTAGTAATGCAGGGAGGGAGCTGTCTCAGACTTCACCATCCTCCCCCCCCCCTCACCCACACACCATTCACTAGCTGGGACATGGGGGAAGTCAGGAGTGAGGGTCAGGCAGCTCCCCCCTGTCTGTGAAGCCAGCCTCTCACTAGTAATGCAGGGAGGGAGCTGTCTCAGACTTCACCATCCTCCCCCCCCCCCCTCACCCACACACCATTCACTAGCTGGGACATGGGGGAAGTCAGGAGTGAGGGTCAGGCAGCTCCCCCCTGTCTGTGAAGCCAGCCTCTCACTAGTAATGCAGGGAGGGAGCTGTCTCAGACTTCACCATCCTCCCCCCCCCCTCACCCACACACCATTCACTAGCTGGGACATGGGGGAAGTCAGGAGTGAGGGTCAGGCAGCTCCCCCCTGTCTGTGAAGCCAGCCTCTCACTAGTAATGCAGGGAGGGAGCTGTCTCAGACTTCACCATCCTCCCCCCCCCCCTCACCCACACACCATTCACTAGCTGGGACATGGGGGAAGTCAGGAGTGAGGGTCAGGCAGCTCCCCCCTGTCTGTGAAGCCAGCCTCTCACTAGTAATGCAGGGAGGGAGCTGTCTCAGACTTCACCATCCTCCCCCCCCCCCCCTCACCCACACACCATTCACTAGCTGGGACATGGGGGAAGTCAGGAGTGAGGGTCAGGCAGCTCCCCCCTGTCTGTGAAGCCAGCCTCTCACTAGTAATGCAGGGAGGGAGCTGTCTCAGACTTCACCATCCTCCCCCCCCCCCTCACCCACACACCATTCACTAGCTGGGACATGGGGGAAGTCAGGAGTGAGGGTCAGGCAGCTCCCCCCTGTCTGTGAAGCCAGCCTCTCACTAGTAATGCAGGGAGGGAGCTGTCTCAGACTTCACCATCCTCCCCCCCCCCCTCACCCACACACCATTCACTAGCTGGGACATGGGGGAAGTCAGGAGTGAGGGTCAGGCAGCTCCCCCCTGTCTGTGAAGCCAGCCTCTCACTAGTAATGCAGAGAGGGAGCTGTCTCAGACTTCACCATCCTCCCCCCCCCCTCACCCACACACCATTCACTAGCTGGGACATGGGGGAAGTCAGGAGTGAGGGTCAGGCAGCTCCCCCCTGTCTGTGAAGCCAGCCTCTCACTAGTAATGCAGGGAGGGAGCTGTCTCAGACTGGTATCAGGGTTAGGGCACTGTGTGCAGGAAGATCACAACACTCCTGGTATTAATAGGGATAGGGCACTGTAAGAGATGACTGTAGTAGATTGAATAAAGATCTGATGTTTCTGCTCTCCTCACACCAAACAAAAACAACACACAAGCAGAGAAGCCCTTCTTACAAAGCTGAGCTAGTGAGTTAAGTAGGAGGAAAAGTAAACATACTGGTGCCAGTGTGGCTACTTAAAAAATACACTTACCAACAATCAATTACATATATTTGAACTGTGTACAGTTCCAGCCAGGACCACCTTTCTAAAATGCACAGTGATTGGCAAATTCAACATGCACTAGCATTTCAGGTGCCTGCTAACAAAAATAATAAACAAACAAGTTCTAGTCACGTGAGTGCTGATCATTACATTACTTTTTTTGTCAAGCTTCCAACTGTTTCCATTTCACATCCCCCCAACCATATTGGTAACATCAATCAATCGTGTTAGTGCGCACTAACTCGAGTTAGTGCGCACTAACGGGGAGTTAGTGCGCACTAACTCGAGTTAGTGCGCACTAACACGATTTAACGATTTTTAACGATAAATCGTTAGAATTTCTATTGTATCGTGTTCTATAACGATTTAAGACGATATAAACATTATCGGACGATAATTTTAATCGTTGAAAAACGATTCACATCCCTAGTGCCCAGTATGGTAGAAACAACTAGATGCTACAACATGAAAACAGCAATAGAATATCAGAGCCACCAGAAAAATGAGTTAACTCCACCTCAGGCCTTCGAGTTACATTTCCAGTGTTTTGCCAGCCGTAGCAATTTAATTTGTTCCCAGCTATACACAAACAGGGCTGGTGTATCCCATTAGGTGAACTAGGGGGGGAGGGGTGTCGCCTAGGGTGCCAACCATTAGGGGGCGCCGACGAGCAGCCATGTGGGGCCGCGAGCGGAGCCTATCCCACTCGCGGCATAGAAGAGTACAGATTCGGCGGACCGGGAACGGCGCCCATCCTGCTCGCGGCCCAGAGAAACACAGAATCCGCTGGCTGCGAGCAGTGCCCATCCCCCCCAAAAAAAGCACACACTCAGTGGGTCACAAGCGATGTCTCAGGACTAGAGACGGGGACGGGACCAGGGAGGGGGAGTGGGTGCAAGGCAGAAGGTTCAACTAGGGAGCCTAATACTCTTGCACCGGCCCTGTACACAGTTTATTAAACATATTCCCTGACACTTTCCCTTTCCTCCAGTACAGCCCACCTACAACACTAACCTTTGGCACCATTGCATGCAAGATTGTAACTTGATTTGGGCACAGTATCACATGCAAGGCCATTTGGGCAAGGCTTGCCAAGTGAAATGAAAGGGTAAGCTCTCTGGAGTTGGCAGCTGCAGCCATACAGTTCACACTCTTTTGTACCCTAGTCAGGATAAACAGTATCAAAGTGCAACTATCTGGCTGTAGGTGCCCACCCAAGAGAACTTATCCTTTGATTTCACGCTGCATGCCTTGCCCAAATGCCCTTGCATGTGAGACTTTGCCCAAGTTGGGATAATCAGAGCCAATCTTGCATGCAAGACTATTATAGTCACAATCCTTCCAACTTCAAACTTTCAGGTTAACTGACATTTTAGCACATTTTTTTCACTTGGCATGCCTTTCTTACCCCTGATGATTTGCATCCCATTAGCTTACTGCATCCTGCAGTACTGCTGGTTTCTACCGCTTGTGTTAACTGAATCCCAGAATGCTTGAGGTTGGCTCAGATTGTTGAGCAGGCCACCAATAATTAGGTTGCTTCTGGAGGACTGTAACTTTTAGTACATAAGTACCATGTCTGCATAGTGGTAAACAATACGAAGAAAATGAAACAGGAAAACAAAAACATATTGTGATACCCTTTATTAAGTGTATACACTTAACTAAATTATATCCATAAACAAATCTTTCTAAATTGCACAAGAAATTAAGGCACTATTTTTTAAGTAGAGTAGATTTAGACATGAATCCCTATTGCATAACAACACAAGCTTGACAAAGTTACCTTATAGCGGTAAATTTCCTTATTTAGTTGAAGGTCAGAATAAAATGATTGTCCCTTTTTCAGCACTCTTATTTTTAGGGCACTTTGGATGGCTATAGGTATACGAGATTTGGTGCTCCTATATGTTAAGGATGAATTGCTTGTCCTCCATTTCTCGTAATACTCCGGGGCGCCACATACATTTCTCAAGTGCGATACACATTGGGGATTCTCAGTCGGATGCAGTTGCACAGAAACATCTTTACAAAGATCATTATTTAGGGAAACCCATCAGTTGCTCAGACAGAGAACTGATCCAAGAAATAGCTTGCCAGGCTGCCTTATATGTCCAGAAAATCTATTAGTATATCCAATAGAAAAGTACATCTTATCACAAAAGATGGATACCCCAGGCATTCAAAAAATCAGGCAGAAGCACTTCCACATGAAAACATGGCACAACGATCATAGCAAATATGTAAGTAGCTTCCAAAGCTTGTGACCTACAGCAAGGTTTTTGTCACTCCAATAAAAGGTATCACATTTGTTTGTTTGGGAAAGGGAGGGGGTTGGGAGGGGGAGGAGGGAAAGGGTCTTTCAATAATGGGTATCAATGGGTAAAAATGTTATAATTGCACAGAAATGCTGTGCTTGGAAGGTCTATATGTTCTGTTATTTCATTATGCCTGATAATAAGCAATTTAAAGTAAAAGGTATCACAGCCCACAATGACTCCTGCAAATCAATAAACTAATTGAAGTTGTCTACCAACGTTTCTATTGCATAATTAACTTTAATCAGTCATTGAAATGTAACAAAACTTTAAATTGTACTTTAAATAAATGTATTATTTGTCTTTAATTGGCGTGTCTGGTCTTCATTATATAAGACGAAGTGCCACATTTTCCAAGCATAATTCTCTTCCCCCTCCCCCCAATAAATGCTTAGGAAATTGATAGCTTAGAATAAAGCCAGTCTTTAAAGAGCTTTAGTAATCCTAGGTGAATAAGATAGTCCACTAAGAAACAAACTACGGGGAAACTAATTAACCAAGCTTACAAAACATAATAAAGTTTTAATATCAGAAAGGATATTGGTATAAGAATATTCCTGGGGGAAAGTAGAAACTACAGGGTACAATGCATAGAGGAGAACACTTACTGAACCACATGCAGATGTCCTGTGGAACTGATAATGAAAATTTTCAGGTTGTATCATGATAAAATCAAGGTTATTGCTGCCTAGTGAACTACAAAAATGACTCTCTCTATAAAACCACTGGTGCACTGTTTTCAGTTTCACAGCTTTGGAACACCCTATATGGAGCACACAATTAAACTTACCAAGCATTAAGTCCCTGTAAATTCGTCTGGCATTTTTTTTCTACAACATTCAAAGTCTCCTTGGAATTACCTCCAAACTGGCTTTTAACCATCTGTAAGTCTACGTCAAATCATTTTCTTCTCCACACTGTGAATGTTTCTCACCGAACACATCGTTAAACATTATAGGGCTGTTTTAATCAGCTGTACTTCCACTCTTATATCTGTGCCAAAATTATTTTGGAAATGCTCCCCTCAAAACAGCTATTTCCATTTCATCCAATCCAGTTTCTCAAACATGCAGTTCAGTGCTATACCAGGGTATAAATTATATTGCAATGATAGGTTGGATCAACTTGGTGGGAAGAGAGGGGGGTGGCGCTTTACGTTATGGATAGCATAAAGTCCAACATGAATAAAAATTCTGCAGGAGACTAAATGCACAGTAGAATCTTTATGGGTGGAAATTCATGTGTATTAGGGAAAAATATAGCGATGGGGTATACTACTGTCCACCAGGCCAAAATGAACAGACAGCTGATGAAATGCTAATGGGAATTGGGGTAGCTAACAAATTTGGCAACATAGTAATAATGGGAGATTTCAATTATCCCAATATTGACTGTGTAAATGTCACATTGAGACATGCTAGGGAAGTAACATTTCTAGATGAAATAAATGACTGCTTCATGGAGCAGCTGGTATGGGAACCGAAGAGAGGGGGAGCAATTTTAGACCTAATTCCTAGTGGGAACATAGGATTTGGTGTGAGAATTAATGGTAGTGGGACTGTTCGGCAACAGTGATCATAATGCAATCATATTTGAGTTAATGCCTGGCAGAAGGACATTAAGTAAATCTACTGTTCTGGCATTTAATTTTCAAAAGGGATGCTTTGATTAAATTAAGAAAATAGTTAAAAAAACAAAAAGGTATAGCTACAAAGGTAAAGAGTTTATATCAGGTGTGAATTGTTTAAAAATACTATTTTGGAAGCCCAGACCAGATGTATTCCATGCATTAGGCAAGACGAAAGAAAGGCCAAATAATTGGCATGGTTAAAAAATGAGGTGAAAGAGGCTATATTAGCAAAAATAACTTCTTTCAATAATTGGAAAATGGGGGGAAAAGGGGTGCAAAATGGCAGTGTGAATGTGGACATATTTACTGTTCTTCACTCTGGTTTGCAATTGTTACCTCAGTTTTTGCTATGCCTTCAAAGTATAAAGGGAGAGTTTGAGTTTTCCCTCCAGAAACTCAACTCCTGCCTGGTCAGCATGTCATTTCATCTCAAATATCCTGTTTGATTGTGGAACTCGGAACTGAAGAATTTACTGCGGCTATAGGTGAAGGAGCACCAAAACTTCCTGGGGAGGTTTCACTCAGTCCCCTGGATCAGAGGCTCCCACTGGCTAAAAGACACGCCACAGAACAATAGCTTGCAGTGCCAGATGATGACACGATACTGATGACCGGGGTGGAGGGGCTTGTGGAGACTCGTGTTTGTGTAGCGGTTATCTTCTTTGTTGTTGGAAGGCTCCGGGAGAGAAAGTTTTGGTGCATGCCCGGTCTCCTCTTCCCCTTTCGATGGTGGTAGGGATTTAGTGGCAGCAATAGGATTGGTGCTAGTTGGATTCCCATGGTGTGAACATCTTGGTGCCCCTGGTGAGTCCTTCTCTTTGTCACCAAAGCTTGCAGTTGTAATGCTATATACTATATGAGAGTTGCTGACAGGCTTCAGGAGATCTCTGAATGACTGACTTTGAAGATAGATCTTTTGGGCTGCATTTTCAAAACGTTACATGCTTAACTGCACCTATGTGCGCCGGGCCTATTTTAAAAAGGCCCGGAGATGCGCATAAAGCCCCAGGACGCGTCTAAGTCCCGGGGCTTTGAAAAAGGGGCGGAGGGGGCAGGGAGGGGGCGGGGAAGGGCAGTCCGGGGGTGGGGCGAGTTGGGGTCAGAGGCTCCCGCCATTTGCCGCTGTGCCAGGGAATCGCATGCCAGCAGTCAGCTGGTGCGCGCAACAGGGTAGGGGAATTTTTTTTGGGGGGGTTTAGCTTAGGGCTGGGGGCGAGGGAGTTAGGGGAAGGGAAGGGAAGGTGGGGTGGAGGGAGGAACAGGGGAAATCAGTGCGGCTCGGCGTGGGCTCGGCGCACGCAAGGTGCACAATTGTGCACCCCCTTGCGCGTCCCAACCCCCGATTTTATAACATGCGCATGCCTGCGCGCGCATTTTATAAAATCGGGTGTACATGTCTTTGCGCCGGATAGCGCAAGCACATGTACGCCCGCGCGTACCTCTTAAAATCTACCCCTTTGTCTATTAAAATAGAGTCTATCAGGTTGAACTGTGACTCTCAGATTTCAGATATTAAAATGAAGATCTCGGATATGGAGACAGCAGGCTTTCAATTTTGCTGTTGTAAAGGAACAAAATGCTTTATTTAGGGAGACTGAATCTCTGTAAAATCATATTAGGCATCTAAACCTTCGTTTTCTGAATTTTCCTAAAATGATGGGAGAAATGCCATCATTTACTTTGAGAAAATACTTCCTGGAGGTTCTTTATTTTAACTCTGATAAAGTTCACTCTATTAATAGAGCATTTTTCTTACCAGTAACTAATCAACCTAATATTCAACAACATCATAGGGCTTCTAATGTTAATAGATAATTTAATTTAACAGATTTACTTGTAAATTCAGGCCTAGAGATTTCTGAGTGCTCTATGTTAGTTATGTCCTTTACTTCTGAGCAAGATCTAAGTGAAGTAATGAAAAGATATTTTAGGAATATTTCTTCTCTATTTCAGTGTCATTTGATTCAAATTTTTCCAGATTTGCTTGTTGTGCTGCTCAAGAAGGAAGAAAGGATTTTCTTGCTCTTAGGCAAAAAGCCATCTCTTTAGGATGTTCCTTTGTAATTAGATATCCTTGCAAATGTGTTATTAGATATTATAATGACTGCTTTGGTTTTTTTTCTTCCAGAGCAATTGAAGTCTTTTTTAGACTCCAGGAGCACTTTGATATCTTCTTCAGCAACCCAATGTCTAGTTTATTGCTCTGATAATCTCTTTATCACAGTCCGATTCATGCTACACTAGTTACCTAACATTTAATATTGGTTTCCTTATGTCGCCTTGTTTCTCTGTGTTGCGGAAGTGGACCCTTGGAGCGAGGTGGAGTTGGCGCAACTCACAGAGAGGAGCCCTAAGGTCCCTACTGTTGGCAGGCAGAGCTGGTTGGAGCAGAGGCCCAACAGGAGCTTCACCACAGGCCGATAGAGTAAAGTTCGCACACAGGCCAGTGTCCTGTGCACGCGATTCAGTAAACTAAAATATTTAAATTAGGGCTGGCAGTAAAAAGAGGCTCTAGGGACACTAGCGCGTCCCTAGCGCGTCCCTAGCGCCTCTTTTTGGACAGGAGCGGTGGCTGTCAGTGGGTTTGACAGCTGACGCTCAATTTTGCCGGTGTTGGTTCTCAAGCCCGCTGACAGCCACAGGTTTGGAAACCGGACGATGGCAAAATTGAGCATCCGGTTTTCAACCCGCGAGCCGCGGCCGATTTAAAATTTTTTTTTAAAGTTTTTTTAACTTTCGGGACCTTTGACTTAATATCGCCATGATATTAAGTCGGAGAGTGCACAGAAAAGCAGTTTTTACTGCTTTTCTGTGCACTTTCCCGGTGCCAGCAGAAATTAGCGCCTACCTTTGGGTAGGCGCTAATTTCTGAAAGTAAAATGTTCGGCTTGGCTGCACATTTTGCTTTCTGAATTGCACAGGAATACCTAATAGAGCCATCAACATGCATTTGCATGTTGCGGGCGCTATTAGGTTCGGGGGGGGGGGGGGGGGTTGGCCACGCGTTCAGCCTGCCAGTACCAGCCCTCGTTCTCCTTAGGTTGAGCCCCTGGATGCTGAGGCCGGCTGGACTTAGGCGTGGGCCTCTGTGGAGATGTAGATCCATCACGTAGGGTGTTACAGGTCAGCATGGAGAGAAGCAGAGTCAGTGCGAGCAGAGGTCGGGGTAGGTGGCAGGCAGAAGAGACTGGTTCAGGTTGTGGTCAGATTCAGGTGGAGTTTGTTCAGTGTCATGGTTCTGGCAGAGATCTGGGCAGGCAGAGTTTAAACAAATCAATGAGCAGGCAGTGGTCAAAGGAAGGCAGAGGTCAAGCAGCATCAAGGAACAATCCAAAGTCAGAGCCAGGAGTCCAATCCAAAGGGGTGAGGAGAGGAGGAACAGCAGGACAAACGAGACACTGGAGACAGATGAGGGGAGGCAGTCCAAGAAGACAAGAACTCAGAAGACCAGACTTGCGAGGGAACCAGTAACAGGATGCAGGAATTCAAGGAAGCACAGTGGAACAGGAACCAGGAATGCAGAGGGAAACTGCTACTCCAGTGGAGTTGGCCTATTGCTGATGTGTCTGAGGGGCGCTGGAGGGAGCCTTAAATACAGAGTGGCTCCTGACATCATCAGAGAGCACCAAGGGGAATTTTCTGCCATGGGCCCTTTAAGGGGCAGCAAGTTTGGCGCGCGCATGCCTAGAGGAGCCCAGAGAGCTGGTGCCGGTATTCCTCAAATTGGTGCATCAGGCCTGTACAGACCTAATGGCCTGCTGTGCTTCCGTTCACAGGGTCTGCCCCATTGTTGGGGAATCCTGTCTGTGGCTCGGAGCTGGAGGTAAGATCAGTTGGTCATGGGTCCATACCTGGCACACTCTCTTTCCCTTCCCTCACCCTCGCTCTGCTTTCCTCTGATTCCTTCATTCACTCTCCCACCCCTTCTCTCCAGCATCACTTCACTAACTCTCTTGCCCTTTCCCCCTCTCTTAGGCCTGGATTCATCATTCTTCGCAGAATGATGAATCCTGTGAAAACGGGGGGCGGGCCTGCAAAAGCCCACAGCCTTTGCACCACAGCAGTGCGCCGGCTGCCGGCTTTCGCATCGAATAGCGCCAACGTGAAAGGTGGCGCTATTCGATGTGCTACTGCCGACGATAATGTTAGTAACATTATCACTAGCAGCGAAGCCACTGCCGACTCCGACTCCGCCCTCTCCCCGCCCCAACTCCTCCCCTCCCCCTAATTTCCATTATATCGCATGCGAAAAGGCCCTTTTCGCATGCGATATGGCATTATCGCCTGCGTTAGGGCCCTAACGCACTCGATAAAGCTTTAGAAAATAACCCCCTTAGTGTGGTCACCAGTGAAGGAGATGGGGGAGATCCCGGGAAGCCAGCGTGGTAAATAGCAACTTGGTCAGGAAGATGACACACCCAGTAGCAGCAGAAGCATTAGGGCTGAGAAGCATTCACCTTGTGTCTCTTTGACCTTGGCCATTCTCCCTCAAGGCCTCCTTAACTGTTTCAGGAAATTGAATAAAAATCAAGCCCATGATTTTTTGTTGCCCCCTCTAAGGATAAACAGCTCCAATACACTCTGCTTTTCTGCCTGGGGGAAGGTGGGGGCAATAAATGATACATGCCACCACCGGCTCTGCTCTGTTTCTGTGGGGGGAACCAAAACTGATTTACACCACAGGCTCTGCTCTACTTCCTTGGGATCCCAGAAAAAAAGGTAGCAGAATGCCATTCTGGGCTGTTCCACCAGAAATTAAGCCCTGGGTAACAGACACTAAAGAGAGATGAATTAACCTAGGTTTGGAACTTGTAAGCTGCAGTGCCAATCCTCAAGGCCAGGGCTGAAGCGTTGATGACCGGTTCTCTTGCTCGTTAGTTCCAGGCCTGTGTTGATTCAAATCCTTTTTTGTGTGTCTTCTTTGCTCTGCAGTTTCTGCTTCAGTAATACCCATTCCCCTTCTGTTCCCTGCAGAGCAGCAGGAGATGAGCTGAATTAGGGAGTAAAGGGGATGGTTCTCTGTTTTTCCTGCATCAGCTCTCTCCCTCCTGTCCTCTTCCTTGCAGGCTCCCTGAAGGAGAGGGGCTGGAGCAGAAGACGCCTGCTTGCTCTGCCTCCTGGGTCTGATAAGAGGTGCTGGAACTGCATTCCAGGTCATTCCCCTGCAAGTTAAGCCCTGCTTTTTGCCTTCAAAACTGTCAAAAACAAACAAAATAAACACCATCCCCAAAACTCATGTATCCAAACCTGAATAAAGGTTCCTGTCACTGAGACATACCCCCTAGATTTTTTAAGAGAAGGTGGCAGGTTTTGTAGGTCAATTTCTTCCACTTTTTTATTTTTGGAGGTTTTCATAGTAACATACTAGATGACAGCACAAAAAAGACCAAGCAGCTCATCCAATCTGCTCAGTCTTTCCTGTCCACAGTGTCAAAGACAGATGTCAGCTGCTGGTCAAAGAGAATGACTGCCTGTAAGATATCAGGTCTTATCCAAGACAGTTTTTTGCTGACTTCCTCCAGCGTACTCCACCCTCCTGGGTAGCTGAACATGCAAGATCCCCCTTTTTTAGTTTATATAACCAGCATCTCCTCCTCCCATGTCCAACCTCAGGGTCCCAGAGTAATCCAACAAGCATCCGCTCCAGCATGGCTGTTAGCTGAGCATCCAGCCTTGCAGGTGCCTCTGGCCTCTCTGGATGGTACTCTGTCACTAGTCCAGCCCGCTGCACGGACCCGATCAACAAGAGGAACATGTAGCTTCCTAGGCAGAGTGGGCTACTTGAGCACCTGCACCTTTGCTAGGACCCCTAAGTTTTTACCAGACTTGCAGCCTGGCATATAGACCCAGCTGCTAATTAATTATTATCATCACAGCCTGACAGACCTGCGTTTTCACTAGGACCTCCTCGTATTATTGTATTTGCATCCTGCCAGACAGACCCAGCTATTAATTTATTCTTTCATTCACTGTCTCTTTACTTTTTTTTTGTAACTCATCATAAGTAACATAGTAAAGATGGAAGAACAAAGATCACATGGGCCCATCTGTTCTGCCCACAGCTGTCTGCTTATGGCAGTAACTGCCGCTCCGTGCAGTTTACCCCCCCATGCAGAAATGTTATATCACTCCCTTTCTTCATTTCCAAACTCAAGCCTTTAGGGATTCACAGTGTTTGTCCCATGCCCTTTTGAATTTCTTTATTTTTCTTGCCTTCACTACCTGTTCTGGGAGGGCATTCAAGGCATCTAACACCCTCCCCATGAAGAAACATTTCCTGATATTGGTTCTGAATTGTCCCCCCCCCCCCTGGCATTTCATATCACGACCCCTAGTTCTACTCTTTCCTTTCCAACAGAAGAGTTTGCAAGTTTGTGAATCATTGCAACCTGTCAGGTATCTGAAGGTCTGTGTTATACCACCTCTGCTCCTACTCTCCTCCAGGGTATACATATTTAGATCCTTCAGCCTCTCCTTGTAGGTGTTTTGAAACAGACCCCACACCATTCTGGTCACCTTCCTCTGAATTGTTTCCATCTTGTCTCTATCCTTTTTGAGATAAGGTCTCCAGAACTGAACACAATACTCCAGGTGAGGTCTGGACCTATATAAGGGCATTATCACTTCCCTTTTTCTACTGGTTATTCCTCTATCTATGCAGCCCAGCATTTTTCTGGCTTTAATAGCTATTGCTTTACCAAAAAAAAAAAAAAAATGTGAGGTACAATTATAAATGTCCCAAGAAGTAACAAGCAAAAAGCTTTTTCATTTATTTTGCTTTTTTTTAGTATTTGTTTTATGGACTAATGGTGTTCCAATATAGTAGAACCGAAGGTTCAAGGTTCACTGATGATTCAAATTTTTAAAAAATCGCAAATAAAGGTATAAACAAACTTTCACTCCCAACTTAGAGTTGGATTTTCTAACGATGTACAGCTCTATGAATCACGTGGTAACGGGGGGTGGGGGCGAAGCGGGATAAGGGCCTGCGAAAGCCGGCAGTGATTGCACCACCTCAATGTTATCGCTGCCGGCTTTCACACCCAATAGCGCCACCGTGAAAGGTGGCGCTATTGGGCGCGCTACTGGCGGCGATAAGGGGTCCTAACTTTTCGCCACCAGCGAAGTTTCCGCTGCGTCCACCCCGATGACGCCCCGACTCCTCCTCTTCCGGGGCCGACTCTGCCCCGATCTAGCTATTGCACACGAATAGGGACTTTTCGCATGCGAAACGCATAGAAAATGACCCCCTTAGTGATATGTAAACTGAGTCCCCGACATGGCCATGTTTCACCGGAGAGCTTCCTTGGGAGGGACCAAGCTAAAAACAAACAAAATTAAAAAATCTCAGAAGAGATAATACATATACAAATAAGCACATAAACAAAAAAGGAACCCCTATATAACACATTAATCAAATATAAAAGTTAAATATTGTAATAAGGAAAAAGACCGTACTTGGGGAGAATAATGTCAACATTCACAGGAACACCTAAGCACATTTGTCAAAATGATGTCTAAAGGGAGCAGGAAACTGTCAGCTGATATAGAGGAAATGTCAAAAAATGGCTACTGCCTTGTCATATAGCTTGATAGCTTCTGCTTTGTCACATTGCTTTGTTGTCATCAGATCACCAGACACTTTCACCACAAGGTCCCTCTCCTTGTCCATGCACATTAGTCTTTCGCCCACGACCCCCCCCCCCCCCCCCAATCACATTCAGTTCTTTTTGGATTACTGCACCCCAGATACACAACTCTGCATGTCTTGGCATTGAATCCCAGCTGCCAAATCTTCAACCACTCTTTGAGTTTTCTTCAATCACTTTTCATTCTCTCTACTTTTTCAGGTGTGTCCACTTTGTTGCAGATCTTAGTATCATCTGCAAAAAGGCAAACTTTTCCTTCCAATCCCTCTGGCGGAGCGCACTTTTAACCCGCGTTTGGACGCACGTTTTTGACGAGCTAGCTTTACCCCTTATTCAGTAAGGGGGTAATAGCACGTCGAAAACATGCGTCCAACCCCTCTGAAACTAATAGCGCCCGCAACATGCAAATACATGTTGATGGCCCTATTAGTCATTCCCGCACGATTCAGTAAGTAACTTGCGCCTGCCGGCCGGCTGCTGGCTCACCAACCCCCAGCACAGCCGCTGTGCCAGAAGACTCAGGACTGCCCCAGGACCGCCACCCTGCCCCCGTCTCCGCCCCCGGACCCCCGCCCCGCCTATACAAAATAGGCTCGACACGCGCAGGAGTAGGTTTTAAAAGGTTATGCGCGTAACCCTTTGAAAATCTACTCCTATACCTTCAGATATTTGAATGTCTATCATATTTCTCCTGACTCACCCCTCCTCTAGGATATACATACTTAGGCCTGGATTCATCATTCCTCGCAGAATGATGAATCCTGTGAAAAAGGGAGGCGGGGGGGGGGGGGGGGGGCGGGCCTGTGAAAGCCTGCAGCCTTTGCACCACAGTGGTGCGCTGGCTGCCAGCTTTCGCACCAAATAGCGCCACTGTGAAAGGTGGTGCTATTCGGCATGCTACTGCTGATGATAATGTTAGTAACATTATCGCCGGCAGCGAAGACACCGCCGACTCCGCCCCCTCCCCACCCCAACTCCTCCCCTCCCCCTAATTTGCATTCTATCGCATGCGAAAAGGCCCTTTTCGCATGCGATAAGTCTTTGATAAATGACCCCCTTAGATCCTTGTCTAATTTCCTAGGGCTCCTGCACTATTTTTGGTAGCTCTTCTCTGGATTGTCTCCACTCTGTTTATATCCTGCCAGAGGTATGGACTCCATAACAGGATATAATATTCAAGATGAGATCTCACCAATAAACAGGCCGATTCAGTACAGGCTGAGCGCAACGTTAGCCCCCGTCTAGAGGCACGTTTTCCACGCGTTAATATTACCCCTTATACAGTAAGGGGTAATAGCGCGAGGAAAACTCGTGTCCAACCCCCCAAAAACTTATAGCGCCCGCAACATGCAAATGCATGTTGATGAGCCTATTGGTTAGTCCCGCGCGATACAGAAAGTAAAATGTGCAGCCAAGCCGCACATTTTACTTTCAGAAATTTACGCCTGCCCAGGAGTTAATTTCGGCAAGCACTGGGAAACTGTAATGAAAAGCAGAAAAAACTGCTTTTCTGTACACCCTCCGATTTAATATCATAGCGATATTAAGTCGGAGGCCCCAAAAATAAAAAAAATTAAAATTCTAAAAAAAAACCAAAATTAAAAATGTGCCCACGGCCCACAGGTTGGAAGACGGATGCTCAGTTTTGCCGCCGGCCGTTTTCCGAACCCGTGGCTGTCAGCGGGTTTGACAACCGATGCCGGTATAATTAAGCGTCGGCTGTCAAATCCACTGACAGCCGCTGCTTCTGTCAATAAGGAGGCTCTAGGGACGCGCTAGTATCCCTAGTGCCTCCTTATTACTGCAGGCCCTCATTTAAATACAGAATTGCGCGCCCAGGAGAGTGGCCTGGGCGCGCGTCGGGAGAGCGGGCGCTCGCCTCGGAGAACCGGCTCTCCCGCGAATTTTACTGAATCGGCCCGAATGTGTAAAACAGGAGGAGCCCAGGGTTGTTGAAAGATGACAGAAGTCGAGAGGTTAGAAGAGTCAAGGTATTTGTTCAACTGTGGAATTGTCTTCACATAATTGAAGGCCTAACCAGTCAATGAATTTTTTGGGTCTTATTAACACTTTTTTTTTTAAAAGTAGAAATGAATCAGTTTAGAAGGTCTTTCAAAGTTTTGCATATGCCATATTCACGATTTATACTTTCCAATGTTAAAATCAGCAAATAAATAGTATTTTGCATTAACAATTGCAGAAAGATGTATTTAATTTTATAGCAGAAGAAGGTGAGGTTTCCAACCATCAAAAGATAATCAGCAAATAAAGTGGAAGGATATAGACATTATAAATGTCCATACAATTCATCAGAGGTTCATAGCAATTTTTATTCAGTAAATTAAAAGGGTGGCAACATACAGCCTAAAACTTTCTATCAGGACTGGTAGAACCTCTTGATGAACTGCATGGACATTTATAAAAATGTTTATATTCTTCCACTTTATTTGCTGAGTATTTAACTTTGTATCATGCCTAAGTTGTATCAGCTTTTTGGAAATCCAATGAAGTTGGAGCAAATGTGTGCTGTGATATTTGTTTTAAGTGGTCTGGTTAACAGTCAAAAGAGTCAATAAGTTTATATAAACATAAATTTAAATGCAAACTCAGTCTTATTGCATAAGCACAGCAGATTTAAACAGACTTAGTTTTCCTTATTGCATAAATATCATTCTTTATTAGGATTAAAATCTGTTTACGCATCCTTCATTTGGATAAAACCTGCTTATGCAATAAATGTTCATTTACAGATTCAGTGAAACACACAATTTGACCAGGGGCTGCCTAAATATTTACATACAACTGTAGATAAGAAAATATCTAGTTGGATGGGCGGGACTCTATGAAGAGAATAATTAGGTGAAGTTCACTTAAGGAGAAGGACCTCAGTCTAATTAGGTAAAAGCTATTTTCCCTGTGCTCCTCTTTCTGAAATTCAAGCTTTTTTTTTTGTCCTAATTTTTTTTGCCATCTCATTTGAAAACCAGATTGGTCTCCTTTTGCTCTTACTTTTAGCAAATTAAGATAAGAGGAAAAAGAAACTGATATGGTTTTCAAGAGAGACGGCTAGAAAAGAGCCAAAAAAAAAAAATCATTCGATAGGTACAAAGAATCTCAGGAAAAGGAGCACAGGGAAAATTTCTGGTGAAGCTGAAAGAAGTGGGGAAAGCAGCCAGAATGGCAAAAGACACCAGTGGAAGAAAAGATAGCCAAACCGATAAAGCCAGATCACAAGACTTTTTTTCATGTTTCCCAAGTGATAAACTTGCCAAACTCTGGTAAAGTGAATCTGTGGTTTCTATTGGGAAACACAGTAGAAATAACCGTGATCCCGCCCTCCCCTTTTCCTCAGCCTCCTTTAGAAAAAAGGAAGAAAAGAATTGGTGACAGTTGGGCTTGCTGCTTGGGAAATGCCACTAGACAGGCGGTGGGCAGCTGATTGCCGCACAGGCGGGTCGGGCGGGAGCGCGGGGCTGCGGTGCGGCGGAGCGGTCCTGCACTGGAGGCTGCGTCGTGTCAGCCGGCGCGCGCGGAAGCAGCTGCAACAGCAGCAGCACGAGCTGGGGCTGCTCGCGACGGCTGCGCGAGCGCCAACCGCTGGCCGAGCCGCAGACCCCAGGAGCAGCGGCACGCGCCGCAGCGTCTTTTTGCTTTAGTCCCTGGCAGCCGAAGTCTCCGTCCTGCACAGGGGGGCAAGCGGTTCGTGCTCTTTATGGATGTCAAAGCAGCCCCTAACGGGGTGGCCACCATCGAAGACAGGATCTTACGGATCACCGGTTACTATGGATATTACCCGGGCTATTCCAGCCAGAAAAGTAAGACAGCCCTCTTCGGGCTTCTCTTCTCCCCTCTTTTCAGGGGGTGGTGATGCGGGGAGGATCCCAGACATTGGGGTTACTGTTAAGAGCACTGGGCATAAAATTTCCAATCTACTGAAAGCTTCCATTGGCAACCACTGATAAAACAGGGTTTATATTTGTTACAGGTTTTATCATCGATTTGGTGCCAAAAGTGTGTTGAAAATAACCAACCAAAGAGATCATCTTTTTTTGTGTGTGTGAAAAGGGGTACATATTGCATGCAGTACAAAAACAGTTGCATTTTATTTGCGAACAACGGCTGAGGTAAATATTTTTTTTTTTTAGGACGAAGCCTTTCTCAGGACACCGTTTCTGAAGGGCTAAAAGTCGGCGTTGCTATTATGCTAATAAGGCAGGGAACGGGCGATCCGCTGGCGGGGGCTCTTGTTAAAGTGCTTTCATAAAAATAGCGAAGCTGGGGAGAGAGCTCATCGATAAGAAATGGATAGCACATGCCTGCGGGCAATGAAGGAATTCTCTAAGTGTAAAAGTATTCCAATCCTTTCCTCCATCCCCTGGGTGCCGGATTTCTCCGGGAGGAGGGCTACTGGCCGCCCTGCGCTCATTAGCGATGGCTTGCCCTGAGGGATGCTGCTTAGCCAGGGCTGGCATTCACCTTGTCTGTTTTATGTGACACCATCCACCCTGGATCCAGAGCGCCCCTCTCACTGAGAAGATCGGGCAGATGAAATTGCTGGAGTGAAGAAAAAAGTAAACCTGACGCGGTTGTGCAAGGGGGAGGGAGGAATGACACGGAGCGATTATAGTGGAGGGTGGTAGCGCCGTGCGAGAAGAGAGGAGACTATTCGGATGTGTTACAAGATGGTTAGGCTCGAATTGTAGTAAAGACATCCTTAGTTTCACAGTATCCCATATAAATGCACTGTATCATGTAATATATAAAACATGTATACGCTAGAGTATAATATACAATATAGTGCATCTATATTCATTATATACTGAGCATAGTATATGCAGTCTATTCCTAGCATATATTGTATGCAGTTACATATATTCAACATACTGTATCATAATTAGAATATGTATTATATACTATAGCTATAGCATTATAAACAATATGAACAATATACATTCTACAATATAAATGGCATTATAAAGCTCTAGTGTACATCATCACATAGTTTATATATATCCTATGTATGTTTCATATACATTAAAATTTACATACAAAGTATGATGTCACACACAACACAGACTATTGCATCATATATTGTATATCACATGAATATTTCTTTAACTCATGCTTTATCTTATACTGCTGGCTGCAGAGCACTGAAAAACAAACGCTCTACATCCTCCCCTGAAGTAGGCAAATAAGTCACTTTTAATTTAATTGAGTAAAGCTCACAAACTCTGTTTGCTTCTGATCCTGATACATTATTTATTGACAGTTGAAACCAAATTGAATTAGTTCTTCGATTTGAGGATTGTGTGGAAAAAATTCTTAGATTCTTTTGCCAATTTACGGTAATTAAATTATTGAAGTATACTGATCTGGGAAGTTGGGTGACAGTTGGGAGGCTAGCCAAGACTAAAAATTAAACAGGGATTCTTATTATTGCATAATTTTCCTGTTACACGAGTTGTCTCAAAGGAGCACAGGCATTACAGCAGTGATGTGTCTTGGGTTTTAAATGTTACTTTTGATGTTTTTAATGCATTTTAATTTCATATATATATATATAGTCAGTATTTAAGCATTATACAGTTGTATTTGTTTTCTAAATCAATAAATTAGCATAATGTATACAGAGAGATTGCCATTTCAGCTAATTGTATCAATAATGCACTACCCACTGATTCTGAGTTATTTGCATGAAATTCAAATTCAAATGTTTTTTTTTAAATCGAAAGAGATGGCAAAAAAAATATCAGCTGCCTTCAAAAACTGAATGCAGTTGCTTTTGTAGTTTTAATTATGACCAAGTGCTTTTTGGTGGCTGTAAAGTTCAGATTATTTTATGTGATTTTTTTCTTCCTGTGTTTACTGACAAATGTTTTCATTTTTATTGTAAAATAATCCAAAGCATTTCCCATATCAATGAAATTTAAAACAACAACAACAAAAACAACTCAATAATAGTGCTTGATACTGAGTCCCAAAACAATAGCAACAAAAACAACCCAATAATAACATTTTAGTGCTTGATACTGAGTCCCCAAATCTTAAAAT
The DNA here is from genome assembly GCF_901001135.1 of Rhinatrema bivittatum. Lineage (NCBI taxonomy): Eukaryota > Metazoa > Chordata > Amphibia > Gymnophiona > Rhinatrematidae > Rhinatrema > Rhinatrema bivittatum. The sequence goes on from NC_042618.1 coordinate 63,584,555, forward strand.
GTGGCTCATTAATTCTTAAATAGAAAATCAGATGTAATACTGTAGTGACAGCAAATGAGTTCATGCATTCATAATACTTTCATCTCAATTCCGCAGTGTCTAGGCAAGCTATCACAATCATGAGAGGGGATTGTATTACAGTTCAGACTTTGTGTGGCAGGTTATAGAGAGGTTGAATACTTTAGTGCAGGGGATCTTAGTGAGGGCAATAGATAGGTCTGGTTTTCAGGATATCTAGCGTGCACACTCATGAAATATATTTTGTCTAAGAACAAGGTTGATTACCCTGAAAACCAGCCCTGTTTGCAACCATCCAGGAATGGATCTGAGAACCCAGGGCTTTAGTGTGCCTGGCATGGTAAAAAAAACAAGGGGTAGGTACTATACTTGTTAAATATGCATAGTACTTTTGAAGATCAGTAATGATAAACTTGTGCGAATGATAACTACTCCCCATTTCATCAGTTTAGTATTGTGATATTTGCCGAGGCACAATCATACATAAAATAGAAAAATATATGATTGAACCTTACCCTTAGTCTTGAAGATATTGTTCTTTGAAATAGTAAATATTTATTTATTTATTTAAGGGTTTTTTATATACCGAGGCACAAAATATGATTTTGATTCTATAATTCCTGTATTAGATTGCTTTCCCAGACTCAGAAAATGTAAGCATATTAATACCTGGGAGCTCTCCAGGTTTCACACCGAAAATCCAGTGTTTTATGTAATTTGACGGGCCTCCAGAGACATCTTGGCAATCTCTGGGTTCCAGTCAGCACTACTACCTATGAAAGGCTGGATAGAGACATTTGAACCTGAATGGGCTATGCTGACTGAAAGATGACGTAGGCATTGGCAAGGTGGAAAAGAGAACCGAGGGTCAGTCAGTGCCATTTTGTTACATGGCACTAGTGGGGCAGGAGCAAATGGGGATTGTTCTCATTCTTGAACCCTGGGCACCCTGGTAAAGTTGGAGAGGTGGCCTGAGGGGACAACTTTCAGAAGGAGAGGGAGGAACTTTCACTATTTTTAGTAAACGGGCAATATTTCCATGATGGGGTGGGACTTATAGCCTGGATTGATATGTGTGTATGTGGGGGCGGGGGTGGGAGGGGTGACTATTACGGGGCCTTGCAACACCTTTCAGGTATCAGGACTGGGATGGGGATCTGCCATCGCTCACTGCAATGACTGAGAATGCATGACGTTCTCGCCCACCGCAATGTACAGAAAATTACCGCATAATTTACTAAACTGTGGCATCTGCGTATTACAGTTTACACAATCCTCTGCTAATTCCCCACAGTTAAACAGTACAGAAATATTCTGTTTTACTGCAGCTTAGCAAATTGGCCCCTTGCTTATTGTAAATACATAAATGACTCTTATGGTGAAAAAAAATTCCCTCCTTAATTTCTAATTGGGGTAGCAGTCTGTATAACGAAAAATGAGATTGGGGTGGGTGGGAAAATCAAACAGCACTGATCCCTACTCTAAATGAAAACAGCTTTCACATTTTTCCACAGCAAAACAATACTCTTTTGCAAACAGATTTTATCCAACCTCACTATTAATTGAACTCAACAAACTGTTTCTCTTGCAAAACATTAAACACTCATTTTTCCTCAGCAAAACTAATACTCACACCTCAGTAAACAAAATCTTTTGCAAGCTTCAGACAGGGTTATGTCCGCTAATGGGTGAGGAAACCCATGGATCCACTCAATCCTTTTCTGCTGATTTTGAAATGTCTCATCATTTTAATTTTAAATTTCTTTTGTTCTTGGAAACATCTGAGTTTTCTTTTTGGGATAGCAAGGCAACACCTCCAGAGAGAGCCGCTGCTGGACAAAATGGTGCTTGGGCAATGGGTGCTTTTGGTGCCCTCCAACCCTATCAGGATTGCTTATTTTCAGATTCACAGACTGACTCAAAAAAGGTGGCGTGGCACCATCCACTGGCTTTGCACTTACAGGCCGATGTAATGAGAAACGCGGTAGAGCCGGTGCTCCGAATCGAGTGCCCGCTCTCCTGACACGCGATTTTGTATTCAAATGAGACTGCGCACTAATAAGGAGGCGATATGGACAATAGCGCCTCCCTAGCGTCTCCTTATTAGCGGAAGCGGTTGCTGTCAGCGAGTCCGACAACTGATGCTCAATTTTACTGGCATCGGTTTTCGAACCCGTGGCAGCCATGGGTTTGGAAAACGGATGCTGGCAAAATTGAGCATCCGTTTTCAAATCCACCGACCGGCGGGCAGATGTTTTTTTTTTTGGTGCTTCCGACTTAATATCGCTATGATATTAAGTTGGAGGGTGTACAGAAAAACAGTTTTTTCTGCTTTCCTGTTCACTTTTCCTGGTGCTTTCAAAATTAACACCTGCTGTTGGGCAGGCATTAATTTCTGAGAGTAAACTGTCTGGGTGAATAACTAATAGGCTTATCAACATGCATTTGCATGTGATGAGTGCTATTAGTTTCGGGGGGGGGTTGGCCACGCGTTTTCTATGTGCTATTACTACCCCTTACAGTATAAGGGGTAGTAATAGCACGTCTAAAATGCGCAGCCAAATGAGGGCTAAATGGTGCACTTGGCCGAGCGCACCATTCTGTATCGGCCTGTTAGGGTGGTCGTCCTTCTGACTCAACCTTTTGATGGTCCTGTGACTTTGTGATGCAACATTTCTCAGAGCTAGAGTATTGCATCGGTGACATTATGATCAGAATTCAGAATGGGAAAATTCAGACCTTTGCCTTTACTCGCTCATTTTATTTTAACATACATTAGGGATATGCAATCGTTTTCCCCGAATTAGGCAATTTCACTGAAATAGCGTAATTCGGAATGGTTTGGGAAAACCAAAAAACGATTGAATTTTTTCCAAAATTTCGTGAAAAAATCATTTTCGGGTTAGTGTGCACTATTGGGAGTTAGCGCGCACTAACGGGGAGTTAGCGTGCACTAACTCCCATTAGTGCGCACTAACCTGAAAATCGGTGCCCCCGAAAAAAAAACCCGAACCACGGGAAAAATTAAATTCCCACAGGGGGGCCCCAAAACGAAGCCCAAGATGAAATCCTAACCGGAAGCACATCTCTAATGTACGTAGTAACATAGTAATGAATGACAGCAGATAATGACCAAATGGTTCATCCAGTCTGCCCAGAAAGTTGCTCATAATAGTAGGTGCCATTCTGTGAAGTTACCCTCATGCTTTCTGTTAAGGGTAGTAGCTGCCATTCTGTTCAGTTACCCCCTTGTCTTCTGTTTAAGAATTTCATGCTGCTCTGTGCAGATTACCCCCATTCACTCCTTTATTTCTAACATCTAACATTTAGGGATCTGCAGTATTTATTCCATGCTCTTTTGAATTCATTTACTGTTTTCGTCCTCACCACCTATTCCAGGAGAGCATTCCAGGCATCCATCACCCTGTCCGTGAAGAAATATTTCCTGATGTTGGTTCTGAGCTGTCCTCCCTGGAGTTTCATTTTGTGACCCCTCGTTCTACAGTTCCTTTCCAACAGAAAATGTTTGTTGATTGTGCATCATTAAAATCATTCAGGTATCTGAAGATCTGTATCAAATCTCCCCTGTATCTCCTCTCCTCCAGGGTGTACATGTTATTTAGATCCTTCAGCCTCTCTTCATAGGTCTTCTGAAATAGACCCCACACTATTTTGGTAGCCTTTCTCTGGAATGCTTCCATCCTATCTCTATCCCTTTTGAGATACAGTCCCTAGAACTGAACTGATAAAATGAGTGTTAGCTATCAAAAGCTAGTCAAGCAATGTATTGTTAGTCCATTTAAAAAGTATATTTTTACACATAGATTTTTAGAAACTTTGATGTAGAATTTTCAAACTCTTGCCGCAGAATCTACCCCTGAGCTGCTGCATAAAACTGGGGGCTGTGATATATATAGTGCTGAAAGTGAACACAAGCGGGATTATTTGCCTTTACCTTCCTTTTGAGTGCAGGGTTTAGTATAATTAAGAAGCAAATATGGAAGAAAACTCACTCACTAGATACACTGATAATTACTGCTTGCCTCCAGAAGCCCATAAATCATATTTTCCATTTTGAAAGAAATAGCAAAATAGATCCCGATTTCTCCTAAGAACAGAAAATACTTCCATACTGATATCCATTTTTGTTTAAATGACTGAAATCCAGTGCAGAAAACAAAGTGTGATATCATTGGATATTTAACCATAGTTTCCTTCTATTGCATTAGAGTTTAGCTTTTAGACATGATTCCATAGAAAAGATTCTGTCTTGGTACTGTAGAAGTATGACTTTAACAATTGCTGGCTGCAGTTGTTTCTCCTTCTTTTGAACTATTTTTCTTATCATGTATGGCTACCTTTTCTCCTTTATTTGTCACACAAGTGTTTGAAGCTTACATCAGCTTCTATATTTATTGGACAGTAGCCAAATCTGTGTTTATGTATCCTGGATTTATATAGTCGTATAAGAGACAGAGAGCAAGAGAATTATTTTTTAAATAGTCTTTGGTGACATTCAAATAGTTATGAATTTTCCTGCTTTCTTAGTGTCAACATATATTTGCTCTTTTCAGCTGCCTTCACTTGAAGGCAGATATTTGTATATGAATTCTGTATAGTTTGCCATACTTCATAGCCTTGATGAGGTCACACTTTCTGACAATATAGATGCAAATTGGAGCTCCCATGAATTTCTGTAGTGAAGCTACCAGCATAATCTTTGTAATTTGAGAGGAGAGAAAACAATGCATAACTACATAGTTAGGCTGACAGAAGACATCAATCCAGCCCAGAAGAAAAATTACATTATGGAATTATTCATGTGGCATATATTTGAAGTGTGCATACTTATGACATCCAATACTAAAACTGTACCCAAAAGAAACAAGGTGTTGCATGCTGATGATGTCATTGTTTACATGAACATTTAGTGGCTAGGGCAGTTAGCAACACATATTACTTGTCATTGACAGTTTTCAGCTTATTTCATGTTTTTTTTTTAATTTTAGCTTATTTCATGTTTTAACACTTGTTACCTGAGAGTCTAAGCTTTTTTTGAGTTCAGAAAGATAAGCAGGGTTAAGCCTGGCTAGTACTTGGAAGGGGACTGCCATGGAAGACCAGCTGCACAAGGTAATAGCAAACATCTGTTATTTTTTCTGGAAAGAAAAGATCTTTAGGAGCAACTAGAACCTTGGATTATTAACTACAGTGTTTAAGAATTTCATGATTACACACATTATTATCGATCCAAATTTGTGATAATCAAAACAAGGATACATACAGTTTATCTAAAGTTAGAGATTTTAATGATGATTTTTTATCAATTAAACATAATTGATTAATATAGCAATTGCTTAAACAGAACATACATTCACCTGTTTCACAATGTCTTAATAGACATTTAAATCACTTATCTACAGTTTTGTGCAATTCAAAGATATATTGCAGGTTTACTAAGCCCTGGATTGATTAAGTTAACTTTCAGATCTTAGTAGAAAGCAATCAGAAGTATTTGCTCTGTGTCTCTGTGGCTGTCTGAGATCAGCATTCAGGAAAACAGAGAGCTTCTCTCACTGTCCTTCGTCTTGAGGTTAGCAGGCAGCCAGATTCCTCCAGCTATATGGAACAGGAATGCAGAGACAGTAAGGAGTTCTTTATTGTGCAGGATGACAGCAGTCCAGTAGGATGGCCACAGTTACAGCAAGTGAATATGAAGTTAAGGGCTCTCACTTTGCATTTTTATAGGCCTCACTTTTTCTCCACTTAGTCAAGGTAAATTAATGGGTTACAAAATTAACAATATGATTGGTTCATATCAAGTGTTTTTCTTGAATCGAGCCTGTTAAAATGATTTTATTTTATTGCTATTTTATGTTTTTTTGTGTTGTAAACCACTGTGATTTTTTATTTGAAAGATGATATTTCAAGGAAAATTAAACTAAATTGGTGATCAGATGAACACTTACATGGCTGGTAGAGACATGCTAAAGATAGACTATATTGTTTATAAAAGACTTAAAAGACTTAAAAATGAAACTAGCTAGTGCCATGCCTATTATGCAGCACAGTTCCTTTAGTGTGCATTGTCAAATGTCCCGTAGTCCTTTCCTTCTGACTTCATATTTGTTGCTTCAGAGGGAGAGAGCAGTTCTAAGAATTTGGGTCTGAGAGATGTCCCTACAGAAGGGTTGCCAACTGGCTTCAGATTTTCAGGACACGTTGATCTGGTCCTGGTTATATCCCATTGCATGCAGGGACTTGTAGGAAGTCAGAACTACCATGGTGGGGTTGTGATCACCTAACCTTCAACACCCAGATATAGGTAGAAAGAAGACAGGAAAACAATAACAACTCATGTAACCATCTATATAGTTGGTAGAATAAATCTTTAGTAAACTCTATACGATATCATGCTTAGACAAAGTTTTTTATAAATATTTCTTTCCCTTTTGCTTTTAAATTTCTGAAAATCTATTATAAGAACATAAGAACATAAGAAATTGCCATGCTGGGTCATGACCCAGCATGGGCCAGACCAGCATCCTGTTTCCAACAGAGGCCAAACCAGGCCACAAGAACCTGGCAATTATCCAAATACTAAGAAGATCCCATGCTACTGATCAATTAATAGCAGTGGCTATTCCCTAAGTAAACTTGATTAATAACCGTTAATGGACTTCTCCTCCAAGAACTTATCCAAACATTTTTGAACCAGAATCTATTATTATTTTCTTTGTTTTCCAGATTTTGTACCTTGAATGATTTTTCTAATGAGAAATCTGAAAGCTTTTTGTCATTGGTTCTTGATCACAAAAGTAAATGCTACCTAGTCATTGGTTATTGACCAAAAGCAGTATCCGAATTATGCAGAAACTGCATGGCTGGAGAAGAGTGATTTAATAATATTTTGCAATATACATACAAACAGTCTTAGTGGTTAGTTAAAATACTGGTTTTATCTTGGATTTGATATGGAGGACCCTTCAGAACCTTCCTAATGTGGGTAGGGAGTGTAGCAGATTTGACGAGTGCAGGAGGCAGGAATACATGGTGAATGCATGCCTTCCCCGCACTTCATCCATCTCCACAGGGAGGGTTCTTTCTTCCAATCTTATAAATGCTTAAAGAGTCAGTAGGGAAGGAGATGTGAGTAGAGGTAGGGAGAGGCAGTACACTGCTGGCTGTCTCCCTGTGTTGGAGAGGAATGGGGAATATTTCGTTTTCTTCAGGTAGGAGAACAGGACAAGGTTCTCTTTGATAAGGGTACAGCAGCTGTTGGTGTGATGGTTCAAGAAGAGAATTTGCAAAAGTTGTCCCAGGAAGGCAACCATCTCAGTCCAGGGGATAAGGGGACTCACTATGGTGCTGTTGCACTAACAATTTGTTGTGTGGAAAAACCTGATTTGGAACAACAAATCTCTCTTGACTTCTGATTAAGTCCTGAAGATTAAGAGAGACCTACAGATTTTTGTGGGCATTGTATTCACTGCAATGTTTCTCAAGTGCCTTGAGGAATTGTAATTTGTGATCTTTGTCTCTTGAAAATTCTGGAGTGCTGTTTTTTTGTACACTAAGTGGATTCACCTATTTTTGTGTCTGTAAACAAATTGTTTTGGAACAACAATCTTGTATGCGAAGCAGTTTTGGAGTGACTGGAGTTACAAAAATCTTTTGGGCCTAGAAGTGATAGCTCTTCCCATTGGAAGAAACTTTTCCCAGGACTGCAGCAGGTTTTTCTAAGACTACAGTGCCTAAAGGTGGATCCTTGATCTACAGAGGGAGGACCTTATGAAAGGAGGTAACTTTTATATAATCACTTTTACTTAAAAACGAAACTTGCAGACTAATAATAGCTGTGAATGAATTAGAAGGCTTTAATTCTGAATGGATACAGCAACATCATCCCATATTATCATTGAAAAGAGTCCAAAATATTTGGGTGACTAAGAATAACTACATGTCAGAAAGGTCAATCCAAATATAATCACAATATATTGTCCAACATTAATAAATTAATAATTACCTAGAGAGAAAAGAATTTGCATACAAACATTGCATAACTTGACCTTCATAAGAACATAAGAACATGCCATACTGGGTCAGACGAAGGGTCCATCAAGCCCAGCATCCTGTTTCCAACAGTGGCCAATCCAGGCCATAAGAACCTGGCAAGTACCCAAAAACTAAGTCTATTCCATGTTACCGTTGCTAGTAATAGCAGTGGCTATTTTCTAAATCAACTCAATTAATAGCAGGTAATGGATTTCTCCTCCAAGAACTTATCCAATCCTTTTTTAAACACAGCTATACTAACTGCACTAACCACATCCTTTGGCAACAAATCCCAGAGTTTAATTGTGCGTTGAGTGAAAAAGAACTTTCTACGATTAGTTTTAAATGTGCCACACGCTAACTTCATGGAGTGCCCCCTAGTCTTTCTATTATCCGAAAGAGTAAATAACCGATTCACATCTACCCGTTCTAGACCTCTCATTGGTTCAGTAAAACCTTTTTTTGATTTTTTAAGTTTACATTTAAAATAAGCTTATTTTAATGATCTGAAAGTCCATAGGCATGTCCAAATTGATAAATCTGATAACTCAAGAGAAATTGGTGCAAATTTTTGCACCAAAGTAAAAACTGAAAATTTGAAAAAATACTACTTTTCATCTTAATTTTTTATTGCAGCCTCATAGAAAAACATTAGCAGTGATTCACTACATTTGCCCATTCATGCCATTAATTTTGCGAGAATTTATGGTTACTATTGTTTGCTCTTTGACCCAGATAACCTTCCCACTCACTGATTTACTCAGTGTGAACCTCTGTTATTATGGAAATGGTAAATGTTAGGGAAAGTCAGTTTAGTGGACCCTTGGGCCGACCTGCAGGAGACTGGGAAAGGTATTCAAAAGTCTCTAGTATATCACAGGCCGAGAGGCAGATGTTCAGGCTGGACGTAGAGGTGCTCTTCACCCTGGAAGCTGGTACTCCCCCGGGAGGAGCCCGTAGGAGCCCAACCACTGGGACTTAGGTGGCTTCACCCTTGGAAGCCGAAGTCCCCCTGGGAGGAGCCCGTAGGGGCCCGGCTGCTGGGACTTAGGCGGTAGTGGATCAGGACTGGGAACTGGAACCAGACTAGGACAGAAGGTCAGTACTGTAACGGGGCTCGGGTACTGGAACCAGGCAGGAATTGTATAAGGACTCGGGTACTGGAACCAGGCAGGAACTATAGCAAGACTCGGATACTGGAACCAGGCAGGAACTGTAGCAAGACTCGGGTACTGGAACCAGGCAGGAACTGTAGCAAGACTCGGGTACTGGAACCAGGCAGGTACTGCAGGCAGGCAGGCAGGAACCAAGCAGGTACTGTAGCAGGCAAGCAGGAACGGAGCGATTAGGAAAGCAAGACGCTCCGGGGCACAGCACAACAGGGATCCGGTAGGTAAGCCCGTTGCAAGGTCAAGACTGGGTGGCCGCGGCTGGCTTATCAAGGCCACGGCGTCTGACGTCAGGATTTGGGCGGAGTCACCACTGGCGGGAAACGGCCTAGAAAAGCGCCCAAGTGGCGTGCGCGCGCGCCTAGAGACACTGCATCCATGGAAGGCTTCCTGGCGGCACAGCCGTTGCCGGGACGCCAGCGAACAAGACAGGAATTAGGCCGGTGAAAGCGGGAACAGGTCCAGAAACACGGAGGTAAGGGTCTGGTCACGGCGCTTGTGGCCAGAACCGCAACAGTACCTCCCTTCTTACGCCCCCTCTTAGCCGGTCCGGGTTTGCTCGGGTGGTCCAGATGGAACTGCCATAATAAGTCCTTGTCAAGGATGTTACGGGCTGGTTCCCAAGAATTATCCTCGGGTCCGCAACCCTCCCAGGCAAGCAGGTACTCCCATCGGCGTAGGTGAAACCGGACATCCAAGACCTCACGTACTTGATACGTGACCTCGTCCAGTACTGAAGGGTCTGAAGGTACAGGAGCCCGGGAGTGGTACCTGGATAAAACAAGAGGCTTCAGCAATGACACATGGAACATGTTGTGTATGCGCATGGAGGAGGGTAGGCGTAGTCAGTTCGAGACTGCTCCCACTCGTTCGGCGACTCGAAAAGGCCCATAGAATCTAGGAGCTAGTCTTCGAGACGGAATACGTAGCTGAAGATTTTTGGTACTTAGCCAGACACGATCTCCTGGGAGGAAGATAGGTGCTGGCTGACGATGCCTATCCACTCATTTCTTGGCGGACTGGGCGGCTTTACGGATCTTTCCCTGGATAGACATCCACAAGGAAAGAAGCTGGCGGCTGAAAGTTGCACTGCCGGGAGTGCACTAGGTTCAGGTGAAGGCAAGGATGGTCAAAGTTGCTTCCCATTTACGATCAGGAAAGGCGAACTTCCAGTAGCAGCATGCTTGTGATTATTGTACGAGAACTCCGCCCATGGGAGTAGCTTGGCCCAATTATCTTGGTGCTCGTTCACGAACGAACGGAGAAAAGTCTTCAAGGTTCGGTTAGTTCATTCCATTTGCCCATTACTTTGAGGATGGAACACAGAAGAAAGACTAAGTTGCACATTGAAGCATTTGCAAAGTGCCTTCCAATAACGAGCAGTAAACTGTGGTCCTCGGTTGGAGACTATATCCTGTGGGAGACTGTGAAGTCGAAAGATATGCTGGGCGAAAAGGTTAGCTAGGTCAGGTGCAGAAGGCAACTTTGGCAGGGGGACAAAGTGCGCCATCTTGGAGAATCGGTCTACGGTTACCCAAATGACCGAATTACCTGCTGAGAGGGGAAGATCCACGACGAAGTCGGTGGAGACGTGTATCCAAGGCTCCACCGGGATGGGCAATGGTTGCAACAGGCCTCTGGGCTTCCCGATGAGTGGCTTCTGTACAGCGCAGATCAGGCACAAGCTCACAAAAGCTTGGATGTCCTATCTCACCGTCGGCCACCAGTAGAATCTGTTCAACAAGTCTAAGGTCCCTTTGCAGCCAGCATGGCCCCCCGTGAGGGAGTCATGGGCCCAAGTGAGAACTGCTCTCTGGGAGCGACGTGGAACGACGGTCTTCCCTTGGGAGGACACCAAGGTTGTTGCTAGACTGACTTTCACAGGATCCAAAATAAACTGAGGCGTGTCAGGGGTCTCTTTGACCTCAGAAGAGCGTGAGAGCACATCGGCTCGAACATTCTTAGAGCCGGGTCGATAGCGTAAGGTAAAGTCGAACTGGTCAAAAAACAGCGACCACCGAGCTTGTCTTGGGTTCAGGCGTTGGGCTTGCTTCAAGAATGCTAGGTTTTTGTGATCGGTGTAAATCGTAACCGAATGGTTGGCTCCTTCCAACTACTGTCTCCATTCCTCCAGAGCAAGCTTCACGGCTAGCAACTCTTTATCTCCAACACAGTAGTTGCTCTCCGCAGGAGAGAATTTCTTCAAGAAATAAGAACAGGGTAGCAATTGTCCAGAATCTGAGTACTGGCTCAGCACGGCCCCCACGGCCACGTTGGAGGCATCCACTTCCACCACAAAGGGCCGGTTGGGATCCGGATGATGAAGGCAGGTGTCTAACAAGAAGGCTTCCTTAAGGGCCTCAAAGGCTTGGCAGGCGGGAACAGGCCAATCCACCGCGTTGGCCCCCTTTCGGGCGAGGGCAGTCAACGGGGCCACAATATGAGAGTAGTGAGGAATAAAGTGACGGTAGAAATTGGAAAAACCGAGGAAGCGTTGCAACACTTTAAGGCCCTTAGGCTGGGGCCAATTCTTAATTGCCGCCACTTTCTCAGGATCCATTTGAAAACCTGTTGCAGAGACTATGTAGCCCAGGAACGGCAGGGACGTCTTTTCAAAGCTGCATTTTTCCAGGTTCGCATGCAGACCATGCTCCCTGAGTATTTGGAGCACTTGGCGGACCTGCTGATGATGTGAAGGCAGGTCCTGGTAGTAGATTAACAGATCGTCAAGGTAAACGATTACGCAGGTGTTCAGAAGGTCCCGCAACACCTCATTCATAAGGTGCTGGAACACCGCCGGGGCATTACATAAACCAAAAGGCATCACAAGATACTCGTAATGCCCATCTCTGGTATTAAATGCGGTTTTCCACTCATCTCCAGGACGGATTCTGACTAAGTTGTACACTCCTCATAAGTCCAACTTCGTGAAAATCTTTGCTCCCTGGAGCCGATCGAGGAGCTCCGGGATTAACGGGAGGGGGTAACAGTCTCGCTTAGTAATGGAATTTAGGCCTCGATAGTCTATGCACGGTCTCAGTGAGCCGTCCTTCTTGCTGACAAAGAAGAAGCCTGCCCCTACAGGCGACTTGGACGGACGAATAAACCCCTTGGCCAAATTCTCTGAAATGTACTCGGACATGGCCGGGGTCTCAGGTAAGGATAAGGGATACACCCTTCCTCGGGGAGGCATAGTACCAGGTAACAAGTCTATAGCGCAGTCATACGGACCGTGCTGCGGAAGGATCTCTGCCTTGGTCTTGGAAAATACGTCCGTAAAGTCCTCATAAGGTGCAGGAGGACCTAAGGCAGAGTGCATAAATGGAAGTGCGGACATCTTAGGCACTTTCATACAATTAACTAAGCAGAAAGGACTCCACTTGACAATCTGTAACGTATCCCACTGAATCGTGGGGGAGTGCTTTTGTAACCAAGGCAACCCTAGCACCACAGGGTGGACAGCCTTATCCAAGACTAGGAAGGCTATCTCCTCCGAATGGATCGCCCCGGTGCGGACAGTAACGGGTGCTGTGGACATCAGGACAGGTCCTGGAAGGAGCGTCCCCTGGATAGAGATAATTCGTAAGGGACCTCCCGTCTTTGCGTAGGGATGCACGACTGAGAGTCTAGGTCCTGCAGGATGAAATTACCTCTGGCTCCCGAGTCTAGGAACGCCATCGTCTCAAACGAGCCTCCAGGAAATTCCAGGGTAACAGGGACGGTACATTAAGGAGCTGTAGAACAGCCTAGGAGGAGCTCCTCCGGACCTTCTAGGATTTGGCGTTTTCCACACGCTCCTGGCAGCTTGCGAAGAAGTGGCCCTTCTGACCACAATATAAACACAACTTCAACGAACTGCGATGTTGCCTTTCTTCAGCAGAAAGCGGGGCCCGTCCCAGCTGCATAGGATCGCAGGTGGGAACATCTGGATGAGAAATCTTGGGAGAGGATACAGGTCTCGCTGGCCCATGGGCAGGACTTTGGAGAGAGGAGCGCTGCTCCTTGGCCCGTTGTTGTAGGCGGCGGTCAATGCGAGCAGCCATCTCAATCAAGGAGTTGAGGTCCTCTGGCAGATCTTGAGCGGCAATCTCATCCTTTATGCATCCGGACAGACCTTCCAAGAAGATGGCCTTAAGACTACCATCCTGCCAACCTACTTCTTGGGCTAAAGGCTGAAACTCCATAGCATAATCTGCCAAGGAGCGCGCCCCCTGTCGGAGTTGCAGCAGATCATACGTAGCCGTGGCTACTCGGGCGGGCTCATCAAAGGCCTGACGAAAGTTTGAGATGAACTGTTGTAAGTTCGTTAGCGAAGGATCATTGTTTTCCCAAAGGGGAGAAGCCCATATTAAGGCTTTCCCATCAAGCAGGGACAGGATGTATGCCACTTTCACCACATCCGAGGGGAACTGCCGAGGCAGCAGAAAGAACCGTACATAACATTGATTCAGAAAGCCGCGGCAGGTCCTTAAATCTCCAGCGTAGCGGGAGGGTGCGGGTAGCTGAGTCACAGAAGAGCTGTGTCCTTCGGGGACCCTGCCAGGAGGAGGCAGGGACTCCAGGCGCGAGGATAGCTGTTCCACCGTGGCTGCCAGTGTATCAATGCAGCTCTGGTATACCACAGGCCGGGAGGCAGATGTTCAGGATGGACGTAGAGGTGCTCTTCACCCTGGAAGCTGGTATTCCCCCGGGAGGAGCCCGTAGGAGCCCAACCGCTGGGTCTTAGGTGGCTTCACCCTTGGAAGCCAAAGCCCCCCCGGGAGGAGCTCATAGGGGCCCAGCCGCTGGGACTTAGGCGGTAGTGGATCAGGACTGGGATCTGGAACCAGACTAGGACAGTAGGTCAGTACTGTAACGGGGCTCGGGTTCTGGAACCAGGCAGGAACTGTAGCAAGACTCGGGTACTGGAACTAGGCAGGTACTGTAGCAGGCAGGCAGGAACCAAGCAGGTACTGTAGCAGGCAAGCAGGAATGGAGCGATTAGGAAAGCAAGACGCTCCGGGGCACAGCGCAACAGGGATCCGGTAGGTAAGCCTGTTGCAAGGCCAAGACTGGGTGGCTGCGGCCGGCTTATCAAGGCCGCGGCGTCTGACGTCAGGATTTGGGCGGAGTCACCCCTGGTGGGAAACGGCCTAGAAAAGCGCCCAAGTGGCACGCGCGCGCCGCCTAGAGACAGGGTATCCATGGAAGGCTTCCTGGCGGCGCAGCCCTCGCCCGGACGCCGACGAACAAGACAGGAACTAGGCCGGTGAAAGCGGGAACAGGTCCAGAAACACGGAGGTAAGAGTCTGGTTGCGGCGCTCGCGGCCAGAACCGCAACAGGTAAACCCATGAAATGCACATTATTTATAAACATGTTAAATTAATTTCCACTGTTGCAGTTTTGATTTGATAGTAACTTCCAAAGTGTATTTTTGATGTCTTTAATTACCATGATATTGAAGAGGTGACACCATACATGTTCCATCAGTGCCCTTCACTGTGCCCACAGATCTGTCTTCAAACACCTAGTCACTCAAATACATATGTACATTTTATTTGCCTCCTATAGCTTTCAGGCATATATCTGCTTCTGCTTCATCCTAACACAAATCCAGGTCTGAGCACTGCTACAGCTGCATCAGTCTCATTATTTCCTACAGGAGAAATTTTGACCATGTAAAAACTCTGTATGCTTATAGAAAGATAGGAAAGTTAGCTGTTACAAATCTGCTTCCATTACCATAACACTTGAAACCACTCAAAATGTATTAATGATCAGCTGAATTTTCACTTACATAAAGGGCTAATGCCATTTTCCATGCTGGGGATCACAGCGCTTACCTTTTACAAACTCTTTTGGTACAGCATAACAAGTATCTACAATATTTATCTCTTTTATCCTAATCTAAACCAAGATTTTCTTGCATTCATATCTTTCTCTTAAATTCTAACATTCACACCTTTCTCTCAAATCCTTTTTCATATATGCACCTTTCAATTACTTAAACATACAGCACATATGGGAATTCAGGGCTATCGAAAAACACATATAGTAGTTGCATACTGTGCAGCCACATTGGCAAACATGACCCACTAACACTGACTACTCATAATAATATACAGCACTACTACATACATTCATCTCTAGCATACAACCTTCTGTACACATAAATTATACAATCCTCTTGCACACCACGAACACAACATTTTCCATTACAAATTCATACTCAGATCTTCCAGTACATATATATCACAACATAAAGCAGTTCATACAGGATATGACACCAATCACTAGAAATATTTGACTAGGGTCAGGTGATGTCATCAACTAAGATGGATGCCTGAATCTGAGCTCCAGACTCTTGCAAAATTAATCCATTGCAATTGCTGACATCTGATTTAGTGCCAACAATTTCTCAGATTATATCAAAAGCCCTTTTCCTGAGTATGGCGGCTAAATGCAGAACGACAGATTTAAAGCAGTTTTTTTCACCAAACATGCTGCTGATTCATCGAGGATGCTGGCAATCAAGGCCCACTAGGCCTCACAGAGGGAGTGTTGGAATCGCCTTCGCCGGTGCTTACCGCAAGTGCTGGAACAAGTGACTACCTCTCTAGAGAGGAATTCCGAGAGTGGTTTCAGAGCCTATAAAGCAATACAAGCAGGAATTAGTGGCAATGATGGATGACTTAAGAGAAGATATGGCTGCTATGGGCAATTGCGTGGACACACTGGATACCCATGTGGAAGGTCAGGCTGACTCATTGCATTGTATCACCGAACAACAGAAGGAGATGCAGTCTGAATATGAACAAATCACTGATAAGTTAGAGGAACTAAAGAACAGGTCTTGACGCTGCAACTTGCTGTTCAGAGGGGTACCAGAGACCCCTGACTCTGAGGACTGTAAGTCTGTAGTGATCTCGATCTTCATGCCAGAGACAATGGCATGAAGGAGGAGTTCCCCGTTTGCGCGCTGAGATTAATTTGGAGCACTCCCACAGGGTTTTGGGTCCTAAATTGGCTATTAAGGTGCGTGACATCATCACCTGATTTCAAAGTTTTTCAGTGAAGGAGCAAGTATATGCAATTGCATGGACAAAAAGTGAGTAGCTTTGGGAGGGACATAAAATTTACATTTTCACTGATTTGGCCCCTGTCACTCTATGCAAGCGTCAGGAATTGAGAGTGGCAACTAATGTGCTATGTGAGGAGAACAACTGGAATCGATGCTCTTTACCTTTTGGGTTGTTTTTTATGCTGAAGGGAAAATCTTCAAAGTCAAAACAATTGCTGAGGCTGCAAAGGCTTTCAAGGATGCAGGCTTGTCACACAATTTCTCCATCCCTAAGGTGGAGACGACATCTTTGAGAAAGGAACTGTATCCAAGATGGCAGCGGGTCAGCAAAGAAGGCAGGAGAATGAGGCATCATTCTGGCGAGGGCCCACTTTCTACTTCTGATCCTTGTTGAAGCTTATATGGACTTCACCCAGTACATATTGAGACTCTGTTTTTGAGTATATCGATTTGCTTTTATTGCAAGATTTAGCCTTACTAGCCTTTCTCAACACTAACTTGGTGTTTGAGCATTTATAGATATGTTCTCATAATAAACCTTTTGAGCGATGGTTATTTGTTTTCAGTTTGATGAGGGGGGATGCTATTGGGGTCCAGGTTGATTCGGTGGCTACTTTCCCCATGAGAGGTTGGGATCAGCTGTAGGTGCTGGGCAGATCATGCGGGGTGGGGTGGTGGGTAGGGGATGGGTTACCTCAGGATTTTCTTTCAGGAACAGTTTGTTATGTTTTGGGTATGGATGTGAACCCTGGGCCAAGGTGAGAGATGACTCTGCCCACAGGTAGCAGCCCTGTGGGCCTCACCATTGGTAGGCACGGTCTCAGAGGCTTAGGACACAGCTGGAACATAAGAACATAAGAAATTGCCATGCTGGGTCAGACCAAGGGTCCATCAAGCCCAGCATCCTGTTTCCAACAAACCAGGCCACAAGATCCTGGAAATTACCCAAACACTAAGAAGATCCCATGCTACTGATGCAATTAATAGCAGTGGCTATTCCCTAAGTAAGCTTGATTAATAGCTGTTAATGGACTTCTCCTCCAAGAACTTATCCAAATCTTTTTTGAACCCAGCTACACTAACTGCACTAACCACATCCTCTGGCAACAAATTCCAGAGCTTAATTGTACGTTGAGTGAAAAATAATTTTCTCTGATTAGTCTTAAATGTGCTACTTGCTAACTTCATGGAATGCCCCCTAGTCCTTCTATTATTCGAAAGTGTAAATAACCGAGTCACATCTACTCATTCAAGACCTCTCATGATCTTAAAGACCTCTATCATATCAGTCATCTCTTCTCCAAGCTGAACAGCCCTAACCTCTTCAGCCTTTCCTCATAGGGGAGCTGTTCCATCCCCTTTATCATTTTGGTTGCCCTTCTCTGTACCTTCTCCTTCGCAACTATATCTTTTTTGAGATGCGGCGACCAGAGGAGAAAGAGCAGAACCCGTGGAGCAGGGACTGCAGTTGAGATGCAGTTCTTGAGCAAGGGGTATGCCCAGGGTGATACCTCAGATGTAAATATCTGGAAGTGGCCCACGGAGCAGGGTACACCAGGCAGCCTTCTCAGTAGTGAAGCAATTACCTCAGGTGTGCAGATACGGTAGTGGCCCGCAGTGCGGGGTAGGCTGAGGATGATTGTACAATGATGGTGATGCTGAGGTAGTCAGAGGTACGGAGGCCCAGAAGGTTCCTGAAAAAGATGAGGCAGCAATCTGCAGCGCAGGGTATGGTGAAGTGAATCCTGCTGAGGAGGATGCGTAGTGGCCCGAGGCACGGGGTACAGCGCAGGGAATCCCAGCAAGGCTTGGTAGAGATGAAGTACATAGAAAGTACTCACGAGACGTGCTTCCAAGGGAAGACCTGAGAAGTAGAACAAACAGGAGTTCAAAGGCAGGAAGGCCCTCCGAGGAGCGGATAGCCTAGGAATGCAGAAGAGCCCCCAAGGAGCGGGTACTCAGAGCGTTCACACAGCAAGCCAGGAACTGGAACCTGTAGTCCAAGGGAAGTGGATTCAGCAATGAGGAAACTCCTTACTAACTCGTCAGTGCATAGGGCCGGTCTGCTTAAGTACAGGTAGCGAGACTACGTCATCCGGAGGGGATGCCCCCGAGGTTCCCGCCATGACGTGTACATAGCTGGCCCATGTGACTCCAGAAGCAAGATGGCGGTCGGCAGTGCCCACGCCATCCCGGGAATGCCGGGGAGGTTGGCAGTGACTGGCGGAGGCCACCACTCGTCCTAGATTTGATGGTGCAGCGAAAAAAGAGGTGAGCATGAGAGGTCACAGTTGTCTGCGACTGATGGGCACAACACAGTTAACAGAGAAACAGAGGATATGGTTGCTTTGACATTCACGAGGGAGTTGCCTGTAATTGGCATTTGGCATTTTTGGCATGGTGTATAAGATAAGGAAAGCAGCCTGGGAGGGGAATATTTCATGTCTTGTTCTAGGATCTTGTCCCTTAATGTTAAGGGTCTTGATACTCCCAGAAAGCGGCAGCTCCTATTTCAAGAATTGTCTTATCAGAAAACCACTATTGCCATGTTGTAGGAAATTCACTTGACAAAATAATACGAGTCCTTAATGACATCTTAGGAGTTTCCCCACATATATTTTGCAGCTAGCAACAAAGAGGGTAACTATACAGGTGTTTGCATACTTCTTTCCCAGCATCTTGTTAACAAATTTATATCTCATCAGGCTGACCCAAAGGGTAGATTTCAGATCCTGAAAACAAAGGTGGGAGGAAACATATATACTGTTGTTAATATTTATATTCCTAATCATGATCAAGTTTCCTTTTTGTTGTCTCTGGAGAAATTGCTCTTGGCCTCTGCCGAGAGGTTGTTAATTATGGGGGGAGATTTTAATTTTACCAGCGTACTTTCCATAGATAATTCCTACTCACATGCTCGGGGGTTATTGGGTGAACTCTCACATTATTAATGGAGAGATGGAGTTTAGTGGATATTTGCATCAGCGCTATCCATCTTCCAGGTCTTATTCCTTTTATTCAGCATCCCATGAATCTTACTCCTGCATTAATTTATTTTCTGATAGATAAAGGGATAATGAACAGGATTGAGGGAGCGAGGGTAGATAACATCACCTGGTCAGACAATGCTCTTGTATGGATTGATTTACAGTTTAAAAATTATGACACAGGACAGCAATATTGGTGCTTAAATGATAGTTTATTGAAGGACGAGTCTTTCTGTAGCAGACTGGCTGATAGATTACAGGAATATTTTCAAATCAGTACAATCGAGGGGGTTTCCCAAAGAGTGGCGTGGGATAGCTCCAAAGCAGTAATATAGGGTTTTCTGATCTCTCATCTCTTTCTGATCTCCTACAAAAAAAAGGAGAAAGAACAATCTAGGAGGGACATTCTTACAAAAATAGCAGCCCTTTCTCATTTACACACAGCAACTATGTCCCCAGCTGTGCTTAAAAATTTGAGCAAGGCACAGGATGATCTTAACTTACTGGATTCTGATCATATTACTCATCATCTGCAGCTAACCAAACAAGCCTATTTTGGGGGTGGAAATAAGGTGGGAAGATATCTAGCTAGAAGTCTGAAATCTATCATAACTCAGAATTTTATAGCCAAGATTAAAACATCCAATGGTACTATGGTATGGTAAGATTAGAATATGCTTTTCCCAATTTTATTCTTAGCTATACAGTAGAAACACCAGTATTTCAGAGAAAGTTATTGATGCCTACCTCAACTCAGTGACTTTGCCATCCCTTTCTCAAACCCAACAGCAGTATCTGGATAGTCGCATCAGTATGGTGGAGATTGTAAATGTTATTAAATTATTGAAAGTGGGTAAATTTCTCCACACAGATGAAGTAGGGTTTATTCCTAATAGAATGGCAGCAAACAATGTACGCAAAATTGTTGAAATCCTCTAGTGGGTTAAAAAGAGAAAATTCCATCCCATCTCCTAACCATTGATGCTGAAAATGTGTTCAACATGATACGTTGGTCTTTTTTGTTTACAACCTTGGATAAAATGCACTTTGGTTCACATTTTCAAGGATGGATTAGGAAATTATATGAGAACCCGCAAGCTTGTATTAATGGGGGTATGGGATGTTACGAGCACGCGCGGGCGCGGTCGTCGTAAGCGGGTGGTGGTGAGCCCTTGGGCCACGGCAGGACTCAAGGAGGAGCCCCAAGCCACACCGTGGGAGGTGAGCTGAGCAGGCATGGTGAGCCAGGCAGGCAGGAACAGAAGCAGGGAGTCCGACCCTCAGCCGGACCTGCATGCCCATGGTAGCCAACATGGGGAAGTTGACTAATGAACGGTCCTCCGACTGTTCCCGGCCCTTTCGGACCTGCCGCAGGGAACGGCAATGGGCAGCAGGCCGGACAGAGGCGAGGGCAGACAGAGTCCCTAAACAGAAGACATCAGACGGGGCAGAAGCAAGACGGAGACATCAGGACAAGGCTGAAGCGAGACACAGGAAGGATCCAGGCGAGCAGGAACTCCGATGCTGGGATACTCACATCCGAAGCCCCCTCGGCTGGCAGAAGCTCAAGAGCCCGTGGGACGAATCCCTCCTGTTGGCCACTCCAGGGCCCAACAGGACAGAAGGCTCAGGAACCAGACGAGGACATAGGTCAAGGCAGAGACAGGAAGACATCCGGGTAAGGGCTGAAGCAGACACTGTAGACAAGGCTGGACGGAAACATGGCACTGTCCATCAGGGCGCCCTACTCAGCGCACCCGTGGGACTGAGTCGCGGACCACCCTGTCCCAGACGCGCCCTACACAGCCCAGGAAGGCTGGTCGCGGACCACGCTGAGAAGGAGGGTGCAGGGAAACTCCAGGCGAACAGGAACTCCGATGCTGGGATACTCACATCCGAAGTCCTTACGGCTGGCAGGCACAGGAACAAACATCAGGCAGAGACACTGGACAGGGATCCATCAAAGCATAAGTGATCACGGAAGACCTGGATCAGCAAGGATACAGACGACTGTAGGACCTGATCCGAAGCCCCTTTGCAAGTGAACAGAAAGTCCTTAAATACTGGAGGTAGAAGGCAACTCCCTGGGAGGAGCTTGCCAGGACCGCCCACCGCTGGTCCTATAAGTCAGGTGGAGAGCTGCGGGCCAGCCCCTAGGAAAAGGGCGAAGCCAAACAGGAAGTCCAAACGCTGGCAAGCAAGCCACAGGCACAGCTAGGCCTCTCAGGCCCTGGAGCAAGTTCCGGATGGAACACAGGCGAGGCCCAGGCTTCAGAGCGGCCTCCGGAGGAAGGTAAGAGACCTCCTGTAGCGCAGCCGCAGGGGGGATCGCAACATGGGGAACAGGTTTTTGGTGGGGGAATGAGACAGGGATACCCTTTTTCTCAATGTATATTTGCTTTTTTCCTGGAACCCTTTTCCACTAGAGTAAGAGCAGCTTCAAACATTAAGGGCATTCAATTCAGAGATACACACTTGTAGCTATCTGTTTGCCGATGATATATTGTTTACCATGACCAATCCATATGATTTGCTGGGAGGGGTAGTACAAGAGATGGACCAGTTCAGTGCAGTATCTAGTTTTAAAGTTAATTTAGATAAATAAGAGATACTGAATGTTTCTATCAAGGATCAAAATATTAGAGATGTGAATCGTGTGATCGATCGTCTTAACGATCGATTTTGGCTGGGGGGGGGAGGGAATCGGATCGTCGCGGTTTTGTTTTTTTTTAAATCATGTAAATCTAAATCGGGGGAGGGCGGGAAAACCGGCACACTAAAACAACCCTAAAATCCACCCTGACCCTTTAAAATAAATCCCCCACCCTCCCGAACCCCCCAAAATGTCTTAAATTACCTGGGGTCCAGTGGGGGGGCGTCCCGGTGTGATCTTCCACTCTCGGGCCACGGGTGCGTTAATAGAAATGGCGCCGGCGCTACCTTTGCCCTGTCATATAACAGGGCAAAGGTAGCGCGGGCGCCATTTTGGTTCCTGTTCCCCGACGTCACGAGCGCAGGAGATCGCTCCCGGACTCCCGCTGGACCCCCAGGGACTTTTGGCCAGCTTGGGGGGGCCTTCTGACCCCCACAAGACTTGCCAAAAGTCCAGCGGGGGTCCGGGAGCGACCTCCTGCACTCGAATCGTATTGCCATATTGCAAAATGGCGCCGGCCATATGGCCGGCGCCATTTTGTAATACGGCAATATGGCCATGGCTGGCCGTATGGCAATACGGCAAAATGTTTGGCTACCTAGGTTTAGGCCTGCTGTTTGAGTAGCCAGAGTTGGCTGCTTAAACTTAGCTAGCTTGCTCTGAAAATCAGTGCTAGCTAGCTAAATCATGAGCTTGCCCCCGGGATGCCACTGGAGTCATCCATTTTCTGAACATCTAAATTTAGATGCCTAGTGAATTTAGGTAGCTAAATATAGCCACTTAGCAAGGGAAATTATTTTAACAGTGGAGGTTTAGCCAGTGAACTCCTGAAGTTATCTGGATTAAACCTTTTGAAAATTCACCCCTAGGGTTATTTGTCTCTAGAGACATTGCTGTATGTGGAGCATGAGGAATGCACTTTTCCTTGTGCAGAAAAAAATCAATTCTGTTCAAATTCTTCAACGATAGCTCAGATTGCATTGTGCCACTGAAGATAATCCTTTTTACTGTTTCTCTGCTGTGCAAGTACAGAATCATGTTGATGAAATTCCGAGCCTTTCCTTGGGAACAATATACTATGGAATTGAGTTAAGGGATTCATACCGACAATGCCAGAATGCTTTATTTCTCTGCCCTGTCTGCTTTTATTTCTCCTGAAGCAAGTAAAGAAGGTAGTCAGGAAAATTCATAAAATCTTCACCTCTTTAAGCCTCTGCAGTGCTAAGTGGGGACTTGTTATGAGAGCTGGACAGCAGTTAAGGTTGATACAAGAGGGTGTGTGTGAGGAGGAGGTGCATTTCTGTTCCTTAACCCTTGCATTAACCTATGGTTAAAATTTGGATGACTATGGTACATTATTTGACAAGAATCTGTATTTAATAGCAGTTTGATTGAATTCTGTGACTACTAGTCCATTATTTCTAAAGAAACACAGCTGTTTAGCATGCAAGCCTGCTACTAAATAGATCCTATGGTATTGCAATTGGCAAAATCATTTGAGCAAACATTTGACCTGGATTACCATTACCACACTACTTATTTAAACACATAAGACCACAGAACAGACCTGTTACCAAATCAAGTAACTTCATTATAAAACCCATTGCTGTGTTTATTCCTTAGGCATGGTCACCTAAGACTTAGATTTAGAAACCAGTAGTACAAAGGTACAATGACAAAATATAAAATGTATACAATTACCAGGATCGATTGGCCAGCTTAATCCCTCCACTATCTTTCTCTGGAGAGCCGTGGGAGAGGGCAATGTTTCATTAATATTTATTTTTATTTTATTTATTTATTTGTTTGTTTTTATATACCAGTGTTCGATTTACATATTACATCGGTTTACAAATAAATTGAAAGGTGCGGGAAGGAAGTCCTTTCATTTGACAGGTACAGTAAATGTTAGAGAATGATTAGCAGCAATATTGGTAATAGTGCCGAAATAGATAGGATAAATAATAATAATAGTGTAACAAAGGGAGTAGATAGAATGAGTAGTGGTCTAATAGTAGTAATTGGCATTGGAGTAACAGGGTAAAAATAGTAATAATCATTAGGTATCTTTTGTAGCAAAGACAATAATAGGCATAAATAGCAAAGACAATAATGAATAGCAATGACAATAGTAGGAATAAATAGCATAAATAGAATAAAATAGAATGGCAGTAATTGGCCTTTGAGTAACAGGCGTTTGAGTAACAGGGATGTGGTGGGGAGGGGGGGTTTGCTCTGAGTGGAGGGTTAGGGTCTGGCTTTAGGGTTAGTTCATGTGTGATGTTGGAAAGGCTTTGCGGAACAACCATGTTTTAAGATTTTTCTTGAAAGATTGAGTGGATGGGTTCTGTTCTTAGTTCTGTGGGGAGTTTGTTCCAAAGGATGGGGCCGGCAAGAGAAAAAGTTTGTTCCCTTATTGATATCCATTGGGTGGCTTTAGGGGGCGGTGTTTGTAGGAGGCTGGAGTTTGAGGAGCGAAGATTCCGTGTGGGAGTATGGAGGAGAAGTGGGGTGGGCAGCAAATTGGTTGTATTGTGGATGATTTTGTGGATGAGGGTTAGAGTTTTGTACTGTATTCGCTGAGGGATTGGAAGCCAGTGTAGGTCTTTGAGGATGGGTGTGATGTGGTCTGTTTTTTTTGCTGTTTGTGAGTGTTCTGGCTACTGTGTTCTGGAGTAGTTGAATGGGTTTGAGGGTGGAGGCTGGGAGGCTGGGAGGCCTAGTAGTAGGGCATTGCAGTAGTCAAGTTTAGAGAAGAGAAGAGCCTGTAGAACTGTTCGGAAGTCTTGAGGGTATAGCAGTGGCTTGAGCTTTCTTAGGATTTGTAGTTTGTAGAATCCGTCTTTTCGTAGGTTGATGTATTTCTTGAAGTTCAGTTGGTTGTCGAGAAAAATGCCGAGGTTTTTGACTGCAGAGAGTGTTTGGTTTGTAGGATGCTGTGTGGAGGGGTCGATGGGGGGTGGTAGGGGGGGGTTTGCTGGATATGTATAAGATTTCAGTTTTTGTGTGATTGAGAGTAAGGGATAGTTGTGATAGTAGGTGCTTTATTGATGAAAGGTGTGTGTTCCATTGCTCCAGTGTGTGTTCGATGGAATCTTTGATTGGGAGTAAGATTTGTACATCATCGGCGTATACGTAATGCATCAGACCTGCTTCATTGAGGAGTTTGCATAGTGGGGTCATATAGATGTTGAATAAAGTGGAGGATACAGAAGAGCCTTGTGGATCTCCGTGGGGTAGGGGGATTGGCTTGGATTTGGTGTCGTTGAACTTGACCTTGTATGACCTGTCGGATAGGTAGGATTTGAACCAGCTGAGCGTTGTGTCTTGTAGTCCGATTTCCTGTAGTCTGAGTAGTAATGTTTTGTGGTTGACGGTATCAAACGCAGCTGATATGTCGAGGAGGATGAATAAGTAGGAGGTGTTACAGTCGAGTCCTTTGAGGATTGTGTCTGAGAGAGAGAGTAGTAGTGTTTCAGTGCTGAGGGAGGTTCTGAAGCCATGTTGCTTGGGGAAGAGAATATTGTGGGAGTCCAGGTGTTCAACGAGTTGACGGTTTGCAATTTTTTCGAGGATCTTGGCTATGAAGGGTAGGTTCAATATTGGTCTGAAGTTTGTTAGATCAGATTCATTGAGATGAGGTTTTTTTTTAGTTTCGGTTTGATAATGGCGCATTTTAGGTTTTTGGGGAAGATGCCTTGGTCGAGTGAGAGGTTGATTATGGTTGCTATTGGTTTGGCAATGTGGCTGGGTATTTGTTTAAGGAATTTTATAGGAATTGAGTCAATGGGATGAGCTGCAGGGTTCATGTTTCGTATGATTGGTTCAATTTCTGTTGATGCAACGTTGTTGAAGTGAGTCCATTTGTAGTTGTTTGTGTGTGGATCTGTTGTGGCCTCAAAGTTTGGGTTAAGGTTTTTTGCCTGTTTGGTTTTTGTGTGTGAATTTTGGACTGGTTGAGTGAGGTTGTTGACATATGTGAATAGGGTTCTTGGGTTGTGTTGGTGTTTGTGGATTTTGACGGCGTAGTAGTTGCTCTTGGCTTTGTCTATATCAGTTTGGTAGATGTATAGTATGGTCTTGTAGCTGTCTTTTAGCTGGGGGGTGGGTTTTTGTCTCCATTTTTTTCAGCTTGTCTTAGAAGGAGTTTGGTCTTCCTCAGTTCGGGGGTGTACCATGGTGCTTTCTGTTTGGTGGATGGTTTGAGTTCTTTCTTGATGAGTGGGCATATTATTTTGGCGACTTCAGCATTGATGTTGAGCCATGAGACTATGGCGGAGTTGGTGTCCATTGTGTTTAAAGACTTGAGAGAGTTTGGAAGTGTTTTGATTAGGTCTTCGGTGGTGTATGGCTTGTTGAATTCGATTAGCTTGTTTTCCTTCTTAACATCTTGGGTGGGGTTTTTTAGTTGTAGGTTGGTTTGTATAAGTTTGTGGTCTGACCAGTGGATGGAAGTTGCTGTTGGCGTTGTGTGATTTGCGATTTTTTCATTTGTGAAGATGAGGTCGAGTGTGTGGCCTGCTTTGTGGGTGGGAGTTTTTATTATTTGTTGGAATCCCATAGCATTCATGGCAACAGAGAGGAGTTGGCAGGTG
Source organism: Rhinatrema bivittatum (assembly GCF_901001135.1). Lineage (NCBI taxonomy): Eukaryota > Metazoa > Chordata > Amphibia > Gymnophiona > Rhinatrematidae > Rhinatrema > Rhinatrema bivittatum. Next base: position 63,611,093 of record NC_042618.1, read on the forward strand.
GCTGTAGGGGGTGTTCCGTCCATGTGTATGTTGAAGTCTCCCAGTACTATTGCTGGGATGTTCATGTTAATGTTGTTAGCAATGGTTTCAATTAGTGGGGATAGATTATGTTTAAGGTGGCCTGGAGTATATGAGGAGGATTTGTAGCTTCTTTGATTTGAAGAGTCCTGCTTCGAGTGGTGGAGAGAGGTTGGTGGGATGATGTTTAAACTTGAGTTTCTTTGCCGCAATGAAGAGCAGGGCACCACCTTTCTTCTTAGGTCTGGGGAGCGAGAATATGTTGTAGGTTTTTGTTGGAAGCTGGTTGATAAGCACTGTGTCGGTGGCTTTGAGCTAAGATTCGGCTTCCGCTCCTGGTTTTGGTTCATCCTCTGACTTCTGGCTTTCGACCCGGCTCTGTCCATGACTCCATCTTCAGCTTTCTTCCCTGGCTTTGGTTTGGATATCTGACTTCTGGCTTCTGACCGGCTTCGCTTTTGGATTCCGACTTTGGCTTCTTCCACCACCTCAGGTATCTGGTACTTGTTGGCCCAGAGGATTCTCCTAAGTCCCAGTGGCTCGAGCTCTCACGGGCTCCTCCCGGGGGAGCCATGGACTTCCGAGGGTGAAGACTCTTCAGCTACCTGGGTCCAGCTGTCCTTCGTCCATCTCTTTGGCCATAGCCCGGATCTTTGGTCGCATAGGGTCCCACCTAAGTCCAAGAGGTCCGGGTCCCTATGGGCTCCTCCTGGGGTGATCTCTTTAGAAAAAACATTGAGATAGTCCTGGTAGTGGGGTGGCAGTGCCACGGTCGACATCAGGAGAGATATTGGTGGCCGAGGGACCACAGACAGGAATCGAAGGATGCTGGTCCCCAGGATGCCACCTGGAGGGAATCCCACGAGATTACAGGCGAGTGCTTCCGAAGCCAAGGTAGTCCCAAGTTGACCGGATGCATGGACTTCTCTAGGATAAGGAAGGAGATCTTCTCCTGATGCAGTATGCCAGTGTGTAACATGAGAGGCTTGGTGCAGGTAGCGATGGTGCCTGGAAGGAGTTTCCCCTGGATGGAAGACACACGAGAGGGGGCCTTTGGGGTTGAACCCCAATCTGAAGTTGCTGAACTAAGTCCTTGAGTATGAAGTTCCCCCCGGCTCCAGAGTCGATCAGGGCTTGTGTATTGAATTCCCCATCGGGGAGGAGTAAGGTCACCGGCACGATGCACGGGGAGTCAGAGGTGGTGTGACCTAGGGTTAGCTCCCCGACAGTCCCTAGGTCCGAGTGTTTCCCGGTCGCTCGCTACAGCGGGCAATGAAATGGCCCTTGCCACCGCAGTACAGGCATAAGCCCAGAGACCGGCGTCTCCTTCTTTCTTCTTGGAAGATAGGCCCCCGACCCACCTGCATGGGTTCGGTGTCTTGGGCCCCTGGCAGAGAACTCCCGCTTCGGGAAGGAGTGGTTCCAAAGGTTCCAGGCCTATGAGCCGACCTCTTCTCTTGGAACCGACATTGGATGCGGCGGTCCACGCTGCCCGCTAGATCAATGAGATTGTTCAGGTCGTCTGGGAGGTCTCTGGCCTCCAAGTCATCCTGGAGTCTTGGGGAGAGACTTTCCAAAAAGATACCGTGCAAGCTGTCAATTCCCCAGTTCAATTCAGTGGCAAGAGTCTGGAAATCCATGGCGTGTTCCGCCAAAGGCCGGTTACCCTGACGCAGCTGGAGCAGCTCTGATGTGGCAGTGGGTTTGCGGGAGGACTCATCGAAGACCCGCCTAAAGGCAGAGACGAAGTGCACCAGGTTGTCCAGGCAGGAGTCCGGCACTCCCAGAGGTTGGAAGCCCACGCCAGGGGTCTCCCGTCCAGCAGAGAGATAATGAAGCTTGTCTTGATCCGGTCTGTCGGAAACTGAAGTGGAAGGAGTTAAATTGAATATAGCACTGGTTCAGGAACCCTTGGAAAAGCTTCGCGTCTCCTGAAAACCGCGAAGGTACGGGCATCTGTATGGGTGCTGTAGATCCGGAATTGGTCCCAGCTCCGGGTACCGAGGGACTGGCGGCCGTGGCTCCACCAGCGCGGTTGGCTAATCCCTGTACCGTCTCCCTCATGGCGTCGAGGCAGGTTTGCTGCTGTTGCACCCTCTGGGCAATACCCGGGATGGCTTTCAAGCCTGCAAGATCCGCCGGGTCTATGGCCTTGCAAACTGTTACGGTTGTGGACCCTTGGGCTGGCTGAGAAATTCGGTGGTATGCTGTGGAGGCCCACAGCAAGCATCACAGCCGGGAGGCAGCACAGAGGGGACCCGGAAGAGGCTTCGCCACTGGAAGTCTGAGATCCCCCCAGGAGGAGCCCGTAGGGACTCGGACCTCTTGGACTTAGGTGGGACCCTATGCGACCAAGGATCCGGGCTATGGCTGAAGAGATGGACAAAGGACGGCTGGACCCAGGTAGCTGAAGAGTCTTCAACCTCAGAAGCCCGTGGCTTCCCCGGGAGGAGCCCGTGAGAGCCCGAGCCGCTGGGACTTAGGAGAATCCTCTGGGCCAGCAAGTACCTGATACCTGAGGTGGTGGAAGAAGCCGAAGTCGGAGTCCAAAAGCGAAGCCAGGTCAGAAGCCAGGAGTCAACAATCAGCAGGAACGAACCGGAGTTCAACGCAGCAACTAGAAACACAGAGGAACTGTGTGAACCTCGTTGCAAGGCAAGGAAGGAGCCTAGCTGACATCCATCCAGTCTTCCACAGAACCCATGTTCAAGGGAAGGGTATTACATACCCTAGGGAAACCTTACAGCCTTGCACACCTCCCACCCTTCACACTCACACACCTTCTATAGCCACATAAAATTTAATTATGCACTTGTAGCAAATTTTACATGAAAAAGAACATTCACAAGTACAATCTTCTGAGGCAAATATCATTTACAACATATATATTACATTTACATGCACTGCTGTGGTGCCAACCAAAAAACTGCAAAAAGACACTTGGAACTCCTATGGCATTTATAATGGCACATCAGAAAGCCATGGATAAATGTAATTACCATTACAATATAGTAAACCTCCCATACCAAAACAATCCTAACTACAAGCACTCAAATGGTAGCAACCTTATCTATGAAAAGGCAACACTGCAAATATTACACTAGGCCCTAGAACACTAATACTCCTCCTACTGGGAAAACAGAACAAGCCAGACAGCTATAGATCCAAACACAGAAAATACATGCCAGCAAAATAGCTCACCTCGGTCACATATGCAGAATACTGACAGACCCTGACCAAATACAGAATAAAGAAACCAGAAAGTATAAATAGAAACATGCTGAGAAGAAGTAAACTGGAACCCACAACAAACCAGCCTCTATATACGGAGCAACAATGGAAAAACAAAAACATAACCATTCTTCATAAAACATTAAATAATAAAATTGAGAAATATAAAACATAATAATAGAAAAATCATATTCATAAAAGAATAAATATTTCAAACTAATTAATGAATAGAATATAAAAAATTTCCCGAACACCAATACAATATTTCAAAACATCCAATAATTATAAAATGTTCTAATATTTCTCCAAAAAACAATAAAATATGTAAAAACAGCAAAAACATCAAATTACACATAATAATTAAAACTAATAAGGATTAAAAAATCTCCTACTCTTTATACTTGAGATCTTTAGATTTCCAGTCACCCTGAGATTTTCATGGATTTACATAAGAACATAAGAAATGCCATACTGGGTCAGACCAAGGGTCCATCAAGCCCAGCATACTGTCTCCAACAGTGGCCAAACCAAGTCACGAGTACCTGGCAAGTACCCAAACATTAAATAGATCTCCAGCTACTATTGCTTATTAATTAATAGCAGAATATGGATTTTTCCTCTAGGAACTTATCCAAACCTTTTTTAAACCCAATTACACTAAGGGGCGTATTTTAAAAGGCCCTTGCGCGCCGGCGCGCCTATTTTGCATAGGCCGCTGGCGCGCATAAAGCCCCGGGACGTGCGTAAGTCCCGGAGCTTTCGAAAAGGGGCGGGAGGGGGCATGTCCGGGGGCGTGTCCCGAAACGCCGTGGCATTTCGGGGGCGGGCCAGGGGGCGTGGCACAGGCCCGGGGGCGTGGTCGAGGTCTCCGGACCAGCCCCCGGGACCGGAGGACGGAGCGGGGCTGCCGGCCGACGCGCGCAAAGTTGGGGGGGGGGGGGTTTAGATAGGGCTGGGGGGGGGGGTTAGGTAGAGGAAGGGAGGGGAAGGTGGAGGTAGGGCGAAGGAAAGTTCCCTCCGAGGCCGCTCCGAAATCGGAGCGGCCTCGGAGGGAACAGGCAGGGAACAGGCAGGGAACAGGAGGGAACAGGCAGCGCGCGCTGGGCTCAGCGCGCGCAGGTTGCACACATGTGCACCCCCTTGCGCGCGCCGACCCTTTCTTTTATTCTTTCTGTTTCTTCTCTCTCCTCCTGTCATCTTTCCTTCCTCACTTATACAGGCTCTCTCTCACATAGGTTCCCACTTTGCACGCGTTCTCTCAGACATTCACACACAACCAGGCTTCTCATTCCATGCTCTCACTCTCATTCATACACACCCACTGGCTTCTCACAACTACACACTCTATCAGGGGTCTCCCTCTCTTCTGGGCCTCCTTGTTGTGACGGGCCACTTCTTCTGGGGCCACGTGAGATGAGCACTGCGGTGGCCCTGAAACGGGCTGCCTCTTCTCGGGCTGCATGGGATGAGCTCCATGATGGGCTTCTTCTTCTCTGGCCCCACGGGATGAGTGCTATGATGGTCCTATGTTGGGCTTACTCTTCTCAGGCTGCCTGGTATGAGCTCTGCAATGGCCCTGTGATGGGCCTCCTCTTCTTGGGCCGTGCTGTCCACATACTTAAGGGCAGTTGGGTATATAAATCTGCCACTGCTCTAACAGCTTTACAGTGACATTTATAACCATAACAATACCAAAATGAACAGAAGGCATCATTGTAACAATGATAAAGATAGCACTAGCATACCAAAATCCTACTCTGAGTTATTTTTTATTCCAACATTACTAATTCTCACATGGTGTAGCACTAGCGAGGGAAATCAAAATTATAGCATAGCAAAAGTTTATTACATATCAAAAAACCATTTTAGAAATAAATATTAACACATATCCAGTACAATTAGATGAAGGTCAATAAAGACTCTAACTTGACTTGATCCGCAGACAGAATTTATTTTCGACAGGACCCACATTTGCAAAGGTGCGCATGTCTTTCTCAGCCTGCATAAAACAAGATGATTTTGAAGCATAAGGTATCTGCGTACATTATTTTTGAAAATGGAGTTGTATTGTGGCTGAAAATATTCACGTACCCTTATATTTTTCCAAATGATGGTGCAAATTGAAATTAGACACATTTGGTGGTAAGCCTACAATGTGCATATGTAGTTTTCAAAAAGGCCACCAAACCTTCCACCCAACACCCCTGGGATGCCTCTTTTCTATGTATTGAAAAATACGGACATGTTTTAAGGCAGCTTAAAATATTACCTGGATATTTGCTGACTGGGGGTGGATGGGTGAGGGGATTAAATCTTTTTTTTTTTTTTTTTAAATATACATACACACAAATGTTATCTTGGTCTTTGAAGATTTACATCTAAAGTCTACTAGAGATTTAGCTATTTGAGAGCTCAGGAGTTACACACAGGAAAATGATTTGTTTCTAGTGAATGCTTCTGGTATACTTGTGATCTGCATTTTACATTTTTGGAACACTACTTGCATTTCATTTTGGGAAATAATGGGGTGGGTCTCTATACTGCTATCTCTTTCTGAAAATATTTTAGGAAAACCATAATATTCACTCACGAGCAGGGCCCTCGTGCGCCGGCGCGCCTATTTTGCATAGGCCGTCGGCGCGCGCAGAGCCCCGGGATGCGCATAAGTCCCGGGGTTTTTTAAAGGGGGCGTGTTGGGGCGTGGCCAAATGATGTGGCGTTTCGGGGGCGGGATGTGGCATTTCGGGGGCGGGACCGGGGGTGTGGCGCTGGCCCGGGGGCGTGGTCGAGGCCTCCGGACCAGCCCCTGGGTCGGATGACGGTGCGCCAGCAGTCTGCTGGCACGCGTAGTTTTACGTCTGCTTCTAGCAGGCGTAAATCGAGGGACAAAGGTAAGGGGGGGGGGTTTAGATAGGGCGGTTAGGTAGGGGAAGGGAGGGGAAGGTGAGGGGAGGGCGAAGGAATGTTCCCTCCGAGGCCGCTCCGATTTCGGAGCGGCCTCGGGGGGAACTGAGGCAGGCTGCATGGCTCGGCGCGCGCAGGCTGCTCAAAATTGGCAGCCTTGCGCGCGCCGATCCAGGATTTTATAAGATACGCGGGGCTATGCGCATATCTTATAAAATCCAGCGTACTTTTGTTTGTGCCTGCTGCGCGAACAAAAGTACGTGATCGCGCTCTTTTTTAAAATCTACCCGTCAAAGTCTACTGCATAAGGAAAGCAAATGTTTGTGTATTGTTATGGTTAAGTGGGGTTTGGGTGGATTCTTGGGTACTGTGGTAGATGACCACACCCACGGGGAGGGGCCCCGTGGGGAGCCACAGTACTGGGATAGACTCAGGACGCACAAACACAGAATTAGATCTTTTATTGTACAGCTTGATGTACACCACCAGAGGTAGCAGTAGTGAGGTAGTCTGGATGTAGCAGTCTCAGGACCCCCGGCAGAGGGGACCCTTCTCACCCCGTTGGTATAGGGGAATTCTGGTGTAGGTTTCCCAGCAAGGCAATGCTGTAGATGAGATAGACTGAGAGATTACTCACTAGATGGTAGTTGTAGGTATGCGATTCCACCAGGCTGAAGTTGATGGTAGTGGCACCGAGGAAGGGAGAGCAGGCCCTTGAGGAGCGAGTACCTGATCCCTGTAAGGCACCTGAAATAAAGCAGAGGGCCCCCGAGGAGCAGGTACCCAGGTTAGTCAATACGCTGAAGGGCAGAGAGAGAGCTTCCAGTGGCAAAACGGAAGCGGCAGAGTAGCTTGACCGGCCGAGACCAATCCGTTGCTAACTAGCTAGCAAGTAAGGGCAAGCTAAATACCCAGATGGCATGATGTCACTTGCGGGGGACGCCCCCGAGGTTCGTGCCATAGCTGGAATAAAGATGAGGGTAGCGCGTTTGCGCGCGCCCTAGTAGAGCTTTGGGAGGAGCATGGCGGGAGGCAACACCATAGCCGTTCCGGGGACGCCGGAGAGGGCGGCTTGCAGGTGTGGCAGTAGCCATTTTCCCAAGGGAAGCGGGAGGAGCCGTGAACAAGGTGAGGCAAACGGGGTGAAGCCGTCTAAGACCGACGGACACAACATGTAGGATAAGATGCTATGCTAAATATGCCAAAATGTCCTTTTTGTATGGATGTATTGTCATTGTAAAAGGACAGGGAAATAACAATGATATTTATTGTTTCACTTTGTATCATTTAGCATCCAAAATTACACAAAAAAATAACAAAATATTGTTTCTGTTCTGTCATGTTAGCATATGCTAACATAAATAAATAATGAAAATAAAATATAATGAAAAAACCCCTGAAAAGAACAGAACATGAAATGAAAGTTTTTTCCAGGCATACCCTAATTTTTTTGTTTAATTAGGAGCATTCTTTGCTTGGGTCTGGCATGTGGCAAAAGGTAGTTGCCACTAAAATAGTAACTTTAAATGGGTGCGCCCACATACGCATGTATATGGGTGCGAGCGCACATAAACTGGAATTTAAAATTGGCCATGCAAGTGCGAACATGGGGTAGATTTTCAAACATTCCGCGTGCGCGTCCATGTGCCTGCCCTACCCGGCACGCACACATGGCCGCGTGATTTTATAACATGCGTGCGCTGGCGCGCGCATGTTATAAAATTTCAGGTAAGCACGCACAAGGAGGGGGTAGACTAATGCAGTTAAGTGCGGCGACGCATCGGGGCCTTCCCCAGTTCCCTCCCAGGCCGCTCCAATTAAAGAGCGGACTGGGAGGGAACTTCCCAACCCCGTAGCCTAACTTCCCTTCCCCTATCCTATCCTACCCTCTCTCTATCCCTATACTAAATACCCACAAATTTCTTATCTTATCTTTTGCTCCTGCTTCCGAACAGGAGCAAGTTGTGTGCGCTGGCATCCTGCTGGCATGCGATCCCCCAGCACAGTGGCATATGGCCGGGCGCCTCTAGCCCTGCCCCGCCCCCCCCAGACCGCCCCTTTGGCTAGCCCCAGGACTTGCACATGTTCTGGGGGTTCACGCGCATGGCCGTACCCTTTGAAAATTGGCCTGGCGTGCGTAAGGCTTGGCCATGCGCGAAAACCCCGTGGTTTTAAGTGCATAAGCTTTTTAAATCTGGCCCATATAGTATAAAATACATCTAACATGCGTATCTGTATTCCTAATTGTAAGCAGTTACGCAAGGAAACATTATTTGCTTATGTTTCCTTAGGACTTGTCAGCTGTTGCGCTCGCATGCACATATTCACATGTAATGTGTTTGCACTAAGCCTATATATATATATATATATATATATATATATGTTCATGTTATGTTATCTATTTAATCTGATATCCTCTTACTCTTGCCTATTTGCTTTGCCTTTTCGTATATTACATCCACAAGTCCCAGTTTATGCTCCCTATTTTAATGTAACTGCTTTTCACCCCTCAACCTCTCCCTTGTTTTGATGTAAACCGGCATGATGTCCCTGACGAATGTCAGTAAAGAAAAGCCTTAAATAAATAAATAAATAAATAAATAAATACATATATTCTTAGAGGCAGATTTTATAAATTAGCGCGAGCGCGTACTTTTGTTCGCGCACCAGGCGCGAACAAAAGTATGCTGGATTTTATAAGATACGCGCATAGCCGCGCGTATCTTATAAAATCCAGGGTCGGCACGCACAAGGGGGTGCACATTTGTGCAACCTGCGCGCGCCGAGCCGGGCGCACGCTGCCTGTTCTCTCTGAGGCCGCTCCAAAATCGGAGCGGCCTCGGAGGGAACAGGCCTGCTGAAAGCGTAACTTCCCAGAGGGCATTCCCAGAGGGAATGCCCTCTGGGAAGAGGCGGCGAAGACAATTACAGTAATGGAATTCAAACGGATATGGGATAAAAAGAGCGGTTCCCAAGTGCCTAGAAGATGGAAATGAAGGAAGGGGGTAACCTTTGATAACTTTAGGTTTAACATTTCTGAATGTGTATGTTTATGCTTATTAAAATTTGTTAATCGCCTATGCTCCAGGTCCTAGGCAATGTACGAGATTAAACATACGTAATTCAATAAAACAATATAACCATCAAAATGTCCATTTTTGGATGAGCAGGAGAGAGAGGGGGTTTGAGACAGGTGGGGGTGGGTGGTTATTGGGCTGGGAGGCCCATGACTTGGTGCCTTTTTTTTTAAGGTGTGCTACTTACCTGGATATATCTGAAGATATCCGGATAAGCAGCTAGTTATCTAGTCACACAAGGCTGGATAACTTTAGGTCTAACTGGCTATATTCAACCAATGGCCAGTTAGAGTTAAAGTTATCCGGTTATATGTAGCTGGATAACTTTAAACAAGTATATTCAGTGGGACGATTATCCCGCTGAATATACTGGACAAGTTATCTGACTAACTTTAGTCACTAAACTTATTCACTAAACGGGCTACTGAATAATGGCCTCAGTATTAACTGCTTACAGTATGCACATTTCATTTTTAAATGGCACTACTGAAATGTTTAATTTAATTCTGGTAAAAAACGATTCCCAAGTTTTATTGCTCAGATTACAAAAAAAAAAGCAAAACAAAACCCATTTCATTTGCAACACTTGGGTTTTCTTATGGATATATGGATGCAATACTATTTCATCTGAAACCCTTTTGCAATTCGATACATCAACCACAGTTTCGTGAACCTTCAAACCAATCAACTGGGTGCAGAGCTAGGCAAATTACACTGGGTACAGTGACAAATATACTGCTCTGATTAGCCCTAAGAGCAAAACCATTTATCAACATAAATGTATTTTGCCCTGTTTGATCGATGGGGCTCTTGAAGTTTCCATCAAGTAACTCCAGCTATCTATAAAAATTAATTTAGACGTCTCATACATGTTCAGTCACAATAATCACAAGTACAAAAAGATGTTCCTGTTTTTTAAATTTTTTTATTAGTCACTTCTGGAAAACAAAAGTTTATTTCATTTCAGCCACAATCAGTGTTTCCTCATTCACAGGTGTATCAGTGTATTACTGTTCACTCTGTATTATAGTGGAAACAGGACTGGGCGCACATGAAAATATCTGAGATATTATTCATGTATTATTGATCCTGCACAAAAGAACTCAGTTGGAAGCAAATAGGGGAGTCAGAGAAGCGGGAGGAAAAGAAATGCGAGAAGGACAGTGTCACATTCTGCCAAGCTAATGCAGGGCAAAAGAAAAGCATATGTATTATGTAACCCCCCTACTCCGACTTCTGGCTGAACACAAGGGTGTACTGAGGAGGTCATGAGCAAGCACAGGATCCATGCCTTCCACGGATCCTTCCCGAAGTGGGAGTTTGGGGGGGGGGGGGGGAGGAAGGGGGCTATGGGGGAAGAAAGGAGTCGGTCTTTCAAAGCCTTTAGGGTTTTTCCTTCTCTCCTGGCGCTCATCTGTCACACACAATCCTGCAGAGCATCCCCCACCCCTGCCCACATGCCACACAGTATGTCCAAAAAACAAGAGTTATATTTACTGGTCACTGATTGCTGGAATCAAAATCCATAGCAGTACATCAAGGTTTAGTGTATCAGTCAGTATAGGAAATAAAATCCAGCAACAGTAGTATAAACCTTCTCATGTTATTAAATGCTGCGCACCTTGGGCAGGTGAGCTGCTGTCTGGGTCAGGAGCCGTCTCCTTCTGGACTCTTCCCTAGTACTTGTTTCTCTGGATGCAGCCCTCTCACATTAAACAGCAAGCTGGAACTCCCTGTGCACAAATCAGGAATTTCACAGCTGATACTTCCCTTTGGGCAGCAGCTCTGAACAGACAAAGCTCTAAATTTGTCAGTCCTCACTTGTCTCCAACTGAAACCCCACTCTTTTTTTTAGCTTGAAAGCATCCTCCTGGTCAGATGAGGAGTAGGAACTTACACTTTTCTCTCCTGAGACTATCTCTGTGGTGTCATCACAAAAACTCAGAAAGCCACTCTTTTCCATCTGAAAAACCCCTTTGAAATGGGAATCCTCCTATGGACTCCTCAGAAGAACTCAGCTAATCCTAGAGGCCTGGGCACCCCCAACCGTAGAATCCAGCCACCTGCCTAGGACACGATACTCGTTGAGAGAGGCAGCCCATACCACAACCTGACCCTTTTGGAGGAGAGACCAAACCAACAGAATCCCTCTCTTGAAAAGAGAGTCCCTGCTGTACTCACGAGGGCTCAGGAGTTTTGTTAAATTGCTGACAACTGCCAATGAGGAGTGCCAGCAGTGGCATGCGGTCAGAGCCCTAAAAGGATTCAGCGAATCCCCAGCCCTAATTGACATAATTTTATTTTATTTTTTTGCTTTTCTTTTCAGGTGAAGAGTGGCCCAGTGGAGCCATGAAAGATCCCATCCTGCTGCGGCCAAAGAGAGGCCAGGCAGGCTGTATCGGATCCCATCCTGCCACAGCCAAAGAGAGGCCCGTGGGGGGGGGGGGGAGACACCATCAGTGAGGGGGGGGGGCAAGTTTCACCAAGGGTGCAAGTTGCCCTACAGCCAGTTTTGATGTTAAATAGAACAACAGCGCAATTCCCAGAACCGACCTCTGTAGTACTCCACTAATGACCTCTCTCCATTTGGTAAACTGAACTCTCAGTCCTATCCTTTGTTTCTAGTTTTTTAAATAAGTTACCATAAAAATACAAGAACATAAGAATGCCATACTGGGTCAGACCCAGGGTCCATCAAGTCCACTGTCCTATTTCCAGCAGTGGCCAATCCATGTCACAAGCACCTGGCAAGGTCTCAAACAGTATATAGATCCCAGTCTACAATAGAACACTCCTTTGTAATTCCCTGAGGAGTCTCTCATGAAGGACAAACGCCTTCTGAAAATCTGAATACACTATATCAACCTGCTCACCTTTATTTATACCTTCAAAATATTATAAAAAATCGGTAAGATAAGACTTCCCCTTGCTAAAACCATGTTGACTCTTCACTATTAAGCCATGTCATATTGCCATTGATTTTGTTTTTAAGAATGACTTCTACAATTTTGCCCAGCACTAATGTCAGGCTCACTGATCCATATTTTCCTGGATCACTCCTGGAGCCCTTTTTAAAAACTGGCATTACATTGGCCACCTTTCAGTCTTCAGGAATTGTAGCTGTTTTAAATGACAGGTTACAGATTACTAGTAACAGACTGCAATTTTATTTTTTAGATCTTTTAGAACTCTGGGGTGGATGCCATCTAGTCCAGGTGATTAGTTTGTCAGATATGTTTGGTTACAGATATTTGTTTTAATTGATGAGAATCTCTATTAATAATGAATGTTTCAGGTGTGGGTATGAACATCCTTCTCCGTAAAGACTGAGGTAAATACCGAATTTGCCGGCGTATAGGATGCACTTTTTTCCCCTCAAAATAGGGGAAAAATATGGAGTGCGTCCTAGGCGCTGGTAATCAAAATTAACAGCATCCGGTGGGGGGGGGGAGTGACACGGTGGCGTCAGGGAGCGAGGGCGCGCTGCCCGATTGGCCTGAGCTGGGCAAAAAAGAGCTTGCCAAAGCTGTTGATTTTGATTGGGGAAGCTGCGCTTCGGCAAGCCTCTTTTGCCCAGCACCGCCCAATTGGGCGGCGCGCCCTCGCTTCCCGATGCCACCGTGTCACTCCCCCCCCACCAGACATTGTTAATTTTGATTACCGGCGCATAGGACACACTCCATATTTTTCCCCTATTTAGCAAGCCCCTTTTGCCCAGCACCGGCCAATTGGGTGGCGTGCCCTCGCTCCCCGATGCCACTTAGTCACCTCCCCCCACTGGACGCTGTTGATTTTGATTGGGGAAGCTGCGCTTCGGCAAGCCCCTTTTGCCCAGCACCGGCCAATTGGGTGGTGCGCCCTCGCTCCCCGATGCCACTTAGTCAGCCCCCCCCCCCCCCCCACTGGACGCTGTTGATTTAGTGCACCAAAGTTCTTATTATAAGTCAGTTTAACATATGCTAAAATTTGCTGGTTTTCCTCTCCAAATAAAAAAAGTGACCAAGGAGTGATGTTTATCAATGTCTTCAGCAGCAAGCCAAAATGACAGCATTTGGAGCTTATGTAGTATTTTAGGGAGTAAGGACATCTTAAAGAAAACACTTCTCCCAAAAAGAGAAATAGGCAAGTCACGCCCAGCTTGTAGCTTCTCCTGGATTTCCACAATTGTGGAAGCAATATTCGATTTGTACATCAGAAAATAGACTGAGTTATGAACATAAAAACATAAGAAATTGCCATACTGGGTCAGACCAAGGGTCCATCAAGCCCAGCATCCTGTCTCCAACAGTGACCAATCCAGGCCATAAGACCCTGGCAAGTACCGGTACCCAAAAACAAAGTTACTGTTGTTAGTAATAGCAGTGGCTATTTTCTAAGTCAACTTAATGGACTTCTCCTCCAAGTTTTAGACATTGAAACTTCAACCCACAAGCTCAATCACCGGCGTTATGTTATCCCCCGCCTTCCCCTCCCATTGTGCCCCACTCTTGGCAAAACACAAAACATGGCTCAAAAACAACGCAGAATCTGCTATAATATTGCATTCAAGCTACGAGTGATTGCGTATGCTAAACAACATGGAAACAGAGCAGCAGAGAGGAATTACGGGCTACTGCCAACTGAAAAGATGATATAAACTTGGAGAAGACAGGAAGGGACTTACAAAAAGCTATGGGGTAGATTTTAAAACCCCTGCGCGCGTAAATTGGATGCCAGGGCGGCGCGCGCATCTTATAAAATCTGGTGTACTTTTGTTCGCGCCGGTGGTGCGAACAAAAGTACGCGCGCACGTATGTTTTTAAAATCTACCTCTATGCGTAGTAAACACAATCTGCAACATGGAATTGCAAAATGGCCAGAACTAGAAGAAGAATTAAAAACTTGGATATTAGACCACAGAAGCTCAGGATTTTCAGTTTCCACAAAAATGATTATTCAGCAAGCAAGAGTGATAGCCACTAACAGTGGCATCGCTGATTTTACAGGATCAACGTCATGGTGTTCTAGATTAATGAAGAGAAGTGACCTAAGTATGCAAACTAAAACAAAAATAGCACAAAAGATGCCAATAGAATATGAACACAAGATTATTGATTTTCATAGATTTGTCATTAATGCAAGAAAAAGAGAAAATTTTGAACTTTCACAAATAGGAAACATGGATGAGGTCCCACTGACGTTTGATGTAACCTCAAACAAAACAGTAGATTCCAAAGGTGCAAAAAGTATTATTGTTAAAACATGTGGGCATGAAAAAATGCATTACACAGTCATGTTGTCTTGCTATGCCGATGGAACAAAATTGCCGCCTCTTGATTTTCAAAAGGAAAACCTTGCCCAAGAAAAAACTGCATAAAGGTGTGTTTGTAGCGACCAAAAAAAAGAGAGGATCAATGAACACCACGAGTTCTTTTATTGAGCCCAGAATATATTAAAAGCCCGACTCAGGCCAAGTTTCACTCATTGAGCTGCTTCAGGGGCTAGCAAAATAAAACATATATAAACATATAAATACATGTAAATACATATAAAAATTTTTTTTAAATACATATAAAAACATATACACCATACATAAATAAATCATATAAAATCATATCAGTTAAAAGAATAATGACATACTTAGACATCAAATGAAAAACAAAGAACAAATAAATGTCATTTAAAGATGGCGCCGGCCATCCAGTGCTCCCTCCATGTGACAGGGGCCGGCCAATGGCACGGATACCCTGTCACATGGTAAGGACAAAGGGCCATCGGCACCATTTTGATTAGTGGCAGCTGACGGCTCGGGAGCGGGAGATCGCTCCCGGGACCCCCACTGGACCACCAGGTACCTGTAAAAAGATTTTGGGGGGGTCGGGAGGGTGGGGGAAGCTAAGGGATTAGTTTTAAAGGGTCGGGGTGGGTTTAGGGGTTATTTTTGTGTGCCGTTTTTCCTGCCCTCCCCCAAAACGATAAGAGAACCCCCATGAACAATTTAGTGAGGTTTTCCTATCAGTTTCGGGGAGCCCCTGATTTCTGACGATTTTGAAAATATTGTCTGATATTTTCAATCGTCAGAAGCACGATTCACATCCCTAATGATCGCTAGAGAGAGAGAGACCACGCCCCCTCCCATGACGTCACGGAGACCTTCCTTAGCGGTTGAGGGGCGCCTTGCCTCCGGGTGCGGGCGAGCGGGGAGGCCCATTTACATCTAGGGCCCCCGCAGTAACTTTAATTTCCATCATCAAAAGTTAAAAAAAAGAAAAGGAACTGAGAGGAAACCATAACATCGGGAGGTGAGATGACATCGCGAGAGAGAGAGAGACCACGCCCCCTCCCACGACGTCACGGAGACCTTCGTCGACGGTTGAAAAAGCGCCTCACCACCAGGCGCTGCGTGCCGTGCGTCGCGGACGAAGGGGTGCGACAAAGGGGTTTTCCCCTTTGTCGCACTCCTTGGTGCAACCCTTGGTGCCTCATTTAATATCCTTTTTTTGTACATTTTCTGTTATATAAACCTTTTCCAAGTTATGTACCCTTTTTTAGTTTATTAACAAGTTTAATTTGTAATGATTCACTGTATCAGACTATGGAATTATTCTCCAGCTGTTTTTTGTTCTATGTAAACTGGTATGATTTACATGTAATGTAAGAATGTCGGTATATAAAAAAAATCCAAAATAAATAAATAAATATTGCTTTGCGGCCCCACCACAGTAACCCTTGCACTAGGTTGTGCATTCCACTAAGGATTAGATGTAAAGTATCTGCCTCTCCTGTTGGTTCTAGGAGCAGCTGCTCCATGAAGCAGTCATGTGTGGAATCTAGAAACTTAGGGGTAGATTTTAAAAGGAATGCGTGCGTGTCCATGTGCGTGCGCGTCCATGTGCGTGCGGTTCCCGGCAAGCACACATGGATGCGCTGATTTTATAACATGCGCAAGAATCCATTGAGCATGCACACATGCGTGCCGGATTTTAAAATCCACGTGCGCATGTGCAGGCGGCGTGCACAGGGGGGTGAATTTTAGTAAATTACGTACGGCAACATAACCGGGGCTCCCCCAGTTCCCTCCCGGTCCACGCGTGCCGCCTGCACATGCGTACGTGGATGGAACTGGTGGAGGGGTGGCACTATATCTAGGAGCGGACTGGGAGGGAACTTTCCTACTCCCCCTACCTAAACCTCCTCCCTCTTCCTCTCTTCTCTCGCCTCTCTCCTCTCCATCCCCTAAACCCTTCCTATCTACTAATTTCTTTTTTGTTTTATTACTTACTGCTCCTCTGGAGCAGAGCTAAACTGTGTGCGCCAGCCGGCTGCCAGTGTGTGCTTCCCTGGGACAGCATAGAATGGCGCTGTCCCAACCCACCCCCTGGCCCGCCCCTTCAGAGAGGCCCATCACTTGTGCGCATACCAGGGTTTATGCGAGTGGCCGGGCCTGTTTTTAAATGCACGCAGCATGCGCAAGGCCTGACCAAGTGCGTAAACCCCAGTTTTTACATGCATGGGCCTTTTAAAATCGCCTTTAGCCTCTCTAGCATGCCCTGATGAGATATTGACCCAATCAATACAGGGGTAATTGAAATCTCCCATTATTGTTGCCAAATTTATTTGCTTTTTTAATTTCAGCTAGCAGGTTATAGTCTGTTTCTTCATTTTGGCCAGATGACTAGTAGTATACACTCACTGCTATACTCTTACCCATCATACGTGGGATTTCTCTCCATAAGGATTCCACAGTGCATTTTGTTTCCTACATGATTTTTATCATTCTTGACTGTATGGCATCTCTAGATATAGTGCCACCCCTCCACCAGTTCCATCTGCCCTATCACATCGATATAATTTATACATTGGTATCACAGTGTCCCATTGATTATCCTCCTTCTACCATGTCTCTGAAATGCCTTTAATGTCTATTTTCTTGAATAATGCCATCCATTCTAACTCTACTATAAAAAATCAAACCCAAGAAGTGTAAGAATGGTCCAAACAATATCAATATATAATCTCACTTCTAAACGATAATAACATTTATCTTATGAGAATGACATCATACTTAGCACAGGACTAACATGCAGACTCCATGTTCTTTAGTCCTATTTTTGTGTTTAAATGTATAATCATCAGTCATATAATTAAAGAAACTTCTTTAGTGTTATAATCTGCTATGCTGATGGGAGGAGCAAGCAGATGGGAGTTGACAATCTGTAGATTATGTTCCTCCAGAGGGGAGGAGTTAGTAATCTATTGTAATCTGCTGCTGGATACTCCTGTAGAGGGAGGAGTTTAGCAATCTGTTATGAGTCACCGTGCGGAGTTGCAATCTGTTAGGAAGTGGCTCCCGTGGAAAGAGGAGTTTAGCAATCTGATATGCTCCGTAGGCGGAACTAGCAATCTTGTTATGATATAGACTGCTGAGTTGGCAATCTGTACCAGCGGAGTGCTAGAGAGGGTACTCAGCTGGAAAGGAATGTAAATAGGTGAATCCTTGGGCCGATGGCAGATGACAGCGCCCCCAGAAGGATATCCTGAGAGGGACCACCGGCTAAGTTTGGTATGGAGTCAGACACAGATTATACTTTTATAGACAGGTTAGTAGAACCACCAGAGGTGGCAGTAGTGAGCTGATATGCCCGGCAGGGCTGAAGTCCCTCAGATACTGGAACTGCGATCCCAGGGTCGTTGAGCTGTAGAAAGACTATAGATAGTGAGTAGACAGGGTATGCTGTATACATAGCCAGTAATAGATGACAATCTCACATAGGGTCTTAAAGAAGCTCAGTAGCTGGAAAGGGTTAGGCCCTTGAGGAGCGAGTACCTGGTTCCAGGGAAAGCTCTGAGAGAGCGATGGTAACTCATGAATGTCTGTATCTGTGATAGCTTCCAGGCAGTAGAGAATCTTCAGAGTATTCAGGAACATGGGCCCTCAAGGAGCGAGTACCGGTTCCTATCTGCAATCTGAAATAGAGAAAAGAGAGCGAGGCCCCCGAGGAGCGGGTACCTCTGGTAAGTCCGAGGAGGCAGAGTAGCTTGGGAGTAAAGCCGAAGCAATCCCCAGCAATCCCCTTGCTAACTCAAATTGTAAGCGAAAGTGAAGACCTTTTATGTTGGAAGCAGATGATGTCAATACAGGGGGACACCCCTAAGGTTCGCGCCCTTGCTGGTACATACTTCGGAGCGCGCGTACGCGCCCTACGTCATCAGGAACATGGCGGATCCGCAGCGTCGAGCTGGTCCAGGTACGCTGGAGAGAGGCGGCATGGAGACGCCGCGGCTGTAAGCCGTCCATCAGACCCGGAGGGAGTCGCCACAGAGGTAGAGAGGGTGGAGTAAGGGCGAAGAGCAGCCACGAACGCAACATTTAGAAAGCTTTCTTTCATAAACTGTGAGAAGTGTATTTTTCAAGTAAATTTTCTTATTGCATGTAAAAACATTGCTTAGTCCTTATAAAAAATTGCACTTATCTGAGTGCTTGTATTGTGCCTCTGGGAGTTGCCTTTGCGCATATCAGCTGGTGTTCATTAATTTTTGGAGACCCATGGGTAACCAGATACTGCAGGTGCTCGGAAGCGGTCTTCTTTGGAAGCAGTCTTCCTTCTTCAGGGGTCACTTCAGGGGTCACTTAAGATAATATGCTCTTTCTCTTGCATAGATCCCAGTTTTGTTGTGATTTCTTAAAAAAGATTGATTTAAAAGTAAATTTCACTGCCATCTGCTGACCGCTGTTATGATCGTGCAAAAAGAAAATTTGTTATGATTATGTGCAATAAAAAAATTAACTTGAAAAATACACGTCTCACAGTTTATGAAAGAAAGATTTCTAACGAAGTTTTCCCCATTAGTAATCAGGCTGAATTAGTCTTGCTGTCTGGGACGTCCCTCCGGGGCAGCTTGAGGCAGAAACTTCTCTCCTGGTATATAGAGCTTTACTCTGTGCGCCTGCGCAGTGGTTCCCGCATGACTGCCCTGCTGTCCTCAGTTCTGTTTTTTCCCATGCAGCTCACAGACTTGGATCCTCTCCTCTCACCTTTTTTCTCTCTTTATTCTTATTCCTTCACTCCAGTGGACCCCCAAAAGCACTTTTAAGTGGTTCTCATGGCTTCTAAGACCCCAGGATTGAAGTATTGCCAATGTGGCAAAGTTATGTCCGTCACAGATGACATAACTATTGTTACTTGTGCCTGGGGCCAAACCATGACCAAACATCCTGCCGCGACTTTGGCAGGATGTCAGGAGGGCCCAGCGAAAATGGGCAGAGAAGATTGCCAGGCTCTGAGACTATGAAGGAGCCTCTTTGGGCTCATATGCCCCAACACATTGATCCATCCAATCCTTACCTGGACCAAAGTCCAAAAAACTGGCTGCGCTGAAGCGAGCATCGTCATTGGAACTGACCTCCAAAAAACAGGGCCAGGTGGGGAAATCCCCCCGAGAGCCTGAAGATAAGGGTTCGGGTGTTAAACCCACAAAAAAAACTCAGTGCTTCAATCAAAACAGTGCTGAAAACCCTTAAAGGGCCATGTGGATTTGCGATCGTTGATACACAAAGCATCAAAACCGGAGCTTGATGCAGCACAGCACATGAAGCAGTACAGCACACAATGCAAGTCCTGGAATGGTGTACAGCGCATGGTGCAGAATGGTGCAAGACGCACGATGCAGACTCAAGCCAGACCACAACACTGACGCATGCTACATCAATGCATATGTCGAAAAGAAAATCTCCCATGCTACAAAAGGTGAAAGACAAATCGCAGTGCAACCATGAGTCGATGCACTCGACAAAGAAAAAACATGTATCACAGCAGAGCAAACACCAAGAAGGGGTCTCTCAATTGCAGTGGCGTCCTGACCCTCAAATAGTCTTCCCCCCAAGCAAACTCAGGGAATTAGACACTTCCGATGTTGACATTATGCAGGTCTCTAAGGACTCCTCTGCTGCCTCTTCCAGAGGCAGTGTCCAATCAGGTCTTTCTGAAATTTCGAAACAGAAGCGGAGACAGCCTCAGCTCCAAGAGCCATTGGTGAAGAGATGAAAGTCTCACCTTGAAGACCAGGACCAATCTTAATACGTCAGAGGGCCAGATTCATCACTTTTTTTGGTCAAGAAGGGAGGGAAATGCACCTCCACGTCCACAGAAAAAGAAATACTCTCCTTCCCGCCCTCAGATAGGAGGTGCTGCCTTACAGGCAATGTCTCAAAAATCGGATATTCTTCAATCCTTTTTTGCGTCTCTACCTACTAGTCACCACCCCCAGCTACCTTCTAGTCCCTCTGAAGAGGCCTTGTCATCACGCTTACTCCCTTCTTCTCCTCCATGGGAGTTTGAAGCAGAGGAAAACAATCATTGTAGCCTGAGTCCAACAACCTCTGTACCTGTCAAAGAACCTCTAGACTCCCGTCCAGCTTTACTAGGTACATTGACTGAAATACCATTGGACGCTCCTGAAGAGCCGCCGGAACCATCCTCGTCTCCAGAAGACCTATCTTATTCTAAATTCATTGAAAAGGTGGGCTTCTTCTTAAAGGTGGAAACCAAAAAGTTGCAGGATCCAAGGTCGGAAATTCATGGTATTCTTAAAATCTTTGACGTTCCATCAGAACCGACTGTGCTCCCATCTCATGCAGTCCTGGATGGACTGCATGAGATGGGACAAGTCATGAGAGTCTCCATTCTCAAGCCCCTCCACTTCATGGAAGTCAGAGCTATAATATAGAATGCGTAGGTCCTCACATTATGGGCCGGTACAGCTACCTCACGCATCATTTGTGGTTGAATCGGCCACGAAAAAAGCAAAGAAGACACACCTATACTCTAATACACCTCCAAGTAAAAATAATAAATACCTGGATGACCTCTGTAAGAAGGTGTTTCAGAGTGTGATGTTTAATGCTAAGATAAAACAGCATCAGTTCTATATCACACAGTATCTCTAGGAATGCCTAAAAATCTTAAAGCCGAAGGATACTTCATCAGCCAGTGTCCAACCACAGAACCAAGTGATAGCTGACATGGAGGAGGGATTGCACCATCTGCTTTGCAAATCTATGAAGTGTTTGAAACATCAGCCAGGATGTCAGCAGCATTGATAGCTTCCAGAAGAATTACCTGGCTATATGCAAACACAATGCACGACGATGTCCATGCAAAACTGGCGGATCTACCTAGTAAAGGGGATAATTTGTTTGGGGATAGATTTCGGGAGACTGTATCCCAACTAATGGAGCAAAGTGCAGCGGTCTCATTGCTTAATTTGTCAACAGAGCAGTCTTCCACAAGAAGTTCTATCCAACTTATAAAAAATCTTTCTACCAGAGACAACATTATAGGCTGTTTGCCCCCTACAGGTCACCATCCTATCAGCCACAGAAGCAACAGCCTCAGCAAACTCAAGCAAGGGGATGCACCAGAACTCAATGTCCTCAGAAACAACTGCAAGTAAATAATCAGACACCAGAGCAGTCTTTTTGAGTTCAGCTCAGCCACAGCTATTGTTGGCAATAGGTGGCAGAATATCTTCCTTTTACCAGGCCTGGACCCCCATAATATTGGATTGTTGGATTCTCAGAGTGGTGCGGAAAGGATACATACTGAATTTGAGGAAAACTCTGCTGGTGCCCCACTGTCTTTCTGGGAGCAAGTGGGCAATATGCTTCTCCAGCAGGAAGTGCACTCGCTACTCAAATAGGTGATCCAAGTGATACTGTGATGACAGCACAATCGAGGATTCTATTTTCAATATTTCCTTATCCTGAAAAAGAGCAGAGGGTTATGAACAATTTTGGACCTGTGGGCCCTCAACAAGTTCATTCTGAAGAGAAATTCAAGATGACATCTCTCAAATCCTTTCTGCCTTTTCTGCAACCCAATGACTGGATGTGCTCTTTAGATCTCAAGGAAGCGAATTCCCACATCCCGATGTATCTGTCCTCCTGGCGCTACTTTTGCTTTAAAGTGAACACTCAACACAACCAGAATAAAGTGCTTCCGTTTGGCCTATTGTCGGCACCCAGAGTGTTCACGAAATGCCTAGCAGTAGCTGAGGCCCACCTTTGCAGGAAGGGGATAAAGATATTTCCCTATCTGGATTATTGGCTTCTAGTGGCTTCAAATTCCAAAATGCTTCGCTCACACTTAATGAAGTCCAGTCTACATTCCACTCAGGTCCTTCGGTTTATAGGGGCGGTGATAAACACCAAGCTATGCAAAGGTTTCCTTCCATTAAACAGAATTCAAACCTTTTGCGAGCTGACTCACACTCTATGGAACCTGTCTCATCCCTTTGCTCATCAAATACTCACTATCTTGGGGCATATGGTGGTGGCCATATATGTTGTTCCACATACCCATCTTCATATGCAATGACTGCAATGGGAACTCAAGGCTCAGTGGTCTCAGCACGACCACCTAATGTACCTACAGGTAGCCATGACTCAGTCAGTGGTGTAAGATATAAACTGGTGGCTATCTCCCCGAGTTCTAGAGTCAGGAGCATTGTTTCGAACCCCAGTGCATCAAATTGTCATGATGATGGACGCATCCACAAGGGGTTGAGGAGCACACATGCTACACCTGAAAACGCAGGGAGTTTGGTCTCTGAAGGAGAAAAAAACTCTCCAAATCAGCCTTCTAGAGTTAAGAGTTGTAACAAACGCCATCTACACCTTCTCCCATCTGCTCACGGGAAAGAGGGCAATCAGGTGGCCATGTTTCATTTAAACAAAGAAAGTGGGTTCGGTTTCAGGATACTTTGCAAGTTTTCAGTGCTAATCTTAGAATGGGCACTAGCTCTTTCCATTCAATTGCGGTGACCTACCTTCCAGGTAACAAGAACACAGAAGCCAACAGGCTCAGCAGAATTTTTCATCCCCACGAGTGGGCTCTGCATCAGGGTATGGTAAACATGCTGTTCAGGAAATGGGGGATACCCTGCATGCACCTTTTTGCAACAGAGGCAAAAGCAAAACTGCCAAGGTTTTGCTCTCTTTACCCAAGCAGACACAGAATCGCTCAGGATTCGTTTCTGATTCTGTGTGAGGGGAACTTGTTTCATTCATACCCTCCAATACCTCTAATAGGTCATGTAATCCAAAAATGCATCACGGAAAAATCAGATCTCATCCTCTGTATAGGGTTTTTGTTTTATTATTTACTCTTACACTGTATATTTTACTTTGGTTTTAATATAAGTTTTACGTTCCCTAATTGTATTATGTATGTTTTAATATGTAAACTGTTTTGACCAATATTTTTATTGAAAAAGTGGAATATAAACAATTTAAATAAATAAATAAATAAATTGCATCACTGTTGCCCAGGCAGCCATGGTATGCCTCTCCTGTACAACTCTCAATTCAACTGCACATCTCCCTGGGAACAAAGTGGACCTGCTGTCACAGGAAGAAGGCATACTCCTTCACTCACTGCAAGCCTCTCTGCATATGACAGCTTGGAGGTTGAAAGGGAGGTGTTGAGTCACCTCCCTCTCCCGAATGAAATTCAGGATATTATAATATTTGCCAGGAAGCCATCCACAAGAAAAAATTATGCTGGCAAGTGGCATAGGTACCTTCACTGGTATGCAACAGAGGCAGTAGACCCATTTGGATGTTCCCCAGAACAATGCTGCACCTGCTATACTCCTCTGGCCTAACAATGTCATCCACAATGACATAACAGTGCCATAGCAGCGAATCATTCTTCCACGCAGGGAAACTCAATTTTGACCCATCCGTTGGTGTCTTGTTTCATGAAGGACGCTCTAAGACTCCGTTTCAAGGCCAGCAGTTCCTTGGGATATCAACCTGGTGTTGGAAAAACTTATGCTTCCTCCCTTTGAACCGATGCAAACTGCTTCCATGAAATTCCTGACATGGAAGATATTGTCCCAAGTGGCGATAACTTCAGCAAGACAAGTTAGTGAACTTCAGGCACTAGTCCACTATCCACCTTACTTACAAATCTACCATGATACCTTGCGAAGCCATCGATCCTTTCTTCCAAAAGTGGTATTTGCTTTTCATCTAAATCAGACAATCACTTTACCAACCTTCTTTCCAAAACCGCACGCAACCGAGAGGGAAAGAATACTATATACTCTGAATTGTAAAAGAACCCTGGCATACTACAAACAGAGGACTCAATCTCCTAATCGACATTTCCAACTCTTTGTCTCCTTCAAATCAAATGCACCAGGATTGCTAGTCTCCAAAAGAACATTAGCTAACTGGTTATCCCAATGTATGCATTTCTGCTACTTGACTCAACCAAAGCGCCTTGCACATCAGCTCAGAGGCATGGCAGCTTCTATAGCTCACCTTCGTGACATGCCAGTTCTAGACATATGTAAAGTGGCTACTTGGTCCTCTCTTCATACCTTCCCATCCCATTACTGCTTCCAACAACAAAGATCAGATGCAGCTATGGGGGAGGCGATACTGCACTACACTGCTGGCACATAGAGCTGTCCACCAATGGAGCAGGTTTCTTACACTGGGCATCTTGCAGCATGACAAGAAGAAGGAGTGTCACCTATCAACATAGACAGTCAACAGTGTGCTCAATCTAGCCTTAGCTGTGGACTCCCAGACAGCATGGCTAATTCATCCTGCTTATCTACAGGAAAAAAGCAAGTTTGCTTATCATAAATGGTGTTTTCTGTAGACAGCAGGATGAATTAGCCTTGCAATCCTGCCCTCCTTCCTGGACAGTCTCCCATCTTGCCTATTTTTTTGTTTGCTGCTCATCCATACTTTCTTAATAACTGAGGACAACAGGGTAGTCACACAGGAACTGCCACACAGGCACACAGAGCAAAGCTCTGTATATCTGGAGAGAAGTTTCCGACTTGAGCCTCCCTAAAGGGACCTCCCAGACAGCATGGCTAATTCATCCTGCTATCTGCAGGATGAATTAGCCATGTTTTCCGTAAACTTGCTTTTCTTTAATTATATGATTGATGATTATACATTTAAGCACAAAAATAGGAATAAAGAACATGGAATCTATGTGTTAGTCCTGTGCTAAGTATGATCATCATTCTCATAAGATAAATGTTGTTATTATCATTTAGAAGTGAGATTTTATATTGATATAATTCTAACTCACCCGTCTTACTGTACAGACATTTTAAAGTATGTTTTTTATTTCTGCTTTCATTTTTCTTTGTATTCACAACCTGCTTCTTAGCAAATTAAACAGGCAGTTTAGAATCATTCACATCGGTGCTTTTTGTTTACGACTGTCTGGGCTACTTTAGCCTTAAACATAACCTTTCTACTGGGATATTCTAACTTTCCCTGTTTTGAAAGTATCTTTGGAAGATACATCTCTCTGAACCATGCATTTCTGAGTGATTGTCAGCTTTCCCCAATGATCTAATTTGTAAGCTACTCTATCTCCTTTTTAAATGTTAGCACCAGCAGCCTGATTCCCCTCCTCATTCTATTTTTTTTTTTTTAACACTTATCGTTTTTCCAATAACCAACACAAAATAGAAACAGTCATTATCTGTCTCAATATCTCTCTGACTCATATTTTGTTTATCTGTTTCTCACACTCTGTCCTCACATTGGCATAGTTTGGTGGTGGATATGGCTGGGGGGCAGTGTCCCCCCCCCCCCCCAATCTCCAGGCTGGCGCTGAATTGGTTCCCTTCATACCCCCGCCAATATTAATTCCCATGCTCTTGCCCCACAAACTAAGTAAAACTATGCCTATATATCTGTCACTGTGTCATACTCTCTCTCTCTCTCAGTTTCACTTTTACTCAGTCTCACAATTTCAGTCACTCTCAGTTTCTGTCCTAAGCCCCCTGCCCCACCCTCTGAAAAAAGCCCAACTCCCTCCAGCAATCCAGACTTTACAAATTGACGCTCAAACCCCCACTGAACCCATCTTATCCCAGCTACATGTTCAAAATTCCTAAATGAGACAAGAGAGATCCCCAAGTGCTCCTGACCTGCTTGTCAATATGAAAAGATGAAAGTGCCATTGTGTTGTAGAGCAGTTGCACCAGGCCAGCCAGCACCATTTTCACATACCAACAGGCTGGGCAGGAGTGCCTGAAGATCATTCATGCCCCATTTAGGCATTTCAGACTCAAAAGACAGGATAAGATTGGTTTGGGGGAGGGAAGTGGGTGGGTCCAGGGTCAGTGCAATGGTATTAGGCATCGCAATTTAACCTTATAGCTTTGCGCCCCGCCCTCCCCTCTCAGCCCACTCCAGTAGCAATTAAAAATTATGCATTTATAAAACAGTTTTAACTTGAAAAAGGATATTCAAAGTACACTCTTTTGAGATAAAAATATAACTTACAATAATATCTATATTATATTTGCATGCACTGCTGTGATTACAACCAGAAAACTTTGCAGAAAAGCAAAAAAAAAAAAAAAAAAAAGAAAAGGAAAATACCACTTGGAACCCATATGGTATATTAGGCCTGTTGGGTCTGGGCTTGGCCCTCAGAAAGCCATGAGTAATCTGAATTACAATTACAATATAGTAAATCCCCCACACCAAAATAAAACTAACTGCCAGCACTCAAACAGAAACAATCTGTATTTATGGAAAGGAAACACTGCAAATATTACACTGCTCCCCAAATCACCAATACATCTCTTATTAGGGGAACAGAACACCAGGCTGCTATAAATCCCTACACAGAAACTATACGCTAGGGAATACCTTACCTCAGTTATACATGCAGAACACAGGCAGAGCATCACCATTTACAGAATAAAGAGATCCTAAAGTATAGTAGTGAGGCTGAGTGCTAAAGTTAAAGTCACACAGATGTGTGAATCTAAAAGTGCTGTCTGAGGTTCCCCCCCCCTTTCTTTAAAAGAACTTAAGCAATAAGTAAGACCTGTATGAAAAATGAAAAAAATCAAGAAAAAAGGGAAAAATTAGCAACTAGTGCAGTACATAGTTTTCATTATTAAAAATGTACATTAATAATGAAATATTATAAACAAAAGGGTATAAACTAATAACAGAAATTTTAACTTCTTTTCTTTTTTTTTTTTAGGACTAGTTGCTTTATAGTGTTTTTACAATTTATTATTAATGAACATAAATGTGCTTAATTTCCATCTACAAGGACAGGATATCTTAATGTAATCTGGTTTGCAATCTAAACTCTCTTCCAGTACTGTTAATGTATAAATCTTTAAAAGGGCTGTTTACTTAGATGATTATAGGTTTCTATTTCATTGTTCTGAATAGACCCACTGGGAGCTATCATTATATTATATATTGAACTTTTCCAGTGGCTTGTTATATTTGTTGCTATTATTTATTGCTGCAACTAATTCTTTGTTTAACAATGAAACTGCCTTTCCTATGGTAGACTTCTTTATGCTTTTTATTTTAAGGTAAATTACTTTAATAACATTTATAGCTGTTTATTCTCTTCTTGCAGGTATCACTTCTACCAGTTAGTGTACAGTTTAATTAATCACCTAATCATTCAATCAATATAACATACATACCCTTCACTCTTTCATTCATATCTTAAAGATCATGGCCACATCTGAAGAAGAAGCCTATGTGCTCTTGAAAGAAAATGTATGAAATATATGGAGTATTCTTTTGTGAATCCAATGCAAGGTGCCAGAACCTTCAACCTCCAAAGAATCCAGTGATCTTTGGGGATAATTTTGTAATAGCCCACATAAATGTAAAGGCAATTACATGCATATACTGCACATCAGTTTTGAAAAGAAAAATAGGTACATGCTTTCCCTTTTAAAATTATTCCACCAAAGCTACCTGCAAACAGTTCCACCTATTAATAGGGATGTGCATTCGTTTTGAATGAATGCGCAATCCATAACGTATAGGTCCCTATTTGTTGCATTCGTGGGGTCCCGAAACATATGGCGAACCCCCATGAATGCAACGTATCATTAATGAATAAAACCCCTACCCTCCTGACCCCCCAAGACTTGCCAAAAGTCCCTGGTGGTCCAGCAGGGGTCCTGGAGTAATCTCCTGCACTCGGGCCATTGGCTGCCGGTATTCAAAATGGCACCGATAGCCTTTGCCCTTACTATGTCACAGGAGCACTTGTGACACCTACCATGTGACAGGGGCCGACCAATGGCACCAGTAGCCCCTGTGACATAGTAAGGGCAAAGACTATCGGCGCCATTTTGAATACCGGCAGCCGACGGCCCGAGTGCAGGAGATCCCTCCAAGATCCCCACTGGACCACCAGGGACTTTTGGCAAGTTTTGGGGGGGTCAGGAGGGTGGGGGGTTGTAGTTAATTAAATTTAAAGGGTTGGGATGGGGATTTTTCAACTTTAATGGGAAACGAATCCCATATGTAACTAAAGGACGAATCGGGATCCCCCGAAAACAGATGCAACGGATTTGGGTCCCGACAAATACGAATACTGAATCGGACGAATCCATCCCTGCTGCACATCCCTACCTATTAATAATTTGTATGCATATCTTTTCAGGAAAATTTACACACCTACTTTGAATATAACCCCCACCCCCACCCCGATGAATGCATACAGGCGTGTAAATTTACTTGCATATCAGATGTGCAGTTTTGTAACAGGCCATTTCCATGGGTAAAGCACTATTTTACAGCACAAATGCATTTGAAAATTACCATCCCTAGGACCATCATGGCTATGAGAATTCTGCCTGATAGGACATGAGATGAGGCTTTGGGGAAAGCAGATGAAATGATTGTGGCAGCCTGTGCCAGGATATTGCTGTTGGCTTTCTCTGAATAATGGATTGAGGAACTGCCTTATAGGGATGTATGTGTAACAAATTTTCAGTTCGTTTGACTCAGTGATTCATATTGTTTGGTTTAGGGGGGAATCAAAAAAATAATTATTATTTTGTTTTGTGTCATTTGGTCATTCATTTTTCACTAAAATCAATGGGGAAGCCATGCGACTTATTTTGACTCTAAAATTTAGGTTTTCTATCAGTTTAGTGAAATTTAGAGGCAGATATCAGCAGTAGATACCAAGAGTGAGACAAAATGGCACCAAGAGTAACATGAATAGCCCAAGCATCCCGAACAATCAAAGACACTATGAGAGGAGCAAACCAGCATCGGCAGTGCCAAGAACACCTGGAATTCCAAAAGACCATCAAAAGATACCAACAATAATGGCATGAATACCCCAAGTCACCAAAAGAGGGGCAAAAGACACCATCAAATATGGCATGAACAGTCTAAGGCACCAAAAGTCCAGCAAAGCAGTAATGTTGAAAGTATGGACCCTTGGACCTAGGTGGAGTTGGCACAACCTGCAGGGAAGAGCCCTGCAGGTCCCCACCATCGGCTGGTGGAATTGGATGAGGCAGAGGCCCAGCTAGAGCTTCGCTTATACCAGCCCACATTTCCCTTAGGTTGAATACTTGAGTGCCGGGGCTGGCAGGTCTAAGGTGGGGGGACCGTTGCAGAAGCACAGAAGATACGTATATGAGGTAAGGAAGAGCAGGCAAAGTTGAGGACAAGCCAGGGTCAGGACAGGCAGCACACTAGAATATCAAGTAATCAGCCAGCGGTCAGTGGCAGGCAGCAATCAGGGAAGGTCTGGTAGTCAGGCAGTGGTCAGTGGCAGGCAGCAATTAAGGAAGGACCAGTAATCAGTCAGTGGTCAGTAGCAGATGACAATCAAGGAAGGTCCATGGTCCAATCCATGGTCCAATTTTCAGTTCATTGTTTTATGTAAAGCATGTTTGCTGCATTCTGTTTTCATGTAAACCGATGAGATATTCCCAATGACCGTTGGTATATAAAATCTTTAAATAATAATAATAATAATCAGGTAGTGGTCAGTGGCAAGCGGCAATCAAGGGAAGTCAAGGAAGCAAGCCAAGGTCAAAGCCAAGGATCCATCCAAGGGAAAGCGAGATGGATGGGCTGGGCAGGAAGATGAGGTGCTCACAGAAGGCAAGGCACACTGTAGGACCGAAGAAAGGAAGACTAATCACAGAGACTGACAGACAAGATGAAGGCCACAAGAACCGGAGACCAGGATGAAGACCAGGAACTGAAGACATGGAGAAGACCAGGAACTTGGGAACATTGAAGCAACTCACTGTACAAGATCGTAGCAAGACATGTTGCCGAGGCAAGGAGGATATGCAGCTGAGACCTTTTATAGGTCTAACCCCATAATGTCATCCAGATGCTCTGCTGGTCCTTTCCCGCCGTGAACCCTTTAATAGGAGGGACATCGGGCATTTGCGCACATTAGAAGTGCTGGGTGTGAGTGGTGGCAGCATCCCGTGGTGAAGATGGTTGGCGGCGTCCTGCCATGCCAGAGGGGAGAACAGCCTGGTGGTGGCGGGAGCTGTAGAGAGGGGCTTGAACCTGGCAGTGAGTACGGCGACCCATGGACCGCCAAATGTCACAAGCACCAACAGTGGCAAGAACACCCCAAGGCACCATGAGAGGCACAAATGGCACCAACAACAGTGGCATGAAGAGCCCAAGGTACTAAAAGACTAGCTGTGATGGTATGTATCTCATTCATGGTCACAGGGGCAGACTAAATGAGAAACCTGCAGGAGGACTCCCAGAGCAAGTGAAGAAGTATGCTAGACTACAAGTTTCTGATAGGGGCTCTGGGAATGGTGTCTTGCAAGTGAAAGGTAGGTGGGGACTCCTGGTACTCCTATTGACAAGGTCACAAGTGTGTTGCTTTAAGAAGAGGGAGCTGTCAAGGAGTGGAAAGTTGAACATTTATAGTAGGATTACTAACTGACTGGTATTTGGTGGGCCTGATTTTTTTTTTTTAAAGGAAAGGTGGCTGGCAGACCAGAAATGGCCTATTTAAGTGTCAGTTTTCTACCAACCAACAACCCCCAGACTGGCTGGGACTCCAATTTTGTTTAATACTTCTGGGGCCCACATGGCAGGAAGGGGGTGGGGGTGGGGGGGAAGTAGCTGCTTTGGGTTGTGCAAGAGGACGAAGTCAGTAACAGCAGAAGCAGCAGTAGTACCCTCCATGCGAAGTCGCATGTAACAGGAAGGGTTTAAGGTTTATTTGGTTTTCTATACCGTCATATCAGTGGGAACTTCATAACGGTTTACAAACATTTAGCAAGGAAAGTACAATAATGCTATAGGAAAGTACAATAATGATATAGTAAAGTAATGATAACAGCTATAATATATATCAGAGGTAAAGCATTGGTAATAGCAGTTAAAAATCTAAAATATTGTTGACTAAAATATATAAATATCAGAGGACAATCACACTGTGAGGCCTTCCTTTCATGTATTTGGTTGCCAGGAACAGGAGCGGCAAATTTTCTAGTGAAAGCCCTTGGCTGCTGGTGGAGCCCATTCTGCTGGCGGCCTGAAGGAGAGTGAGGGTCTCCAGTGCCCAGGAGCTAATTTTTATCACTTTATTTATTTATTAAAATATTAAACTCTGCAACTTCCTTGCACAAAATGTTCAGGGTTGCTCTCATACACACACACACACACACACACACACACATGCTCTGACAAACACACAGAGACAGATATGCTCTCACACATACACAGTCATACTCACACACAGAGACAGACATGCTCTCAGAAACACACACAGACATACTCTCTCACACACACAGACACAGACAGACATGCTCTCACAAACACACAGAGACAGATATGCTTTCACACACATATATATTCACAGAGACATACTCACACACAGACATGCTCTTGCACACACAGACAGATAGACATGCTCTAAAACACATACATATACACACAGACATGCTCTCATACAAATACATGCATACACATGCTCTCTATCTCACACACACACACACACACACACACAGATATGCTCAGTTCCTTCACTCCATCCCATCAGACACATTCACTTCTTGCCATCAAAAGCAGAAGTCCAGTGGGCAGCCTCCTCTTCTTGAGGCTGCAGGGGCTGATGCCATACTGTTTCCTGTGTCTGTGAGGGGAGAGAGGGAGCAGTGCACTGTTGCTCCTCCTGTGCTCCAACATTGCGTGGGACCAGGGCTGATGCTTCCTCTTCTTGCCATAGCACAGAGGACGTGTTGTTCTTTTCTCTAGCATAACTACATGGCCTCTTCTTCCTGCCTGCCCTACTCACCACTTTCTTTTCCAGCCTGTGAGGGCGGGAAGGAGAGACCATGCTGTCACGACCCCCAGACCGGTGGCACATTAAGCAGTTGCGGGTCTCCTTCTTTTCTGCCTCTTGTGGCCACGGGCTCCCCCTCTTCTAGGGGGCCCATCCCACCGCCAGGTGGGATGGGCCCCGGTGGCTGTGGGCCTCCTCTTCTTCTGCCTTTAAGTGAGATGGGCTCTCCCTGAGGCTGCAGACCTCCACCACCTCTTCTTTTGCCACTGGGCAGGATAGGCTCCCTTGGTAGCCGCTGGCCCTTTTTTTTTTTGCCTGAGGGGGATGGGATCCCCTTCCCCTGAGCGCCTCCTACAGCCTGGCACCTTGGGACCTTGGGGCTCCCCCCCACTACGCCACTGGACTGTTGGCAGAGCCCATGCTGTCACCAGCGTAAAGCATGGAGGAGAAGCCCAGCAGGCCATTGGTAGATCCCATCCCACCAGTTGCTGAAGAAAAGAGGAGGAGAAAGGGAAGCCCAGCTTGAACGAGAGTGTGTGCAAAAAAGAGGGGCAAAGACCCATTTCCATAACAACTTCATTCATTTCATATCCATGCTCATTACCTTCCTATCTGTTATTATACTTGCAAAGCAAGTTTATTATGTCCATCTGACAAACACCCTTTCTTCCAGCCTCTGCCACATCTTTACCATGTTCCCCTCCCTCCTCAAACTGCCTTTGCTTCCCATCTGCCTTTCACTCTCCACCCAGACTATGGCTGACTTTTCCCAATAAAAAACTGACAAGATGAATTGTGAATTCTCCTCTAGACCGCTGTCTCTGCCTCTGTGTCATTCACCTCCCCCTCCTCTGGCCCCATCATGCTTTCTTCCTTTTCTGAAATCAAAGAAGAGGAAATGCCCATCTTTTCTTCTCCTCCAAACTCACCACTTGTTGCTCTAACCCCGTTTCCACCCAACTCCTCATTTCTATCTTCCCTTCAGACACTCCATCCATCTATCACATTCTCAGTTGATCACTTGCCACTACAACTATTCCCTCTTCCTTCAAACATGCTGCAATAATGTCACCCCTAAAAAAAACCCCTTCAATGGACCCTACTTGCCCTGCTAACTATTGACCCATCTTCTATCTCCCTTTTGCATCCCAATTGCTTGAACATTGCATTCATCACCCCTATCTTGACTTTCTTTCGTCTCAAGCCATTCTGAATCAGCTCCAGTCTGATTTTGCCCTCTATTCCAACAGTCAAAACAATCAGCTTAGCTTTAATCCGTAAAATAACTTTTTCAGTAGCAGGTCCAATCTTATGGAACTCTCTTCCTGAAAGCCTCCAACTTATATCAAACCGTAAAGAATTTAAGAAAATGCTAAAAACATATTTATTTAATGATGCGTACAATATAACATAACTTCAATAACTGTGTTATAACTGATAGATTTCTACTTTGTTTAGACCTGTATTGTGTTAGTTTGTTTTAACCTTATGTATGTATATTTGTAAACCACCTAGAGGGACATGTAAATGTCTTATTGTTTGCGGTATATAAACACTTTTAAATAAATAAATAAATAAAAATAAAATAAATAAATATATTCCACTGAAATTGTTCTTGCCAAAGCCTCCAGTGACCTCTTTGTGGCCAGGGCTCAGGGCCTTTACTCAGTCTTTATCTTCCTCGACCGATCCACTACTTTTGACACCATTGATCACCGCCTACTTGACATGCTGTACTTGAGTGGATTTCAGGACACATGTTGTTTGGGATGGACTGGAGCATTTTTAACAGTTAATTTCATCTGTATTTGGTGTGGACAGCTGAATATGATCTGATGCTGCAGTGATTAATTAGGGCTTGCTGTTGGCTGGGGAGGACTGGAATTTATCTAAAAATTAATTCTATCTGTAGCTGGTGTGGACAGCAAAGAGTTGCTCCTTATCATAATGCAGGCTTAAATTATGAATTATGGTGATTATTTTTAGTCCAACTATGGAGCCTAATGATGGGTTTTTAATATTGTTTTAAGTTTTATGATATTTTTTATTTGTTTCAGTTGTTTAATTTAGATTTTTATTATGTGCTTATTTTATTATTTATGTAATATGCCACCGGGCACCCTGCTACAAAGGAAAGAAAAGTGAAGGGATTTAATCTGTGAGGGGAGGGGCGACGTGAGATCCTCCTCACGATGTCACTGATGACAGCGCAGGTCCGTTAAATGGCGCCAGAACACCCTTTGTGCACCCTTTCATGCAACCTATAGTGTTAACCATCTCATGTTCTTTTAATATCCCTTGTTAACAATTTCCATATTATAAATGTTCAATGTATTAGACAAAGGAAACGCCTGATTTCCTGCATTTTTGTTTGAATGTAAACCGATGTGATATGTAAAATCGAACACCGGTATATAAAAATAAATAAATAAATAAATATATTAGGGTAGATTTTCAAAGCCCTATGCACGCAAATCCCGGCCTTTACATGCGTGGCCAGGCCTTGCGCGCACCAGGCGAATTTTCAAAGCAGCCTGGCCACATGCCTAAAGGCTGGTACACGCACAAGTAAGTGCTGGGCTTCCGGGAAGGGGTGGGTCAGGAGGGGCGGGGGTGGGCTGGGACAGTGCTATTGATGGCTGTCCTGAAGACTTGCATGCTGGCAGCCACTTACTTCAGCTCAGTAAGCTGAAGTAAGTTGTCGAACAAAGGAAAAAAAGAAAAAAGGTAGGGTTTAGGGGGTGGGGAGGAGAGGAGAGGGAAAGAGGGAGTGAATTTAGGTAGGGGGAATTTAGGTAGGGGGATAGGGGAGTTCCCTCCCAGTCCGCTCCTTAATTGGAATGGACTGGGAGGGAATTGGGGAAGGCCAGAATGTGTTGCCGCGCGGAAATTTCATAAGTCTCCCCCCTTGCGCGTGCCGTCCGCACATACGTGTGTGGATTATAAAATCTGGTGCGCATGTGTGCGCG
The DNA here is from genome assembly GCF_901001135.1 of Rhinatrema bivittatum. NCBI lineage: Eukaryota > Metazoa > Chordata > Amphibia > Gymnophiona > Rhinatrematidae > Rhinatrema > Rhinatrema bivittatum. The sequence goes on from NC_042618.1 coordinate 63,646,382, forward strand.
GCGCATGGATTTTCTAATGTGCGTGCGCCGGTGCGTGCGTGTTAGAAAATTGGCATGCACATTAGAAAATCTACCCCATTGTGTTTTATGTAACGATTATTCAGCTGAGTTATACATGTTTTTATTGTAACCTACCTAGTATTGTAGATAGGAGGACTATAACTTTTTAAAGTAAATAAATGCTCATTTTCTTTTTACTTCTCCCATCGTACTTTTACTGTATCCTTTGCTAGTTCTTCCTCCATCACTATTTTGCTACTGGTCAGTGTGCATCAAGGCTCTGTCCATGGCCTCTTCTCTATTCCAACTACATTTCTTTCCTCAGCGCTCTGATCTCATCCCATGGCTTTCAATACCACTTTTTTTTGCTGATGGCTCCCAGATCTATTTCTCTGCACCAGAAATTTCATCACAAATCTAGCCCCAAATTTCAGCTTGCTTGTCTGACATTGTCTTCTGGATGTCCCGCTGCCACTATGGCCAAGACAGAACTTCTTATTTTCCCCTCCAAACATGCTTCTCCTCTTCCCATTTTTTCTGTTTGCAGATGGCATTCTCATCCTTCTTATTTTCTTGGCCCATAACCTTGGGGTCACCATTGATGCCTCTCTCTCGTCTACGCACACCCAAAAGACTGCTAAAGCAGGTCAGCTGTCCTTTATAGCATTGCTAAAATCCATCCCTTCCTTTCTGAACTTGCTATCAATACACTCATTCTCTCTCTTATCACCTTACGCTTAGACTAATGCAACATGCTCTTTGCTGGCCTCCAGCTGAACTGTCTTTCTCCACTGCAGTCTATTCAAAATTCAGCAGCATGACTTATGTATCTTCAATATTGGCATGGCATGTAACCCCTGTTCTCAAGTTGCTACAGTGACTTCTTGCCCGCTCCCACATACAGTTCAAGATACATGTACTTACCTATAAATGAATTCACTCTGCAGCTCCTCATTACATATCTTATCTTCTCTCTATATATATACTTCCCTGTGAACTCTGGTCATTGGACAAGTTGCTCTTACCTTTGCTCTTCTCCTCCACTACCAACTCCTGATTCCATAATCTCTACCTTGCTGTGCCCATATGCTTGAAATACATTTTCTGAGTTAGTGTGTCATGCTTTCTTTCTGGCCATATTTAAATCCAGTTTAAAAACTCACCTTTTTGAAACTGCTTCTAAATTCCAAGCACTTCTATACAATAAATATATGTCTTATAGACTTGCTTGTCATGTATGTTTGTCTTGATTAAATTGTAAGCTCCATGGAGCAGGGACTATCTCTTCTATGTGTATGTACAGAGCTTCATATATTTAGTAGTGCTTTAAAAATAATAAATAGTAGTAATAGTGAGAGAAAGAGCATTTGTGTGTGTGTGTCTATTTCTGTGTGTGTAACTAAGCAAGTAGGTATGAAAGGGAGCTTATGTGAAATAGAATGAATGTATGTGTTAGAGTGTGTGTATGTGAGAGAGAGGCGAAAGTTTGTGTGCTGACTCCCTTCCACTAATCCATATCAATCTCAGTGATTGGAAATTAAAACTTCCCAGCTATGGAGAGCAGGGAATTTTTTAAAATCCTTATTTTTTTAACTTTGCATGTTATTTGATGTCTTCTCTTTTGAAATATTTTATTGGTGTTTGATAAATCTTTTACCAGTTTTATATGAGTTTTTAATTATTGGATATTCTATTCATCATCTGTTTTGAAATATTTATTCTTTCTATGAGTTAAGTTTTACTATTATGATGTTTTATATTTCTTGATTTTATTGTTTGTTTTATGAAGAGTCTGGCTTGTTGTACTTTCTTGCACATTTCTGTTTATACTTTATGGTCTCCTTATTTTGCATTTGGTGAGGGTCTGTTCTCTACATACAGTATGTGACTGAGGTGAGGGATTCTGATAGTGTGTAGCTTCTGTGTAAGAATCTGCTGCAATACGATTTGTTGTGTTTTCACCATAGGACAAGGGTAAGCAACTCCAGTCCTGGAGTGCCATGCATAGGTCTGACTTTCAGGATATCCACAATGAATATGCATGAGATATATTTACACATAATGGAGGAAGTGCATGCAAATATATTTCATACATATTCATTACGGGTATGCTGAAAACCAAAATTGTTTCTGGCACTCCAGGCTTTCTCCTGCTATAGCAGATGTAGTGATGGTTCAGACATGGTGTAATATTCCAGTGCTGACTTTTAGCTAAGTGGGCTGGTTGCTGTTTGAGTTCTGGGAATTAGTGCTGTTTTGATATGATGGATTTGCTAGATAGATGCTGGACATAATATTGTAAGAGTAGGGTTGCCAACTGGCTCCAGATTTTTAGGCTAGGTTGATCCAGTCCTGGTTTTACCCTATTGCATGCTGGGAATTATTCTGATTTCCCTATTGTATTCCCTAAGAAAGGCAAGGTTATAGTACGTGCTTGCAGGGGAGTAAAACCAGAACTGGATCAACCTGTCCTGAAAATCTGAAGCCAGTTGGCAACCCTGTATAGGAGAGGTCTCAACAATGACTTGTACAGTGGCATGATCACTTCCTTTTTTCTGCTGGTAATGCTTCTCTCTATGCATCCCAGCATCTCTATAGTTTTCTTGTCACATTGTTTCACAACTCGTGTTTGGATTGGGGCTCTGGGAGACATGGATCATATATTTGAGGGGTAGAGGTTATTAGTTGTAGTGGGGAGAATAGGGGCATGGCAAGGCAGAGGCAAAAGGCAGGGAAGGAATGGGGGAGGGGAGAGGCAGGGCTGGATTTAGGAGTTTTGCACCTATAGGCAGGATTGGACAGTGGAGGGGTGGATGGGAGACCCTGGAGATCGTAAAGTGTCTATGTATGTGTGTTTGGGGGGAGTCCCTTTCCCCCTACCACCCCACAAAGACCCAAAGTGCCATAGCAGCGCTGTTCTGAAGTGGCTTGCCTGAACAGGCTTCTCCCTGGCACAGTTGTACTCCTCTTTGCCTGGGTATTTAGTATCTTCGAAATATGGTGCCCTAAGCAATTGCCTGTGTCTAAATCTGGGCCTGGGGAGGGGCAGGTACATTTTTTTTTCTTCCAAAAATTTGGCAACTCAAATTCACAGCTGCAGAGGATATTTGTACTGAAGCAGGTTGGGCAGTAACAGTGGTAGAAAAACATAGCAAGGCAGTGAACTATATAGAGGTTGGGAGTAGAAGGTACTTTTTAAACATCTCAGGTACTTTTTAAACATCTCAGTATAACCAACAAAGAGGATGGGTGAAAGGAACAGGCTGGGCAGAAACAGTTGTATAATGGCACAATAAGGAGCTGAACCAGGAGAGAAGCAGGGCATGAGCTGTGGACCGGGCAACAGGCAACAACACTGAAGGTGCTGAGGGCAAAATCTGTGGGCATTGGTTCATTGTTGCTGTGCATTCAGTCCTTCTCCAATCACTTGGAAATTCAGGAAAACCGAGCAGAGGGATATTTATATTAATGAAGACCAACTTTTCCAAAAACTCTGATGCTATCTGTGATGTGGACTCACAATGTCCACTGCCATTGAGAATAACCTGTTAACTAGACATGAGCAAGGCACCTTGGCCAAGTCTTGCCAGACCACAGACTTGTGTGTCCAGATCTATGGCTACATCCTCAATGGGCTCTGCAAATAAGAAGTGATTTAAATTTGCTGCCTGCCTCTTACTGGGGCCGATGTAATAAGACCTGCGGCAAAACAGGCGCTAGTTTTGAGCCTGGGTTTTGATCACCACCTGGAGTGCTTGGCAAATCTTGTCTCCAGCCTTGCCAAGCTCTTCCTCCTTGCCTGTACCACACCCAAGCCTCAGCTCTATATAATGTTTTCACTTCCCTGCCTCGATGTCTTCACATCGAGTCTGCCTTCGCTTCTTGCTGTGACCCCTTGTCTTGCCTTGCGGCCTCCTCACTTCTTGCTTTGCCTTGCCTTGTGGCCTCCAGGCCTTCTCGCTCTTTGCCTTAGCCTTGAAGCCTTCTCAGGCCTTCTGCCTAGCCTGAGGCCTCCGGGCCTCCTAATATCCTCTTGTCTGGCCTTTATGTTCAGTGTTCCTTGTTCATGTGTCCTGTCCTTGTCCTGTGCCTGTCCTTGAGTCAAGCCCCAGTTCCAGACCTTGCCTGCATTCAAGATCCTGTTCCAGTCCTTACCAGCACTCTGCACTAGTATCAGGTCCTGCCGTTGCCAGCACTCACAAAAATGCATCAGTGCTGCCACAAAGCCCTACTGACTCCCAGATCCAAGGGCTCAACCTGCGGGGGAGAGGGCTGGTTAGGCAGAAGGCAGGCCTTAGTCCTGACTTGCCATCTAGTGGCACTCTCCGGGTGGTGTTCTCTTACTCCAGACCAGCCAGCCCTAACACAGAGTCACACTTTTATTCCTGTCCAGAGCTTTTTTTCTCCTAGTACTTGATGAAAATTAAATATAGAAACATGAAGGCAGAAAAAGACCATATGGCCTATTTAGTCTGCCCATCCACACCAACTATTCAGCTTTACAATCTCTACCAATCCCTCAGAGATCCCCTGTGTTTATTCTATATAGTGTTGAATTTAGATATAGTCCTTGTCTCCACCACCTTCATAGAGAGGTTATTCCATGCATCTACTACCCACTACTTAGTACTGGCACTTTTTTTTCCCCCTCTGCATCAGCATCTGGGAAATTACAGGAGGGTAGGGGCTAGATTAGGGAGCAGAGTAGCTTTACTCTGCTGCAGTCTGTTCTCTTAACGGCACTGGCCAGTAGAGTTGAGGCACTAGGCCTGAATGCCATGACCAGGAACAATATGGAACAGCACCAGAACCTGGCAATTGTCCATACTATTAACCATTTTGTATCCGGTAATTTTAATTACTGTTATTAGCATTATTATATATTTTTTCTTTTTTCTGCTTTTAACCACTATAGTGTAGATTTTCAAAAGCCATTTCAATAGATAACTGAAAAGTTATCCATCAAAATGCCTTAGCTGCAATATTCGGTGACTTATGCAACTAAATTCTAGCTGGAGAATTCTCTAACCAGCTAGAATTTAGCCAGATAGGTTGGGAGCATACCTGAGGCGGGCAGTAGGCATTCTGGAGAGGAGTGGAGTTAGCTGGTTAGGTTAACCTAAATGGTTAACTCTGCGCTGTAGGCAGGTCTAAAGTTAGCCGGATATCCCACTTAAGTTAACTGGATAGGTGTATCCAGCTAACTTAGGCCTGAATTTTCTAATGGCACATGGCTTTCTGAATCCCATGGTAACGGGGGGTGGGGGGGTGAAGCGGGGGGGGGGGGGGGGCAGGCCCGTGAAAGCCGGCAGCGATCGTACCACCGCGGTGTTATCGCTGCCGGATTTCGCACCGAATAGCGCCACCGTGAAAGGTGGTGCTTTTGGGTGTGCTACTGGCAACGATAACGGGTCTTACCTTATCGCTGCCAGTGAAGTTACCACCGCGTCCGCCCCGATGCCTCCTCTTCCGGTCCCGACTCCGCCCCCGACTCCGCCCTTATTGAGCTATCGCACGCGAAAAGTCCCTTTTCGCGTGCGATAGGGATATAAAATGACCCCCTTAGTCAGCTGCTCAGCAGCTGAATATCAGCCCCTTTATGTATTACTTTGCCAACACATGTACACAATTTGTCAGGACAAAGAGTCCTGAGTCTATATCTCACAAGAACACCAATGGTGCTTCTCTATCTTTTAGTCTTCTTCCCTCACAGGTGCTTGTCCCATGACATGGCAGAGGTAGAGGAGGCACAGCAGGTAAAAGTATTGCTGTCCTATGACTGCTGGCTGTGGTAAGAAGAATAGGAAGGGGGACGGATCATGCTGTGACTGAACCCTGTAGGAAACTGAGCTACCTTGGGGGGAAGGCACTGGATGGTTACCCTGCTTTATCTTGCTTCCTTTTCCAAGGATGGCCCTTTTTCTGCGTACTGACCCCTTGGTTTCTAGAAAAAAGCACTTCTGCCTGTTCAGTGATATGTTAACTCTGTAACAGTGAACAGATAGATTAAACTGCAGTGTCTGTCTCCTAGGCCACCTTGCTGAGTCTCTTCTTTCTTTCCAAATCTTTTAAAAAACTTTTTCTATGGCTCTGAGAAAGAGCTTCAGAAGCAGAAACTCACTGTCTGAAATCCAACAGTAAAATGACTGAACACAAAATGCTGACAGCCCAAAGTTACATTTTGCTAGTTTCAGGTCAAAACGTGAGGAATTCGTCACTCCATGCAGGTGCCAGCTGGGTTAGGCTGGTTGAAAAAGTTCTTAATTGTTATTGGTCCTATTCCTTCCTTGTTCCTTCTCATCCCAGCTCCATTCTATATTGCTTGCCTTGAGCAGAACCCCCCACCCTGTAATTTTGCTTGCCCCCATAAACTTGAAACTTAACTTCCAATTTAACATGGAGTTCAGCATACAAAAAATGTGAATAACATTGTGCACACAAATTAATATGCCTTCATGCAAATCCCATCTTAATCAAGATATTAGCTATTACTATCCAGTGCAGAAAGATATGCAAGCTCAAGTAATGTTTTCTTAATGCTCGAATTATAACTTCTGGTCAGTGGTGAAGTAAAGTTTCTGGAACTAGTGTTAGTCTATAGGAGTTTGTTATGCGGGGATGCTGTGCTCAGGATTTATGCACATAAAATACAATTTGTGCAGAAGTCAGGTTTTCTGCACCTAAAACTTGATTTCTGCATATAAATCATATTGTAGGAACAGAGAACATGCTTTGTGCAGAAATCATGTTTTAAGTGCATAAAACAACTTTTGTGTACATAAATATTGGGTTTTGCATATAAAACATGATTTATGCGTATAACATTTTTTTTTTTTAGTGAAAACATGTTTTTTGCACATAAATCAATTTTTATGCAAGTTAAGCATGTCTTTGTGCACAGATTGTTTGGTTAACATGATTTTAAACTCCTGATGCAGTAGCATATCATTAGTTTGCTGCATTGGAAATTAACTCATTTTTTTTATAGTTGTGAGTAAAGAAAAAAAGAAAATATGCACTGAAGTTCATTTTAGTCACGCCTTATTACATTGTGGTCGCAATGTGAGAGGAAATCTGCAAGCAATTAGGCATATTCAGACTTTCCAGCATCATTTTAATGATAATATTTTTAGTCACATTTCAATGTTTTGAAACACTGCAATGTGGATATAAAATCTTTTTGCTAAAATTATGCTGGAGGAGTTGGTGGGGTTTTTTTTTTTGTTTTCTTTGAATATTTTTTAACCATGGGAAACCATGGTTACAATATCAGTTGTACTCACAGTCTTTTCTTGAAATCTTTGACTATGTTTTGCAGTGCTATGACCTCTCATTTCCTGTCTACAACAATTTCCTTATCTGGAAGACATATTTGTCAGGGGATGGAAGCAAATGGAGTGCTCCAAGGCTTACAATAGGGTGATTTCCTTGTTACAAGAGAACGAATAGGTTATCAAGTCAGATAAGAGTTCTTTGGATCTGTCACAGCATCTCTTGTAGGAACAAGATACTGTACCATTTTGGTAGGACAATGTCTCCACCATGCTGTGATAAGTGCAGCTCTTCAGCATAGTGGAAATAGTTCCTAATGGTTTTTTGCCTATGAAGCCTGGGCCTAATCATGTTTATTATAGAGGTGGTTCTGTGGGCCAGGTTTTATTTGAAAATCTGGAGGTATTGGCTCATGTACAGTTTAAAGTCAGCAGATTAGATCAGCAGTTTCAACTGAGCTTGAACAGAAGGTCAAAATTCTTTGGTTCATTGAAAGACCAGATTGAATATAAACAGAGGCAAGAACTTGAATATGCCAAAAGGGGTGAACATTACTAAAGAACAGATGCAAGCCTTAAGGGATGAGGAGTCACCCTTTGTCCTTGAAGTTATCACTATCTTTTAGCTCTTGACGGCTTTTAAAGATCAAATTTGTCACAAGTGCTTCAGAATCAAATCAGGCAATATAGTAACAGAATGCTACGAGTGCCAGCATGATCCCAGAAACATTCAATATGCTGATACAGGTAGAACAAAGTCTGGTCAGCCTATTAACATTTCATATTGTGAAACATTTGAATGTGTGGGCAGGCTGGTGAAACACTGCAAATCAGTTCTATCCTAAGGAATGGGAGCTCAGGATGTAGATTTTCAGTTTCATTTCTGTTCAATGGAGCAACTTGATCATGGATCTGATGGCATCCGCTTACAACAGGAAGCAACCTTGGTTCATCAGTTGCTTTAAGAGTGACAAGTTAGTATCATAGTAACATAATAATGATGGCAGAAAAGAGCCTTGTGGTCCATCCAGTCTGCCCAGCAAGCTTCTTATGGTATCTACTGCCACTCCATGCATGTTATCCCCGTATTACTCTTAAGGGTAGTAATTGCTGCTTCGTGCAGGTTACCCCCATGTTACTGTTTTAAGGGTAGTAACTGCCATACCGTGCAGTTATCCCCAAGCCTTATAATAACCCATAAAAAGTTTCTGCTAGCAACAATTTTTCTGGGTAATTAACCTTCTTGAAAATTCAGACAGTGCTGCTTGACGTGCTTTGCTTATGGACTTAGCCATAGAAGCAGTCTTGTACTTTTTCCCTTATGTCTGCGTATTATTACCCCAGACCATAAAAAACAAGGCCTGTGTTGCAGTTGTGTCAAAGCATCAAGGCTTATTGGGTAAAGTAGTAATCCCCATGTCTTCTTTTAAGAGTAGTAATTGCCTCTCCATGCAGATTGTGTTGCTAGTTGGAGATTTTAATCTGCCAAATGTGGATTTAAGTATCCCTTCTGCGGAATCTACAAGAAATAGTGAGATATTTGATGCTTTTCAAGGGGCTCTGTTCAAACAAATGGTACGGAACTCATGATGGAGGGTGTGATACTTGACCTGGTGCTCTCAAGTGGGGATTATGTCTCAAATTTCTGAGTAGGTGCCCACTTGAGCACCAGTGATCATCAGACAGTATGGTTTGATATCGCAAATAAGATACAGTGAAGACACATGAAGATTTGAATTTTGAATTTCACAAATACAGACTTTGTCAAAATGGGAATGTTCTTAGAGGAAGAACTGGGAGACTGGGAGAAAATGTTAAAAAAGTAATCAAGAGTAAGGAAAAAAACCCCAATCTGGTTCTCAAAAGAAGTGGTTGAAAAATAAAGGCAAAAAAAAAAAAAAGTTCAAGAAGTATAAAGGATCCCAAAAAGAGGAACACAGGGAAGAATACCTGGTGAAACTGAGGGAGACGAAGAAAGAAATCAGGAAAGCAAAGGGTCAAGTGGAAGAAAGGATTGCCAAAGAGGTAAAGTGAGTAACATAGTAATGATGGCAGAAAAAGACCAAAATGATCCATCTAGTCTGCCTAGCAAGCTTCTCAAGGTAGTTACTGCTGCCCCATGCAGGTTACCCCCATGTTTCTGTTAAGGGTTGTAACTAATGCTCCATGCCGGTTAAGCTTTTTTATTTATTCCCATCCTCTAGCGTTTAGGGATCCTTCACAGTTTTAGTCTTCACCACTTCCTCCAGAAGGGCATTCTAGGCATCCACCATGCTCTCAGTGAAGAAATATTTCATGGTGACAAAACATTTTTCAAATGTATCAGAGAAAGAAGGAAGGGCCAAAGTGGTATAATGAAATTGAAAGGTGACAAAGAACAATATGTGGAGAGAGATGATAAAATGGCAGAAATATTAAATAAATACTTCAATTTGGTGTTCCCTAAAGAAGACCCTGGCAGACAAAAATGTAGATGGGGATGGAGTAGTTTATGGAACAGAATGTATGGGAAAAGCTAGGCAAAATGAAAGTGGACAAGGCCATAGGGTTGGATGAGGTACATCCCAGAATACTGAGGGAGATCAGAGATGTGCTGGTGGGTCCACTGAAGGATCTTTTCAATAGATCCTTGGAAATGGAAGTGGTGCCGTGGGAATGGAGAAGAGCGGTGGTGGTCCTGCTTCACAAGAATGGTAGCAGACAGGAGGCTGGAAACTACAGGCGGTAAGCCTCACCTCGGTAGTGGGAAAATTAATGGACATGCTGCTGAAGGAAAGGATAGTAAACTATTTATAATTGGGTGGGTTTCTGAACCCAAGGCATCATGGATTCACCAGGGAAAGGTTCTGTCAGACAAATCTGATTGACTTTTTTGATTGGGTGACTAGAGAATTGGATCGAGGAAGAGAGCTCGATGTGATTTATTTGAATTTCAGCAAAACTTTTAATATGTGAATAAAATAAGAAGTTTGGGAGTGAGCGTCAAGGTGGTGGCATGGATTACAAACTGGCTGACTGATAGGAGACAGTGTGTAATGGTAAATGGAATCTACTCTGAAGAGAGAGCTGTGTTAAGCGGAATGCCACAGGGATCAATGTTGGGATCGGTTCTGTTCAATCTCTTTCTGAGCGACATTGCAGAAGTGATAGAAGGTAAAGTATGTCTATTTGCAGATGATACTAAGATCTGCAACAGAGTGGACACACCTGAAGGAGTAGAGAGAATGAAATGTGAATTAAGAAAGCTTGAAGAGAAGTTGCAGATTTGGCAGTTGGAACTGAATGCCAAGAAGTGCAGAGTCATGCATCTGGGATGCAGTAATCCCAAAGAGCTGTATGTGATGGGGGGTGAAAGACTGATGTGCATGGACCAAGAGAGGGATCTTCGGGTGATAGTGTCTGGGAATCTGAAGATGGTGAAGTAATGTGACAAAGTGATAGCTAAAGCCAGACGATTGCTGGACTCCATAGAGAGAGGAATAACCAATAAGAAAAAGGAGATGATGATGCCCTTGTACAAGTCCTTGGTGAGGCCTCACCTAGAGTATTATGTTCAGTTCTGAAGCCCATACCTCAAAAAGGATAGAGACAGGATGGAGTCAGTACAGTGAAGGGCGATGGAAATGGTGTGGAGTCTGTATCGGAAGATGTATGAGGAGAGGCTGATGGATCTGTATATGTATACCCTGGAAGAAAGGAGGTGCAGGAGAGATATGATACAGACCTTCAGATACTTAAACGATTTCAATGATGACTTCGAACCTTGTCCGTTGGAAAGAAAACAGTAGAACTAGGGGACATGAAATGAAACTCCAGAGGGGAATGACTCAAAACCAATGGTAGGAAATATTTCTTTATGGAGAGGGTGGTGGAGACCTGGAATGGCCTTCTGGTGGAGGTGGTGAAGAAGAGAACAGTCAAAGAATTCAAGGGGGCATGGGATAAACACTGTGAATCTCTAAAGGCTAGAGGATGAAAATGAGATAAGCATGCAGGGGGGTTACTTGCTGGTATGGCAGTTACTACTCTTAACAGAAGGCATAGAGATTACTACCCTTAACCATAATACTTTGATGCTTTTAATGCAACTGCAACATTATACCCCACTTAGACGGCGGGGGAAAAGAGGAATTGGATTCAGATGACAACTGAGGGCCCTGACTTCCATGGTCTGGGATATTGATATGCAGACATAAGGGAAATAGCACAGGACTGCTTCTATGCCCAAGTCCTAAAGGAAACGAAGAAAGTGTGCATGGGGGTAACTTGCTGATCAGCAATTACTACCCTTAACAAATAAGCCTGGATACTTTTGATGCAACTCCAACATTTGCTCTCTGTTTCAACGGCAGAGGAAAAGAGGAATTTGATTTAGACAGCAACCAATGAGGGCCCTGATTTTTACAGTTTGGGGAAACTAAGCATGGGAGTAACCTGAACAGAGCAGCAGTTACTACCCTTAACAAATAAGCCTTGATGCTTTTGATGGAAATGCAACATCACTCTCTGCTTCAAAGGAGGGGGTGGGGGCAGAAGGAAAGAAAAATTTGGATTCAGGGACAACCAACACGAGCCATGACTTTTACAATCTGGAGTACTGATGCACAGATATTAAGGAAAAGAAAAACACAGGACTGCTTCTACAGACAAGTCCATAAGCAAAACATGTCAAGCAGCACTGACTGATACATGGGGATAACCTGCATGGCAGATATTTTATTTATTTATTTATTTTTATTTATTTACTTTTACTACCATGGGAAGCTTGCTGGGCAAATTGGATGGGCATTTGGTCCTTTTCTGCCATAATTTCTATGTTTCTTTGCTTATCAGTACCCCAGACCATAAAAGTCAGGGAGCTTGTTGGTTGTTGTCTGACTCCAAATCCCCTTTCCCCTCCTATCGTTGAAGTGGAGAGCAATGTCACAGTTTGATTAAAAGCATCAAGGCTTGTTGGTTAAGGGTAGTAATCTCCATGCCTTCTGTTAAGGGTAGCAACCTCTGCACCAGCAAGTTACCCCCATGCACTCTTTTCTTCATTTCCATCCTCTAGCCTTTAGGGATCCACAGTCTTTATCCCATGCACCTTTGAATTCTTTGACCTTCTCCGTCCATGGGTACACCTGCCAAAGATTGGAAGAATTCACATTTGTATACATAGTCACCACCTGTCCTGATTATAGGGGTGGAGGGGAAGTGAGTCCCTTTTAAGGTTTCATGTAGATATTGATGTAACCCCATACCCAGATGTGAACTGCAACCCTCTAGGGCCATAAAAAAAGTTATCTCTTCGGACCTGGAACCACTCACCAGCTAACTCTCTCACTATCCCTCTTTCCTCTAGGGCTGGATTCTTTGTAGGTGGGTGGGGGTGGAACGTTTTACTCTCAGGGCCCAATGTGACAGGGGTGATTCTTATTTGTCTTCCTCAGGAGAGGTATTCTTTTCCCCACACTGTGGATGCTGTAGGTGCCAGAAAGAATACACAGGAGACTTTGGGTTGAGTGTCCAAAATCAAAGCTTTTACTGATGGGTAATCGGATGAAATAATGGCAGAGTTCATCTTAATTTCTGTGGCTTCCACAGGTGGCTGTTACAGTTCTTTCTCTTTTTATCTGTTCAGTGGTTTCTCTATCTTGGTCCAGGAGCAAGGGAAACACTCATCATGCAGGGCTTGAATTAATATGGTTCCCAAGTGGGCAGGAATATCCTTGCTGGATCAGAAAACTCCCTTCCACTGGCCCAAAATCTACTCCTCAGTCTGTGCACAGTAACCACAGTTATCGCTCTTCCCAAAGGTGAAGTCTCCAACTGGGAGCTCTAAGATATAACTCAAATTTGGTTTTACTCACAGTTCTCCTCAATCCTTCTCGATCTCACTCACATTAGTCGAATTCAAGTTTTGGAACATGCAGGGGCAGCAAAACTCTTCCTCCCAGAAATTCTAACCAAAATGTCTCTTTATCCCAAAACTGATCTTAACACCGGTGTTGTTCCTTGCAGCGAGTCACCACCTCCTCCATCCTCGTTGAGGCTTTAGAAGGGCAGGTCTTCCCTAACCTGAATAGCCCCAGACACAGAGTTCCCCGCGTCCTGAGTCCAGGTGGTGCATAGGCTCTCACAAGGCTCCCACCAAGAAAAATATCAAAACCCAAAAAACAACCCAGAGGGAAAAATCCTGTCTGGCTTCTCTAATTGGGCCTGAAAATTACAATGCAAGAAAAGCTCCTCATTACCTCCTGTTAGCAAACTATAACAGAACTGTCCCCAGTGCTCACTGTTACAAGCTGCTTTTGTTAATTCACAGAGGGATGGCCATGCCAAAACCCTCAGACAGAGGGGCTGTATTTGAATGGAACCTCCCCTAATCTCTAACTTAACCTAAACTGCTTTCTGAATACAGCAACACCCAGGGCTTAATGGTAACATGACCATAGGGTCCGTTACATTGAAATGGGGTCCTTAACACCAGGCAACACAGAGCTGCTGTAAAATCACCTTTTTAATATTATTGATTTAATACCGAGTTTCTGCTTTTGCTATAAAGTGTTAAATATAGCAGGCTGTGTGTGTAGCATCGAAGACTACAAAGGTTGTGTGGGATAGATTGGTAAATTATTTTAATGATTCATTATGATGTTTGACAGTGGGCTATATCATTGATGTTTTAATGTATTTTGTTTATAGATTCTTTATGGGCTACCTGAAAATGCGATGATAAAATTTAATAAAAAAACAAAAAAGGCATTCCACATACTGAGCTGGTATTCCAGTGGTTCACATTATTGCTGAGGTAGGATGGGTGCGGATATTTACAATAGAAAGAAAACATACAATTTATGTGCAGTCACTGTTTCTGTTCTTACTAAATAACTGTCTCCTTTCTCCCAACTCCTGAGAACTAAAGATGCTGGCCTCTTAATTACAGTTGTGAATAGGGCACAGGGGAAATCATTTAGTTTTGGGCAGAAAAGACTCCATCTGTGCCCAGCCCACATGGATAGATTCAGAAGAATGCTTCTGTCTGGCAACATGCCAAAACTTTCTGAGACTGCTTCCCTTGTCACACAAGAGTATGCATACTGGCATCTCTGGTATGCCTATTAGGGATGTGCTTTTATCTGCAAAATTTATGTTATTTTTATCCAAAATGACACAAACCCCATAAAGAAATTTTTGTTACGGAGTTTGTGTCATTTTGGATGCTCTTAAAAATAATTGTCTGGTCTGCCCCCTTCCAACCCGATCTGTGTCAAGGACACGTGGGTCCAGGCCTTCAACCAGCTCCCCCCTCTGCTGATCCCCTGGAACTTCCCAGACTCACCACGCCAAGCTGGCAGCAAGAATCTCCTTTACCCTCTTATATGTTCTTATATGTTTAGGAACGCATATGATCTAACTTGAGACATCAGAATACCAGAACCACAAAACAAGAAGGACAAAAGATGTTATTTAAACCTAAAGTATAAATCAAATGAAGGAATGCAAAGATCCACAAAAACAACTCACTGATTAAGATGTGAAACCCATAAATTAGTAATTTTAATTATCCGATCTCTTTGCCAGATGTTCTAGGTCAATGCTAATATGTACTAGAAATTAGATTTGATAGATTTGATAGTTAAATGCATGCTTTTGCATACCACCTATGTAACCACATTTGTCTGTTAATTATGTTATAATAATGAAATCACTTTGTAAACCGTTGTGATCTACATATGGAACGATGGTATATAAAATGTCTAAATAAATATGCAACTGCTACACCACTATCTGTACTGGCTAAAGAAAAGAAAGGCAGCGTTGTGTTATTGTCAGGGACATCATATAGGGCCTCATTTTCAAAGCAGTTTACCGTGTGTGATAAATTCGCGTTAGCGTGGCTGATAACTACAACCCTCAAATTTGCAATACAGGCCAGTAAAGGATTATTGCAGGAGGGAGGGAGGGAGAGAGAGACTTCCTATAGTGCCTATGCCCTAGACAGGTATTTAAACCCCTATGGGAGGGCCACCTACTAACTCGGGGTGGGGATTAGGTATGAGCGTCGGGGGTTGTGGGCCACTTTCGCATTCCACATGAGACCTACGGAAAGAACAGTGGTCTCTAGTGAAGATTTGCTGGCCGTCGGAGTGAGGAAACTCACTCCAAGAAGAGATTTGGGCTACGTTCTCTCCACCTAGCTTGTTGGACACAACAAGCTAGGTGGAGAGAACGTAGCCCAAATCTCTTCTTGGAGTGAGTTTCCTCACTCCGACGGCCAGCAAATCTTCACTAGAGACCACTGTTCTTTCCGTAGGTCTCATGTGGAATGCGAAAGTGGCCCACAACCCCCGACGCTCATACCTAATCCCCACCCCGAGTTAGTAGGTGGCCCTCCCATAGGGGTTTAAATACCTGTCTAGGGCATAGGCACTATAGGAAGTCTCTCTCTCTCTCTCACTCTCACTCTCACTCTCACTCTGCCATGGGAAATTTCATTTCCTGCAGTTTGGGCTGATTTTATTTCATCTGAAACCCACCCCCAACCCTTCAGATTTAATTAATTGCAACCCCCCACCCTCCTGACCCCGCAAGACTTACCGAAAGTCCCTAGCATACTCCTTAATATTACTTTGTCTGAAAAAAGAGTTTTAAATATTTACACTGATGACAAAACTTTTAATTTGCCCAGTCTACTGGCTGAGAAAATTGCAACTGAAAATAGCAGCACAGAAACTTAGTAAATGACAGCAGAAAAACAAACAATTGGTCCATTTAATCAGACTAATTTTTATAGTTATAAACACAAAAAGATGGATCGGTAAAAAAGGACTTTATTGAATCTTGCCAGACTCTGGCCGAGTTTCGCTCTACGAGCTGCCTCAGGGGCTATTATAAATAAATAAATATAAAACATACACACACATAAATATATGAGACAACAAATAAAATGTAATATAAACATAATAAATAAAAAATAATAAATAATAATAAATGCAAACCATACAAACTTAAACACTAAAACCACTAATATTGCCACAGATATGTTTGCATATATATGTACAGACATATGGATAAAAAAATATTAAACATTAATGTGTGTGTAAATATCAGAATGGCAGATAAGGAACAGAATTAAAAAACAGTTAAAAATGTGAAAAGAGAAGACAGTATTTATGTACAAACAACTTGATAACTGAAAAACAAGTAAAATAAATATATAATATTAATTTTTATATGTATCAAAAATAATTGGTAAGAAAGGAAAAAAGAAAAGAAAGAAAGAAAAAAGGGAAAAAAAGGGGGGACAAATAAAATAGAGAAAAGAAAAAATCACAAAATAGGGTGAAACAAGGGGAAAAAAAGAGGAAAAAAGGGGGGTGAAGAAGGAGAGCAAGAAAAAAAGGAGAACAAGAAAAAAAAGGGGGCCAAGAAAAAAGGAAAGAAAAAAAATGAAAAAGGGGAAAAGGAGAAAAAAAGGAGAAAAAAAGAAGGGGAAAAAGGGAAGAAACAGGGGGGTGGGAATGTGGATGTGTTTTAGACCAACCTCCTTAGAACATGTTATATACAGATGTGTACTGATGCAAAAGAGACTCAAAATAAATACCTTAAGAGCCACTTCAATTGGCACATTCACGAACACTCTGTTACTGAAAACATGAATATCTCAAATGCTGCAGTTGCATATGAGAAAATTATTCATGGGTGGAAACAAACTCTTAAAGAAAAAAATATAAGAGAAGAAAAATAACACAAATAAATAAATATCTGTGATGCATACTGGACCGGAGTTGTAAAATAGTAAAATTAATAAATTAAATAGTTTTAGTAAAAAAATATAACTACAGTAAGTATTTTTTATTTATTATGTTTATATTACATTTTATTTGTTGTCTCATATATTTATGTGTGTGTATGTTTTATATTTATTTATTTATAATAGCCCCTGAGGCAGCTCATAGAGCAAAACTCGGCCAGAGTCGGGCAAGATTCAATAAAGTCCTTTTTTACCGATCCATCTTTTCGTGTTTATTGCTACCAGCCATCTTGGATTGGCTTCCGCTTTGTTTCTTGAGACTAATTTTTATAGTTTACATTAGGGATGTGCATTCGTTTGTGACGAAATAGGAAACAGAGACGATATTTCCTATTTTGTCACATTTCGGGGGGGGGGGGGGGGGGGGGCGATGAAACGATAAGAAAAGCCCCGAAACGCGACGAAATAGAAAATATCATCTCTATACCCTATTTTGTCACAAACGAATGCACATCCCTAGTGTAAACTATAAAAATGAGTCTGATTAAATGGACCAATTGTTTGTTTTTCTGCTGTCATTTACTAAGTTTCTCTGCTGCTGCTTTCAGTTGCAATTTTCTCAGCCAGTAGACTGGGCAAATTGAAAGTTCTGTCATTAATGTACATTTTTAAAAACTATTTTTTCAGACAAAGTAATATTAAGGAGTGTTTTAGGTTTTATCCCTAAAGTTAGCTCTTATTTTCTGTTATTGTTCGGTGTGGTTGTGGACCCCTGGGTCGTAATGAGAGTTGGCTCCACCCACAGGGAGGAGCCCTGTGGGGACTCACTATGACAGGCTCTAGCCTCAATAGACAGACAACAGTAATAGATTTTATTAAGCAGGAACGTAGGTATCCCACTAGGTGGGCATATACTCAGTCTGGAGTGAAGTGGTGCGAAGCTGGTCCTCCTGGTAATGGTCCACAGAGCAGGGTACGCCAGGGCAGCTCCTCTGGAGTGGAGATGCTTCTAGATGTGATCTGGTAGTGGCTCGCAGCGCGGGTTACACTGTGAATCAGTTGGAGAAGAAAGAGAAGCACTTGTAGCAGAGGAGCAGAGAAGACGAGGGCACTCACTTGGTAGAGATGAGGCAGGCAACATAGAGCACTCGGTAGTGGCCTGAAGAACGGGGTACACCGGAGGTCTTGTCACCAAGGTGGTAGATGATGGCACTCACAGACAGAAGAAGTAGATACCTGCAGACTAGATGGCCCTCCGAGAAGCAGATAGCCAGAGCACAATAGGCCCTTGAGGAGCGGGTACCTTAAGTCCAATATCAGTAGTCAGAACGAATACTGTGAAGCGCAGAGAAGACCTCCGTAGGAGTGGAATCAGGCAAGACGGAAGTCCTTGCTAACTCGCTGGATATCAGGAAGCATAGGGTTTAATTATCTCTTGGATGATGTCACAAGTGGGAACACCCCAGAGGTTCCCGCCTTGATGGGAACAAGAGGGAGGCTGAGGCGCACGTGCCCTAGATAACTCTGTCATCAAGATGGCATCTGGGATCACCCACGCCAACCCAGGGACGCTGGGGAGAGCGGCGTTTGCAGGTTAAGGCCGAAAGACTCTTTAAAATCACTGGAGCAGGCAAAAGAGAGGTGAGCAACAGAGGCTGCAGCCGTCTGCGACCGATGGGCACAACATTTTCACATTAAATAAAACATTGTTTTATCCACTTTGGAATACTTTTTCAAGTGATCTAGGTGGTTAAGTAATGGCATGACACTCAAGTTCTGGGCAGTCCAGGAAGTGTTGTTAGGTCAGGAAAAGAAAGTTAGATAGCTAGTTTTGATTTTCAAAACTAGCCACCTAACTAGGGCAGCCAAATCTAGGCACTGCAATAGCAGGCCTAAATTTGATCAGCCAGCCCTTTCATCACCCACTCACCAAATCCCAATATTTAAAACATTATGCCACTGCCCCAATTTCCTACCCTTCACCAAGTCACAATATTAGCAAAATTATGCTGCTGCCCCCTCTCACTTCAACGTCCATCCCCAAGTCCTTAAAAAAAAAAAAAAAAATGTCCCCTAGCCCCGAACCCTCTCCATCTCTTCCTTAAATTTCTGGTCTATAGGCCCCTCCCTTCTAAGGCAGGAGGAGGTCATGCTTATTTTATCCCTACTCCAGGTTGAGAGGTCA
Source organism: Rhinatrema bivittatum (assembly GCF_901001135.1). Classification (NCBI taxonomy): domain Eukaryota; kingdom Metazoa; phylum Chordata; class Amphibia; order Gymnophiona; family Rhinatrematidae; genus Rhinatrema; species Rhinatrema bivittatum. Next base: position 63,665,577 of record NC_042618.1, read on the forward strand.
GGTAAAAGACATGGGGGAGAGTGTGCTGGTAATGAAATGCATATAGGAATTTAAATGATGCATCTACTTGAAATGGATGAATCTCAACTGGGCAGACTGGAGGAACCATTTTGGTCTCTACTATCATTTACCGTTACTATAAAAGGTTTTAGACCCCTAGAGTTGTTTATATAATTGTTTAAACTTGTAAAGTTGAATGGCAAATTACAGTCTTGTAACATAAGGAAACAGAAATACAGTTTCAACTGAATACAGTAAGAGAAAGAATGATATTAAGGAAGAGAGGCTAGTCAAGCATAGGAACAAATTACCTAGGGAGGTGATACTGCCTCTATTACTGGAGGTTTTTAGAGCTGATTAAACAAACAATTATTCAGGATAATTTAAAGCATTGGGGATCCTTGCCCAGGAGCAGGAGGGTAATTTTCCAGCCCTATTTATCTGTTGTTCTGAAATTTCTAAACCATGTCTGTTACATTTTTATAAAAACAAGATGACATGGAGAAAATGTTTTAACTTATCATTCCCTTCTCAGCCTCAAACTCTTTTTACAAAATTAATCTTTGCAGCAAATAGAAGACTGCAAGTTAATATTTATTTAACTTCTTGTAATTGGATACTGATATAAATAGAGCTGGACTAAAATCGGTATTTAAAAGAAATAATAAACACTTAAATTGTGATGTGTCATCAGATTTCTTGAAAAATGTGTGACAGTGCTGTGCCAGTCACTAACATTTGCTCCTAAATAATTTTTCCAGCAATGGGTAATGGGAGGGGGTTTTAATGCTTGGCATTCCTTCCCTTGCCATAACCCCACATTTTTGGGAGAAAGACTTCAGAGAGGTATAAAATCCCCTGGAGCATGCCCAGTGTTTCAGTGGGTTGGTGAATGTGGAAAGGTGACTGGAGATGGAGTAGGAGCTTGATTGTTGGATCCTTTCCTCATCCCTAGGGGACTTGATTAACAGTTGGGAATTTTGGAATAGAGAGAATGGAGATTTTTGGAAGAAGATTGATTCAGTCTAGAGGGAAGGGTATTCCTCTAGGATCCTGAAGGGCTGGATTTAGAGAGATTTTTGCCTGTGTGAATCGGTTATTTACACTTTTGGATAATAGAAGGACTAGGGGGCATTCCATGAAGTTAGCAAGTAGCACATTTAAGACTAATCGGAGAAAATTCTTTTTCACTCAACACACAATTAAGCTCTGGAATTTGTTGCCAGAAGATGTGGTTAGTGCAGTAGCTGGGTTCAAAAAAGGTTTGGATAAGTTCTTGGAGGTGAAGTCCATTAACTGCTATTAATCAAGTTTACTTAAGGAATAGCCACTGCTATTAATTGCATCAGTAGCATGGGATCTTCTTAGTGTTTGGGTAATTGCCAGGTTCTTGTGACCTGGTTTGGCCACTGTTGGAAACAGGATGCTGGGCTTGATGGACCCTTGGTCTGACTCAGCATGGCAATTTCTTATGTTCTTATGAATAGATAAGTAAGGGTGAGAAGAATTTGGGACTCTTGACCAGAGAACTCAAGAGACCTGAAGATATTGGAGAGTTGAATTGCAGTTGAGAGTTTTTGACCATTTGGTTAGATTTTTGAGCATGGGGATATTTTTCTGTTTTTTAATTAGTGCATGCTGTAACTATACTCCAGTTACCCTATGCTTCAAGGGGAGGGGTTTCTTCAAAATAGATGGTGGTGCAGGAGAAAGGAGATCTGTAATGGACAAGGAAACTATAGTTTTCATCACTTTAATATTTCAGTTCTGTCCTGGATACTCAGGACTATGCTTGGTTATTTTTCTAGTGCCTCTTTGTTGTATTTTGTCATTTGGTCGATTGCTGCTTAATAATCCTTTTGCTAATTTTTACTTCCTTACTCCTATTCTGGATTCTCACGCACTTGGGGGCAGATTTTAAAAGCCCTGTGTGTGTAAATCCAGCTGGATTTATGTGCGCAGGGGACTTGCGCACCAGCGCGCCTATGCTGCATAGGCCGCCGGCACACGCAAAGCCCCGGGTCGCACGTAAGTCCCGGGGCTTTGCTTGGGGGGCGTGTCGGGGGCACATCGGGAGCGGTGCGGCATTCAGGGGCGGGGCCATGGGAGTGGTGCCAGCCCGGGGGCGTTCCGGGGGCGTGGCCGAGGCCTCTGAACCAGCCCTTGGGCCGGGGAATGGCAAGCCAGCAGTTGGCCGGCACGCGCAAGTTACACCTGCCTCAGGCAGGCGTAACTTTCTCAACAAAGGTAGGGGGGCATTTAGTTAGGGCTGGGGGCTGGGTTAGGTAGGGGAAGGGAGGGGAAGGTGGGGGGGCCAGAAAAAAGTTCCCTCCGAGGCCGCTCCGATTTCGGAGCGGCCTCGGAGGGAACGGAGGCAGGTTGCTCGGCTCGGCGCGCACAGGTTGCACAATTGTGCGCCCCCCTGCACGCGCTGAGCCTGGATTTTATAACATGCGTGCGGTAGCACGCACATGTTATAAAATCGGGCATAGATTTCTTCGCGCCAGGTTGCGCAAACAAATCTACACCCTCGCATAACTTTAAAAATCTACCCCTTGGTGGGCATCATCCAGTTGGAGTGTGAGCTAGAGGACTCGAGCTAGTGACTATGCCAGGGGCGCAGGAAGATAACATCCCTCCCCCCCCATCAGACTTGAATTCTGGTAACCCATAGCCCCCCTGGATGAGCTTCACAACACAAATGGGAGACCGGCTACAAATGAAATAGTCTTTTCTTCTTTTAGTGATTTATTAGACTATAAGATTTTCTATTATTATACAAGTTTTGAGAACTGTTTAAGTTTATGTAATAAGACACACACATGAATGTAGATGTCTCCAAGCCTGCAGCTTGCAAAAAGTCTCTTTAATATTTTCACACAGTCATCAAATTACAGCAATGTTTGCATGTGTGTTGAAGAAAAATGGCTATAAACCTCTTCCTTACCTTCTCTCTCTTAAGATGGATCATATTTTCACATGTTCATAGGGTTCTTAAAAAGACTGTACTTATAAAAGCATTTCACTTCATCAGCAATGGTCATAAAACACTGCATTTAATTCATATTTAGGTCAGGTCACAGGTGTTCAAGTTTTGCTATGGTCTGATGCACATTTTCTTTCCTTGGTTTATAAAATATTCTGTAGCATAGCTGTTCCGGTATGTAGAGACTTCTGCTCTAGTTCTGATGCCTTCAATGCATAGTGCATGTGGAAGCTGGATGAGGAGTGGTCTAGCACCTGGAGCACAGCACATAGTCCATCCAGATTTAGTGACAGATAGGAAGGCAGACCACCAATGGCATTATTTCTTTTCTTGTCCGATTTGTCTGGGCTGTTGAAATGTATTTTTTTTTTTACAGTATTAGCAGATTTCTAACAAGTACAATGAAAGTCTGTGGAATAACTCCAGTCAGGAATTTTCAATACAGAGAGACGCTGGAGGAGACTTCACCACTGGAAGTTCGAGGTCCCCCAGGAGGAGCCCGTAGGAACCCGGGCCTCTTGGACTTAGGCGGGACCCTATGCGACCAAGGATCCGGGCAGCGTCCGGAGAAGTGGGCGAAGAGGACGGCTGGACCCAGAAGGCAGGACGAGTCTTCACCCTTGGAAGCCCGCGGCTCCCCTGGGAGGAGCCCATGAGAGCCCGAGCCGCTGGGACTTAGGAGAATCCTCTGGGCCAGCAAGTACTGGTACCTGAGGTGGTGGAAGAAGCTGAAGTCGGAGTCCAGGAGCGAAGCCGGGTCAGAAGCCAGAAGTCAGAGATCCAAACCAAAGCCAGGGATGGAAGCTGAAGACAGAGTCGCAGGACGGAGCTGGGTCGGAAGCCAGGAGTCAGAAGTCAGTACCAGAACCAGGAGTGGAAGCTGAAGACATAATCAAAAGACGAAGCCGGGTCAGGAGCCAGAAGTCAGAAGATAAACCAGAGCCAAGGGTGGAAGTTGAAGACATAGTCAAGAAACAAAGCCAGGTCAGGAGCCAGGAGACAGAGGGATGATCAGGATTCACCGCAGCAACTAACAACTTAGGGGAACTGAGAGAACCTTGTTGCAAGGCGAGGTACAGCTGTGGCTGCCGGGTTTTAATAACCTGGCAGCATCTGACATCACCAGGAAGGTTGTCCTGTGATTCCCGCGCTGGCCCCTTTAAATGCAGAGCCGCGGCGCGCGCCTAGGGGAGCAGAGCCAGCCGTGGGCTGTCGGCGGCGTCTCCCTCTCATGGGGAGCGCTGCGGTAGGCCACATTCCAGGCCTGGGTGGTTGACAAAGGTCTCCTGCGGCCGGACCGGGCCGCGTGGTAAGTGGAGGTCCCGGGGCATGGCCCGGGACCGTAACATTACCCTCCTTCCTACGCCCCCTTCCTGGGGGCCTGGGTTTACCGGGATAATCCAGATGAAAGTGATGAAGGAGATTCTTGTCCAGAATATGAGACGAAGGTTCCCAGGAGTTCTCCTCCGGATCGTACCCCACCCACGAGAGGAGGCACTCCCACCGGCGACGGTGGAATCGAATGTCCAGAACATCCTTCACAGGACAGGGTAGGGAACCACTGGACTATACTGTATCTTAATTATGTATGTTTTTTAACTATGTATGTTTCACATGCAAACCACCATGAGCATACATACAATATGTGGTATCTACATTTTTATAAATAAATAAATACATCTTATAGAAAATTATAGAAACTTATACTTCAATAACCAACAACCATAAAATACAAATACATAAAACAAACAGACTTCAGCAGCTGCTAACCCAGGGCTTCCCAAACCTGTCCTGGGGACCCCACAGCCAGTCGGATTTTAGGATATCCATAATGAATAGCATCCTCCTCCTACCCTTTCTTTGGGACATCAACCATGTTTTCAAGCCTTTTTGGAATTTCAAAAGATCATCTTCCTCTTGTAGCATAGATGGTAACTCATTCCACTATTTCAGTTTTGCTGCCAAAAAACTCCGTTCTCTAAACATGTGTTCTTAAAAGCCTTCACCGCTGGGAGTTGAAGTTAGTACCTTGATTTACTCCCAAATTAGGACTACTAAAAGCCCACCTCAAAAAGCCTCTCAGATGCTGGGGACCCAACCTCTTCACCACTGTGAAGGTCAAAACCCATTGACTGCCTATTGTTGAACAATAGGCAGTCAATAGGCAGCCAATGCAACTGTCTAAGCAAGGGGCCTATATAATTCTCCAGAAGTCATCACAACCCACCTTGAGCCTGAACCGCTCCTACCCTGTGCAGCTGGCCAGGGGATGTTGCAGCCCATCTGTATACTTCTTCCCAGCTGCCTCAGTGGTTGATAGTGGAAGTCACCACAATCCATCTTGGGCCTGAACTGTTCCCACCCTGCATTCCTTAAGTATCTGGCTAAGTACTGAAGAGGTTAGATCTCATCTACATACTTCTTCTAGCTTCTTTGGTGGTTAACAGTGGAAAAGACCACACCCCATCTTCAACCTGAGCTTCTTTCACCCTGTGCTCCTTGAGCAACTGGCCAAATAGTGGGGAGGCTGCAACTTATTTGCATACATTTCCTGTTTGCTTCAGAGAGTCGCCAACCCTCTTGGATTTCCTCTAGTTAGCTAGGAGATGTATGCCACAGCATTACCTCAAATCAGTAGGTTTTCCCTCTCTTTATTTCCTATGGCACCTCTACATTTACTGTTCCTGAGGTATCCTCCTGTGATGATGTAGAAGAAATTGGATTAGTCCCTGCACAAGCCAAAAACTATAAAAGTAAAAGACAGAATACTCTGAGAGTAAAACAGGGCATATTAAAAGCTAAGATGGTCTCTATTGAGACTACAATTCCCAGCTACCCCTGCAGCTAGCATGGAGAGAAGCTGTGCGCAGAACTGAATCACAGTGATTCAGTGAAATTATACCAATTCACTGATAAGAGCTTTTAAGGGGTGGATCTGTAGTAACTAGCAGATCAGCAGGGCAAAGAAGCAGAGGTCTGGGGAATATAGTCTTAGCCTCAACTGCATGGAGCAACCCTGTGAGGAGGAGGAAGAACCAAAGCCAGTTCTAAAACTATCATAGCACTAAAGTTAAGGTGTTCTTTTTTTGTGAAAAGCATTCAGACTCTTTTACATTAGTTATTAGAAGCTTATAAAGCTACAGATGGTATATGTAAATGCTTTAGTTGAGTTTAAGATCCTGACAGAGGTAGAGAGAGAGCCCACATAGCTTTGATTGTGAACTAAAACTGGAGCAGCTTGAATTAGAACTAATTGAGAGCCTGGGTACAGGCTGTGTTTGCACCAGAATTAGTAGGCCTTCCAGGGTGGTGGGGACTACTGGTTAACTTTAAGGCTGAGAGTTTGGGAAAGCTGCAGCCTTGTGGTGGTATAGAATACAGAGAATACAGCTGGGTTTGAATGTTTGGTAATAGCTGTGCTCCTCAAGAAACTCTCCTAGTAAGGGGTTTAGAGGAAGCTGAATAACACTGGTGCTGGTGCTAATTGTAGACCAGTGAGCTCAGGTTAGGAAGATATGTCTACTCTCAAGGTAGTAAAAGGTAATAAATATACATAGTTCTGTCTGTAAATAGCTGGAATGGGTCATTGTGCTAGATAATTTTGTGACTTTGGGAATTGTATTAATCAAATTCAGTCTGTTTCTGTTTGTAGAGTTGAAACATTGAAGCAATGAATATGTTTCAGCAAATTGCTAGAGAGAACCTATAGGGAATTGAAAGAATGTTCATTAGATATTTTGAGCTTCAAAAGGATGTCACTACTGGAATATTAAATAAAATACTGTTTGTGAACAATTTAATAAATTTGTTAAAAAGAAGTTGGGTTCAAAGTGTATTATATGTTTGCCTTAAAGAACAGGGAATTAAAGCAAGGACCAGAGGGAATTGAGAATGCTGGCAAAAGAGTACATCAGACTTGCAAACTTTTACTCCATGCACTAAGCATTGTCTTACTGGCAATACACATGGTTAATCTGATGCACTGAAAGTGGATATAGGGAGAACAAATTGACCTTTTCCACTAGCCAATAACGTAGGATTACATTTAAAGGGGGAGAAAGATTGTCATTAGCAGTGAAAAAGATATGGAGAATAAAGTATGCCAGGTTCAGGTAAGAGGCACTGAGAGTCCTGATATCTTAGGAAAGTAGGAAGTCCAGTCTTAGAAGCCTTGATAGTGATTGACTTACCTGGTTCATACTGGCACAAGCTTTTCTCTATCTAAGCCTGGACCACTGAATAGCTGAGAGATGGACCAAGACATGCTCCAACCCCTGGTACCATATCACATCTCCTCAATCTTATTCCTTACTACAAACCACTACTAACACCAAGTCTCCTGTCCCCATTCTCTACATTCTTAACCTCACCTGCTATTCTGTTCCCTGTACGTACCAGGATCATTCCAGACGGTGGGTTATGTCCCCCGTCCAGCAGATGGAGTCAGAACGAAAAACTCTCAGGGGAGCGCCTTATAGCCACGCCTCCCCTGCTTCAGCTTTTAGTAAAGTTCTGACTCCAGCAGATGCGAGCAGGGAACACTGACGTTCCCAGCATTTAGACTTAGGTTTTTTCTATTTGTGAAAGTAACCTTTTTATTTGTTTGAGGGATCAAGTTTTGTTTTAAGGAAAGGTTTATTATATTAAATTTTCTATTTCAATAATTTAGTCAGGTTGCTGACTCCTTGGACTTGCTGACAGACTGTTTTCTCACTGTCCTTTTTTTTTCTCTTATTGCTACCTCTTCCTGTCGGTTGTTTTCTTCCTCAGGTTTAGAGGTAAGTTCCTTTTTATTTTTAGGTACAGAGGAACTTAAAAAAATTGTTTAGGGTCCGAGGGGTATATCGGTGGTGCCGTTCACTCCCCTCCCGCCCGTGTTCGTGGCCATTCACCCCCTCCCCTCCCCCCTTCCCGGTGGTGTGAGGAAGAATTTTTACCCGCGGCCCCGCGAAGTTATATTCCCCGGGGCCGCTAATCGTTGGGAAGTCCCATTCCCTGACGGTTCTTGTGAGATTGTTGGGGGTAGAACCGGCTTGGACCCTCAGCCTTTTTAGGCTGCCTGTTTTTTACTCTGCGCGCTCGAGCAGCCTCCGTTTTCGCGCCGAAATGCAGCGGGACTTGGCTGATGAAGACGCGGTACAGAGGGAATCTCTGTCCCGTGAAAGTCGCCGTTTTACCGTCTCTTCGGGAGGGGAGGATAGCCCTTCTCCAGACGAAAACGACTTTCCTCAGGAGCGAGCGCACAGAAAACGTCAGGCTCCGTTCCCGTCGAGCGCGGGAACGGCGGCCATTTTGAATCAGGAGCCAAGCACCGGCGTTTCAGCTGTTGACACAGGGGCTCAGTTTTCCTCTTCCCTGCCGCTTTCTACTAGCGGAATTGCTCCGTTGGCACAACATATTGGAAACTCTGAGGGATTTTTCTCTCCAGAGTTTATTGTTTTAATGCATAAGGCTTTTATACATAGCAGGGATTCTCTTGTAGGTGGAGGGGGGCCTCCCCCATCTAAGATACCATGTATGCCTATTTCCTTGGGAGGGCTTCCTCCCCAGATTACTCCTGTTCTGGGAACACCGGGAACTTCCCGAGGAACTCCACCTGCCATGACAGCACCTCAGACATCAGTGGGAGGAGGTGACCCGCTGGCTGACGATCCCTCTCTTGCAGCACAAGTAGAGGGGGATGACCCTAGAGTTCTCCGCATTTTTCAGCTGGGAGAACTTGATGATCTTATTCCACACATCCTCCAGGAGATGGACATTGACCCTCCTCCAGATCCAGTCACACAGGATCCGACTGTCAAGAAAGGGGATCCACTTTTAGCGGGACTTCGTCCTATGGCAAAAGCATTCCCCACTCATTACAATATTTTACAGCTGATTTCAAGAGAATGGGATACTCCTGAATCCAACCTTAGAGTTGGAAGGGCTATGGATAAATTGTATCCTCTACCGACGGATTTCTTAGAGCTTCTCCGTGTCCCAGCGGTAGATTCGGCAGTTTCTGCAGTGACAAAACATACGACTATTCCTGTTACAGGAGGAACTGCATTGAAGGATACTCAAGACAGAAAGTTGGAAGCTTACCTCAAACGGATTTTTGAGGTCTCGGCTTTGGGTATGAGAGCTGCTATTTGCAGTTCATTAGCTCAGCGTGCGGGACTTCGTTGGATCCAACAGCTTCTTACCTCTCAGTCTTTGCCGGACGGCGAGGCTCAGCTAGCAGACAGATTAGAGGCCGTGGTGTCTTACGGAGCAGATGCCTTTTACGATCTTATCAGAGTACAGGCTCGTGCCATGGTAGCTGCGGTATCAGCACGCCGTCTCCTCTGGTTAAGGAATTGGGCAGCTGATGCCTCTTCCAAAACCCGCCTAGGATCTCTTCCCTTTAAAGGTAGATTCCTTTTTGGGGAAGATCTGGATCAGATTATTAAGTCGCTTAACGAAAATGCAGTTCATAAGCTACCAGAGGATCGACCCCGCTCTTATAGATCCTTCAACACTGGCAGAAATAGGTTTCGAAGTCAGCGCAAATCTCGGCCCATGAAACAACAGCCACCTCGACCTCCTTCTGCTCGTTCCCATACTTGGAACCGGTCCTTTCGAGGCCGGCGTTCTGGTAAGGACGGACATGGAACGAGTACCGCTCAGAAATCATCTCAATGATGCCAGGTGGACCCACGAGCCAGTTCCCCATTTGGGGGGACGGCTTATGCTTTTTTACGAAGCATGGGTCCACATAACCTCAGACCAGTGGGTACTAAATATCTTAAAACACGGTTACGCGTTGGATTTTGTCCGTCCTCCTCCAGACAGGTTCCTATTCTCTCCATGCGGGTCCTTACTCAAACGCCATGCTGTTCGGCAAACACTGGTTCGTCTTCTTACCTTGGGGGCGATAGTTCCTGTTCCAATCTCCGAACTGGGTCGGGGCCATTATTCCATTTACTTTGTGGTACCCAAAAAGGAAGGGACCTTCCGGCCCATTCTGGATCTCAAAACCTTAAACAACTCCCTCAGGGTCCCTCGGTTCCGCATGGAAACCCTCCGTTCTGTACTAGCTGCGGTACACCCAGGGGAGTTTTTAGCCTCCTTGGATCTTACGGAGGCATACCTACATATTCCGATCCTTCGAGACCACCAACGATTCCTTCGCTTCAAGATTCTGGAACAACATTTTCAATTCCGGGCTCTACCTTTTGGGTTGGCCACGGCCCCTCGTGTCTTTACAAAGATTATGGTAGTGGTGGCGGCGGCTCTCAGAAGGGAAGGGATATTAGTACATCCTTACCTGGACGATTGGCTCATTCGAGCAAAATCCAGAAGTCAAGGGATTCAAGCAGTAAACAGGGTCCTTCAATTTCTCCACTCACTGGGTTGGATTGTCAATTACTCAAAGAGCAGACTATGTCCTTCACAGACTCTGGATTTCTTAGGAGCACATTTCGACACGAATGCGGCAATGGTGTTCCTTACTCAGGAGAGAGCACAGGCTCTACGCGAGCAGATCCTCAGGTTTTTGTCTCTCGAGGTCACCACGGCGAGGGACTATCTACAGGTTCGGGGAACCATGGCCTCCACCATCGATTTGGTGCCCTGGGCCTTTGCTCACCTACGACCTCTTCAGCGAGCCTTGCTATCTCGATGGAAACCGATCTCTCAGGATTATCAGGTTATTCTACCAGTTCCAGAATATGCAAGACTAAGCCTCGATTGGTGGCTAAATCCACAGCACTTAGCTCAAGGAGTGTCCTTGGAATCACCAAACTGGGTGATAGTGACCACGGACGCCAGTCTGTCTGGCTGGGGAGCGGTCTGTCAAGACAGCTCGATTCAGGGGCGTTGGTCAACACACCAATCAACTTGGCCAATAAACCAACTGGAGGCCAGAGCTGTGAGACTCGCCCTACCAGGATTTCTACACCTGTTGCACCACAGAGCGGTAAGAGTTCTATCGGACAACGCCACCACAGTCGCGTATATCAATCGTCAAGGAGGCACAAGGAGCAGACTGGTTTCATTGGAAATCGACAGGTTGATGCAATGGGCGGAACTTCATCTTCTCCGACTGGCAGCCTCTCACATAGCGGGCGTCGACAACATACAAGCAGACTTCCTCAGTCGACAGCGTCTGGATCCCGGAGAATGGGAACTCTCAGAAGAAGCGATGTCTCTGATAATCAGACGTTGGGGAACTCCCCGTCTAGATCTAATGGCGACGGCCAGAAATGCCAAAGCCGTTCGCTTTTTCAGTCGAAGAAGAGAGCATGGAGCGGAAGGAGTCGACGCCCTAGTTCTTCCATGGCCACGTCAGTGTCTTCTGTATGTGTTTCCACCGTGGCCACTAGTGGGCAAAGTCATTCGAAGAATAGAGGATCATCAGGGTCTGGTGATTCTCGTGGCACCAGAGTGGCCCCGTCGGCCGTGGTTCGCGGATCTTCTCCATCTAGCAGTAGACGACCCTCTCCGACTAGGTCATCTCCCCCGACTTCTGCGTCAAGGGCCAATATTTTTGCCAGCGGCAGATCGCTTCTGTCTTGTGGCTTGGCTTTTGAAAGGCGTAAGATGAGACTCGTGGTTATCCGGAACCCGTTATATCCACCCTGCTTCGGGCGCGTAAGCCGTCCACTTCGATCACTTATGTTCGAGTTTGGAAGGTTTTTGAGGAGTGGTGTGTTTCCCAAGATATTCAGGCTCCACAGGCATCGGTGGGTCAGATTCTCTCTTTTCTACAAGCTGGTCTAGATTTGGGTTTGGCATATAATTCCCTCCGAGTTCAGGTAGCGGCTCTGGGGGCTTTGCGCCAGGGGATAGATGATACCCTTCTGTCTACTCATCCAGATATTCTACGATTCCTCAAGGGAGTGAAGCATATTAAACCTCCAATATGTCCTCCTTGTCCGTCTTGGAATTTGAACTTGGTGCTTAAGGCTCTCTGTGTTTCGCCTTTTGAACCTTTGCGTTCTGCTTCCATCAAGGATATCACTTTCAAGACTATTTTTCTAGTTGCTATTACTTCTGCACGACGGATCTCGGAGTTGCAAGCGCTCTCATGTCGGGAGCCATATCTTCGATTCACTTCTTCTGGAGCTTCTTTGCGTACGGTGCCTTCTTTTCTACCCAAGGTAGTTTCAGGCTTTCACCTCAACCAGACGGTTGAACTTCCATCCTTCTCCTCTTCAGAGTCGGGTGATTTACATAAGTTAGATGTGCGACGTTCTCTAATGCACTATCTGGATGTCACGAATGAGTTTCGTCTTTCTGACCATCTTTTTATCCTATGGTCGGGTCCCCGCAAAGGATGCATGGCCTCCAAGCAATCCATTGCTCGTTGGCTGAAGGGAGTTATTGTAGCGGCATATCTGGGATCAGGTAAGTCTCCGCCACTAGTAGTCAAGGCGCACTCTCTTCGTGCTCAGGCAACCTCTTGGGCAGAAAGTTCTTTTGTATCCACTCAAGAAATCTGTAGGGCTGCCACTTGGAAGTCTATTCACACCTTCACTAGACATTATCGTCTAGACGTACAGACGTCCTCGGAAGGACAACTGGGAGACAGGGTTATCCGGGCAGGGCTGTCCGTAGCCCACCCATGATGGGAAAGCTTTGGTACATCCCACCGTCTGGAATGATCCTGGTACGTACAGGGAAATGAAAATTATTTCTTACCTGCTAATTTTCGTTCCTGTAGTACCATGGATCATTCCAGACACCCTCCCTTGTTTTTGGGGGTTTTTTCTATGTGCGACATCCCTGCTAATCCTGTCTCTAATTCTCTCTTTATCTGTACTTCTTATACTGCGGGCCTGTTTTTCTTCCTCGCAGTTCTGTTTACAAGTTTTTTGGCACAATTTTGCATTTTGTTAGTTACTAAATTTGTTGTTTGGGCCCCTGTTGGGTCGACAGTTCTTGAAGAACTTGATCCCTCTAGTTTACAAGTCTTTATTTGGCTTGGATATTCTATTTACTGAAAGCTGAAGCAGGGGAGGCGTGGCTATAAGGCGCTCCCCTGAGAGTTTTTCGTTCTGACTCCATCTGCTGGACGGGGGACATAACCCACAGTCTGGAATGATCCATGGTACTACAGGAACGAAAATTAGCAGGTAAGAAATAATTTTCATTTTTCTGCCCTCTGTTCTGTCCACTGTTCTTGAGTTTCAACGTTTTCTACCTTTTAACCAGCCATCTCCACTCTCCCTAACAGCATCTTATCTTCATCACTGACATCAATTCTTCATATTCTCTCACGCTTCTCCTCCTATACTCAGCTGGGGGATGTCAATCCAAGTCCTGGCCCTCCAAGGCAACTTTCACCTATTTGGGCATATCAAACCATTACCCCCCTATTCTCCTTCTCTCTCCCTTTCTTATTCTTCCTGTGGAATGCCCACTCAATTTCCAGCAAGCTTGCCTATATTCATGGCCTTTTCATCTTTCATTCTGTCCATCTTCTTGCCTTGACTGAGATTTGGCTTTCCCCTGAGGACTCTGCTTCAGTTACTGCTCTGTCATGGAGGGTATCTTTTCTTCTATGCACCTCACATAGTAGACTGTGGTGATGATGTTGGACTGCTGTTCTCCCCCTCGTGACCACTTCCCTCGTGACCACTTCCAAGGCTTACACAGTTATTTTTTTACCCAGTAAGCAGGCTTTGTGGAACAGTAAAGTGGAGCCCCTAGATTTAAGTCCAGTGGGCAGCATATCATCGAAGAGGATGGCCCCAGGGTCCAAGGGAATGCGATGTTGCAAAAGGGTGGAGATGTAACCCAGGACCTTGGCCCAGAAGTGTTGGACTACAGTGCAGGACCAGAAGGCGTGAGTCAAAGCGCCCTGTTCTATCTGGCATTTAGGACACTGTTGGTCTTGGGCTATGCCAGCCCTAAAAGCCTGCCATTGCGACACATAGGCTCTCCTCAAAACTTTTAGGTGAAGTTCACGTAATACCATTTTCCCCGTCAGATCTTTGAAAGAGTTGAAGCTTTTTGAATTGTGCCATCCTGTGCCTGAATGTCTCCATCCTGCTGCCAGCAATCCATGATGATGGTGTGGTTTGGAGGGGTAGCAAGTATTCATAGTTTTTTCTGAAGGGTAGCCACCGAGCATTTAGTCCAATCTGTGCTACAGAGCGTCCAACAGGTCCAATAGTTTGTAATCGAGTTCTTTGGTGGGTAAAGTGGCCACATAGTGCTTCAGTTGCAGGTAAGAAAAATAATTAGCATTGGTCAGACCGTATTCAGATTGTAAACAGCTAAAGGGCTTTACTGCCCCATCCTCTGTCAACACGTGTTGCAGATGAACAATACCCCTGGCAAACCACTTTTGAAAGTCTTTGGAGTGCCCTCCTGGAAGAAAGTCAAGATTACCATAGAGTGGTAGCAGTTGCGAGACATTATGCGAGTGATGGTACAGTTTAAGTAACCGTTTCCACGCCTACCTTATAGGAGCTATTAATACATTTCTACAGATTGCCCCCAGAAGCTCTTTATCTGCAGCATGAAGGACATACCATAAACTCAAGGGAAGTACCAGTGTTGTTTCCCCCTCTTTATGGATGCAGTCCGATTTATTATACACCAAGTCCCGGAGTATACGCAGCAGGTTAATGAAGTTATATTCCTCCATATCCGGGAGGCCCATTCTTCCCTGTTCCCAGGGCCATTTTAAGCAGGACAGAGAGATCCGGGGCTTCTTTCCCTGCCAAATATATTTTGAAAGGAGGGAGTTCAGGGTCCCCAGATCTTTGAGGGTTAGCTGGATAGGTAAAGTTTGAAGTACATACATCCACTTAGGAAAAAGGACCATTTTGTAAAGATTCACCCTGCCCCCCTGGGATAGAGGGAGGCCCTGCCACATATGGAATTTCTCTTTAGTTTGAGCCACCAAGCGGTGTACGTTTAGCTCATAGTATTCTGTCAGGTCAGTTGACACCTGGATGCCCAAATACCTAAATTGCCCGGTCACCCACTTCAATGGGAAATTCGGTCCCCAGGCAGCTGGTAGCGTTGGTGGGTAAGCTATGGCCTCTGATTTATCAATATTAAGTTTTAGACCCGATACCCTTCCAAAAGTTGTAAAAGCTTCCAATAATGGTGGTAAGGAAGTTCGGGGTGACGTAAGAAAAACCAGAAAGCCATTGGCGAAAGCCGCTTATTTAAAATGGTAGTCTCCCAGATGAATGCCCACTGTAGTCTCAGCATCCTGCAAAGAGCGTAGGAAAGGCTCCAAGAACAACAAAAACAAGAGGGGTGACAAGGGGCATCCCTGTCTAGTGCCCTGCTTGATGGGAAACAGATCAGAACAGGTTTGATTAGTCATCACCCGTGCTTTGGGGTTGTTATACAATAATTGGACTGTGGCACCAAATGGACCCTTCAGACCAAGGATTTGCATAACCTTAAATAAATAAGCCCATTTGACTCGATCGAACGCCTTTTCAGCATCGAAGCTGATTGCCGAAAAGGGTGTCTGTTTCTGACGGCAACAGGTCATAGCGGACATTACTAAGCGGACATTAGCCATGGCATGTTTCCCTCGTATGAAGCCCACCTGCCCGGGACCTATCAAAGTTGACAGGAGAGGCGCTAGACGATCTGCCCAAAAGCTTTTGTTCAAAATTGAGCAGCGATATAGGTCAGTAGGAGGCCGGAAGGAGAGGGTCTTTGCCCGGCTTAGGCAGCACTACGATTTGGGCAACATTATCCACTTCCGGGTACGCCCCTTTTTCCAAAAGGGCCGGGAAGACCTGAGTCAGCAGTTGTGAGATGGGTTCGCTCAATATCTTATAAAATTCCCCAATAAACCCATCGGGACCCGGTGCTTTTAAGGGTTTAGCCTTGCTGATTTGCAATCAGATTTCCTCCCCCTATATTGGCCTATTTAGCCTGGTGACTTGCTCCTCTGAGAATTTGGGGAGCTTTAGCCCCTATAAAAAGTGTCTGATTGAGTCAGAAGATGGCATCTGCGATGTGTAATGCTCCTGATAGAAGGACTTCATTATCTCTGCTATCGCCTTGTTGGTTTGGACAACTGCCCCCCCTGCGGACCGCTATCCTGATATATAACTGGCTCCCTTTGCCGGCTGAATCAGATTCACCAAATATTTACCTGTTTTATTGCTATATTGATAAAGTTTATATTTGTAGTATGCAACGCTTTTTTTAGTTCTCTGATGAATTAACGTATTAAGCTGGGTCTGCAGCGCTATGTATTTCTCCCTAGCCATTTGTACATAGTATTTAATTAATTTAATTTGTATTTTGTCTAACCAGTTATTCTTTCCTATCTCTTCCTTCTTCTCCAAGTTCTGTGACCCTTGTTAATTGTAACTGTTTCCTTCGATCACCACAGTTTTAGTTTGATGTATTTAATGCACCCCGTTTCATGTAAACCAGCAAGATATGTCCTCATGATTGCCGGTATATAAAAACCTTAAATAAATAAATAAATAAATAAATACATTTTAGTGTTGGTGTCTATAAGGCATCTTTTGGCTCTCTGCAGTTGTTTTTCCACTTCCATTAGTTGCCCGTCTATGTCTTTCCTACGTTGCGCAGCAAAGGATATTATTTCCCCTCTAAGCACTGCTTTGTCCGTTTGCCAAAACAGTATGGGGTCTTGACGTGGGCTGCATTGTTTGCAGCAAATGCCTGCCATTTTTCTTTAAGGTAGCTTTGAAAATGCAGGTCTTGGGCCAGATAATAAGGAAATCGTCATGTTCGTCTGCCCTGCTCCCCCACATAATCTGATAGTTGGAGCCCTATAGGTGCATGGTCAGATATAGAAAGGGTAGAAATCGTGGCCGTAGGACCTGGGAAAACAGATGTCGGGATAACAAAAAGTAATCAAGCCGTGAGTGAAAGGCATGGGCGCGGGAGATGTGCGTGAAGTATCTCTCATCTGAATGGAGCTATCTCCACGCATCCACTAATTGCAGCCCTTTTTCCAAATATCCAATACCCTTACTGGAATGCGCCGGTCCATATTCGAGGCAGGCGATCTGTCCATGTCCCTCACCCAATTAAAGTCTCCCCTACAATCATGGCATCAGGCAAATATGGACATAGCTGGGAGTATAGAGAAGTAAAGAAATCATGGTTATATGAGTTGGGTGCATAAATGTTTCATAGAATTAATGGCTTATGATGTAATTACGCAACAGAATCACATAGCGGCCCGATTGGTCTACTATTTCGCCTTTTATGGTAAGCAGTACGGTTTTCCGGACCAATGTGGCCACGTGTGGAGGCCGACGCAAACTTCACCTACCCACCCCTTCTTCAGTTTCCGGTGCTCCTCGGGACTCAAATGCTTTTCTGCAAGAATACAATATCCGCATGCTGTCTATTTAAAGCAGTCAATATTTTTGAACGTTTAATAGCGGAGTTGATACCGCATATGTTCCAGGAAATAAGATTTAGCTACCCTGTTGCCATTATTTATTTATTTATTTTTTATTTTAACATGTTTTGTATACAGTATATTTGGTTTTGCCATCATAACGGTTTACATTAGGAGAATAACATTAGAGTTTTAACAAATACAATTTAAAGATAAAGTTGGGTAGCATTGGGGGGTAATAGAGGGATAGATTATATAGGGAAAAGTTCTTAGATGTCTGTTGTAGAGTTCATGGTTTTATTAGTCCATCATAAGTTGATAGGATGGTGTCTCTGTTTTCTGGTTGGGAGTTTGTTGGTGTTGGTAGTTAAGATCTTCTAAAAAAGCTCTGGTAAAAAGCCAGGTTCTTAATTCTTTTTTGAAAGTTTTGGTGTCAACTTGAGTTCTTAGATTTAGGGGAAGGAGTTCCATAGAGATGGGCTGGCGATGGATATAGCTCTCTCTCAGGTTGATACTAGGTGTGTGATTTTTGCATGAGGAATTTTGAGGAGGCCTTTATTCATTGAGCGAAGGTTCCTTTTTGGAGCATGTAGTTCAGTGTGTTCAGTTAGCCAATGGTTTTGTTGTCCTGTGATTAATTTGTGGAGGATTGATAAAACTTTGTATTCTATTCTGTATTTAATTGGGAGCCATTGCAAGGATATGAGAGTAGGTGTAATGTTAGAGCTTTTAATGTAATAGTCCCCATTTCAGAAACAGACATTCCTCAGACATCATCGTGGGGAGGACTGCCCAGCCCCCCCCCCCCCGCCACCTCTCACAAAAGAGACTCTTAGAGCTACTTGTACAATTAACTATCTTACTGGTAATCATGAAAGTCATTAACACCTACTGTTCCCCTCCCTGCCCAAAGAATCGCCCCCCTCCCCAACAGCCCCCCTCATCCACTAAGTGGGTGAGATCACTCTCGACGTCTGCAGACCCATGCCCCTCTGCCCAGAGTTATGCATCCTCTCTGTGCCCCATCCAAAGTTACCCCCAATTACACTTCATATCCAACAATCAGTAACTAGCCCCTTAGTACCCCGAAACCTTAACTGTACTACATATATGACAGCTGGATCCTCCATTTATTGTCATTTAGTAACAAAAGTGACAAATGTTCCTAGTTGCAACTTCAGGTTTGGTGGTTGATGGGCTGATGCTCTGTTAAGAATTTCTTTGTTTCCCCTCTATGGATGATCTTATATATATAGTAACGCAGGTGTAAGTCCTTGCTGGTACATCTGAGAGCAGAGGGGAGAAAACTTCCTGCATAACGCAGAGACCTTTGCAGAATAATCCTGGAAGACCAGGACTTTCTTCCCTTCAAACAGTAGACTTTTCCCAGCACTCGGAGCCTGTTGTAATTCCACTTTTTGAGCAAAGTTAAGGAGCTGCAGGATAAACACCCTGGGCCAGTTCGAGTCCACCCGATGCGGTCCCACCAGATGCGCTTGTTCGATCTGTAGGCTGCCATATTTACTTTCCAGGTTTAATTCCTGTCTTCTATTGACTCTGGTATGCCTACTAGCCTTAAGTTGTTGCAGCGTAAACGATTTTCTAAGTCTTCAATCCGTTCCTCGTGTCTTGCCACCAGGCCCTGCAGCTCCTGTACCTCGGATTTGGTATTGGTAAGGCTGTCCTGTGTGTCGGATATGCGCTGCTCCGCATCCAGCAGACTCCTTTCAATGCCCGACAGGGAGGCTGATACATCATCCAGCTTATCTGCCAATTTTTTAAACTCTGCAAAGGTAGCACCGGTGCCATTTTGAATATTGGCAATACGGCGCGCGTGCAGGAGGTCGCTTCTGGACCCCCGCTGGACTTTTGGCAAGTCTTGTGGGGGTCAGGAGGCCCCCCCCAAGCTGGCCAAAAGTCCCTGGGGTTCCAGCGGGGGTCCGGGAGCGATCTCCTGCACTCGTGACGTCGAGTGTCAGGAACCAAAATGGCGCCGGTGCTACCTTTGCCCTGTCATATGGTAAGGGCAAAGGGCCACCGGCGCCATTTCTATTAACGCAGCCGTAGCCCGAGAGCGGGAGATCGCGGGAGATCGCGCCGGGACCCCCCCACTGGACCCCAGGTAATTTAAAACATTTTGGGGGGGTTCGGGAGGGTGGGAGAGTTGTTTTAAAGGGTCGGGTGGGTTTTAGGGTTGTTTTGGTGTGCCGGTTTTCCCGCCCTCCCCCGATTTACGATTTTTTGATGATAAATTGGGGGTATTGTTATTGTATCTCGGCTCTAACGATTTTTGACGATTTAAAATATATCTGATGATTGTTTTAAATCGTCAAAAAACGATTCACATCCCTAGTAATTGACTCCCCAACTATGATGGGCAGCCTAACCCTTCCCTTCTTCATTTACTTACAGTGGTACTGACAGGGAGAAGATGGCAGGAAGGGATGTGGGCAGCAGAACTCATTGTATCTAAAGCTGAGACTCCTCTCCTTGGCCCAGGAAAACTATCACTCTCTCTCAGATTGGGGGATCTTGTGGCAGTCTCTCTCAGGCAGGAGAAGTCTCATGGTAGTCTCTCAGGCTGAGGGGATGCCCTAATTCTAATGCATCATTAGTATCCTTTGAAGATATCTCTCTCCGAACCATGCGCTGCTGAGCCCATCCCTTCAGAAGAGACTCCCCCTTCCCCAAAAGGTTCCCCAGTTCCTAACAAAACTGAATCCCTCTTCCTTGCACCATCGTCTCATCCACGCATTGAGACTCCGGAGCTCTGCCTGCCTCTGGTGACCTGCACGTGGAACAGGGAGCATTTCAGAGAATGCTACCTTGGAGGTTCTGGATTTAAGCTTTCTACCTAAGAGACTAAATTTGGCTTCCAGAACCTCCCTCCCACATTTTCCTATGTCGTTGGTGCCCACATGTACCACGATAGCCGGCTCCTTCCCAGCACTGTCTAAAATCCTATCTAGGTGATGCGTGAGGTCCGCCACCTTCGCACAAGGTAGGCATGAGGTCCGCACACCTTCGCACAAGGTAGGCATGAGGATCGACTGTTACCAGTCGATCCTCATGCCTACCAGCCACCCAGCTGTCTACATTCCTAATAGTCGAATCACCAACTATGACGGCCGACCTAACCCTTCCCTCCTGGGCAGTAAGCCTTGGGGAGATATCCTTGGTGTGAAAGGACAATGCATCACCTGGAGAGCAGGTCCTTGCTACAGGATCCCTTCCTGCTGCATCAGGTTGATGCTCTCCAATCATGAGACCTTCTTCCTCCAAGGTAACACCAGGGCTTCCAGTCTGAAGTTGGGAGTTGGCTACTATGTCCCTGAAGGTCTCATCTATATACCTCTCTGTCTGCCTCAGCTCCTCCAGGTCTGCCACTCTATCCTTCAGAGATCGGACTCGTTCTCTGAGAGCCAGGAGCTCTTTGCATCGCATGCACATGTATAATTTCTCACCGGCGGGTAAAAAAATCATACATGTGACACTCGATGCAAAAGACTGGGAAGCCCCCTTCTTGCTGCTGGACTGCTGCCTTCATCTCAAATTTGTTCAGTTCCTACTTAAGTTTTAGGTTGCTATGGGAGTAGGAGTGTGTCTAATTAATGTCCTTTAAATGTATTAGTGAATTCACTATATGTTTGGTAGTGGCCTACATGGGAATGATCAAACTCTCAATAAAGATTTTTTTTTTGGGTTTTTTTTAAAGAGGCACCTGCCTATAAATTAAGGATGAGCTAGGGATGGGTGGGCGAGGGGTGGGATGGTTGGGAAATACAAACAGTCTAACTTCAGTTAGTCAGCCAGAGTGACTCACTGCTCTCTTGATAAACAAATGTTGGTACCTAATCAAACCAAATCACACTACTTCAACACTTTTCCAAGGTGAGTAACTGAACTGAACTTTTCAACCTTTTTACTTAGGTGTACACTGCTCCTAGCTTATTTCTAGCTTCTGGCTACTTTTTTTTTTAAGTATACAAACACTCTAACTTCTGCTTACTAGCTGCCTTACAGACTGACTATTTAAAAATACAAATAGTCTAACTTCTGTTTATTTGCTGCCATACTGACTATTAAAAGCACAAACACACAAACACACTAAATAATATTACCAAATAGTTAACTTTGCCCCAATACTTTTAAAAAAGACAATGTCCCAAGCAAAACCTTAGTGATTCCTTTCAGCCACCAGCAAGGTGATCCTCTCCTCTCAGTGCTCCCACTGGGGAGCACTGTATTTTATAACATGTGTGTGTCAGCACGCACATGTTATAAAATTGGCGCGTCCTTGTGTGCGCCTGTGCACAGGTTTTAAAATGTACCTTTAATGGTGACTTGGCTGGTTCTGTTGTAGACGGCAAGGTTGTAAATGTATTTTCGGCCACCACTCAACCAGCTAGGTTGTGGATAAAAAATAGGCCTAAATTTAGCTGGCAAGATTTAAACCAGTTATTCCTTGTGCACAGGGATAGCTGCGTACCTTAACAGCTAAGTCTACCTCTCTCCTTCCTCCACTCCAACCCATGCGTGCCTCCTGGAATGTCCTTTTTTGGAGATGCCAAATATAGCCACCTAATAAACTAACTAGATATATTTAGCTGTTCTGGGAGTTATAATTTCAAAATGTTTGGTCTAACAGGCTATCTCCCATTATTCTAAATTTAGCTGGCTAGATCTTTTGAAAATATAACTCTGAATATACAGTTTTATAACGTTCCTTTTCTAGTAAAAGAAATGCTAGTTTTGGAGTTGTAGGTTTGCTTACTCTTCAAGGGTTGTATTTGTTTTTTTCTTCCTATTTAATACCAAAATTTCTTGATACTGAGTTTGGAAAGAAACATTAATACTAATTCTTCTCCTCAATCAGACACACTTGTATGGCGCAGGCACAGAAAATATCTTACTGAGCTAAATCGAATATCTCACTAATCAGTGCCAACATGTTATAAATGTTTAAATTTCTAGAAAATGTTTGTAGTTTGGTTCATATTTAGTTTACTTACTAGCATAAGGAATGTAAGTCAGTTTGTGTTACAAGGGAAACTTTGTAGTAAGGATATATTAAACAGGCTGAGTAGTTTCATTTTGGGAGCATTTGTTTTCTGTAGAGTACTGCCATATTTATATTTTACAAAAATAGCTAAAAATACATGCTTTTTGGGATATTGTAAAATTAAATTTATATCCTCATGTAAAAGAATATTTTTATAGGCATAATGTCTGCATATTTGGTTGGTAATGATATGAATACAAATTAACATTGAGTAGTTGCAATTTAATGTTTCTGAATAGCTTAATTATTGTTGATTTGAGATTTAAGTTTTTCAGTTATTAGTGGTATTTGTTGGAGAGAAGAATGTTAATAAAAGAACATTTCTTCTGCTTTTGTTATTTCTGGAGGGATATAAGCGTGCCTTCAAAAGCTGTGATTTACTTAGTCCACTGTGAAGAGCTAGGGGGCCTTATCAGGCCCCATGGCTTTGAAAGTAGACAAAGTCATGGGGCCTGATAAGTTTCATCCCAGAATACTGAGGGAGCTTAGAGATGTGCTGGCGGGTCTGCTGCATGACCTGTTCAATAGATCCCTGGAAATGGGAGTGGTGCCAAGTGATTGGAGAAGAGCGATGGTTGTCCCATTTCACAAGAGTGGGAGCAGAGAGGAGGCTGGAAACTACAGGCCAGTTAGCCTCACCTTGGTGGTGGGAAAAGTAATGGATACACTGCTGAAGGAAAAAATAGTGAACTATCTACAGTCAGAAGAATTGCTGGACCAGAGGCAGCATGGATTCACCAGAGGAAGGTCCTGTCAAACAAATCTGAATGACTTTTTTGATTGGGTGACTAAGGAACTGGATCGAGGAAGAGCACTCAATATGATCTACTTGGATTTCAGCAAAGCTTTTGATACAGTCCCGCATAGGAGGCTTGTGAATAAAATGAGAAGCTTGGGAGTGAGCGCCAAGGTGATGGACTGAATTACAAATTGGTTGATGGATAGAAGACAGCGTGTGATGATAAATGGAACCTACTCTGAAGAGAGAATGGTTTTTAAGCAGTGTGCCGCAAAGATCGGTGTTAGGACTGGTCCTGTTTAATATCTTTGTGAGTGACATTGCGGAAGTGATCGAAGGTAAAGTTTGTCTTTTTGCGGTTGATTATAGAAACATAGAAACATAGAAATGAGGGCAGAAGAAGACCAAACAGCCCATCCAGTCTGCCCAGCAAGCTTTCACACTTGCTTTTTTCTCATACTTATCTGTTACTCTTGGCCTTTAGTAACCTTTTGGTTCCAATTCCCTTCCACCCCCGCCATTAATTAGTGCTGTAACTGCATCTAAGTGAAGTATCTAGCTTAATTGGTTAGGGGTAGTAACTGCCTCAATAAGCAAGCTACTCCCATGCTTATTTGTTTACCCAGACTATGTAATTCAGTCCTTGTTGGTTGTTGTCTGAATACAAATCATCTTTTCTTCATTCCCCCCTGCTGTTTGAAGCAGAGAGCTACGCTGGATATGCATTGAAAGTGAAGTAACAGGTTTATTTGGTTTGGAGTAGTAACACCGTAACAAGCAAGCAACTCCCCTCTTTTTGTGAATGCAAATCCTTTTTTTCCACATCTGCAACAGAGTGGACATGCCAGGAGTAGAGAGAATGAGACATGATTTAAGGAAGCTTGAACAGTGGTCAAAGATATGGCACCTGGGATTCAATACCAAGAAATGCAGAGTCATGCATCTGGGGTGTGATAATCCAAAATAACTGTACATTTTGGGGGATGAAGGGCTGTTGTGCACGGAGCAAGAGAAGGACCTTAGGATGATAGAGTCTAGCGATCTGAAGATGGTGAAGCGATGTGACAAGGCAATAGCTAAAGTCAGAGGAATGCTGGGCTGCATAGAGAGAGGAATAACCAGAAAGAAAAAGGAAGTGATAGTCCCCTTGTACAGGTCCTTGGTGAGGCTCACCTGGAGTATTGTGTTCTGGAGAACGTATCTCAAAAGGAACAGAGACAGAATTGAGGTGGTCCAGAGCAGGGCAACAAAAATTGTGGAGGGCCTCAATCAAATGACTTATGAAGAGAGATTGAAGGACTTAAATATGTATACCCTAGAGGAGAGGAGCTGCAGGGGGGATATGATTCAGACTTTCAGATACCTGAAAGGTTTTAATAATGCACAATCGACAAACCTTTTCTGTTGGCAAGAAATCAGTAGAACTAGGGGTCACATAATGAGACTCCAGGGAGGACGACTCAGAACCAATGTCAGGAAATATTTCTTCACAGAGAGGGTGGTGGATGCCTGGAATGCCCTTGCAGAGGAGGTAGTGAAGACAAAAACAGTGAAAGATTTCAAAGGGGGTATAGGATAAACACTGTGGAACCCTAAAGGCTAGAGGATGGAAATGAAGAAAAGAGTGCATGGGGTAAATTGCTGGTGTGATGGTTATTACCCTTAACCAATATGTATTCATCCTGTTGATGCAACTCCATCATTGCTTTCTGCTTCAAAGGCAGGGGGGAAAAGAGGGAAAAGGGGAATTAGATTCAGA
Source organism: Rhinatrema bivittatum (assembly GCF_901001135.1). Taxonomy (NCBI): domain Eukaryota; kingdom Metazoa; phylum Chordata; class Amphibia; order Gymnophiona; family Rhinatrematidae; genus Rhinatrema; species Rhinatrema bivittatum. The sequence continues at coordinate 63,690,455 of NC_042618.1, forward strand.
CAGCAACCAAAAGGACATTGAATTTTACGGTCTGGGAAAACAAATAAGCATGGGGGCAATTTGCTGATGCGGCTGTTATTACCCTTAACCAATAAGCCTAATACTTTTGATGCAATTCCAACATTGCTGTCTGCTTCAATGGAAAGAGGTAATTGTTACGATTCTGCTTGTGGGAACAAGCCCACAAGCAGCCTTTACTTTTCTTCTCTTCTGCCAGCCAGCCCCCGATGTCGCCTGCTGTTCCCTCACGGTTTGGAGACCACCCACGTCCAGCTTCCACACGGTGGGCCTTGCTGCCATACCTCCATGCGGCCTGGAGGCTGCCGCTGCTTTCTGCCATGACCGCGGCTTGGAACCGCCACTGCTGCGCTCCCTTGCGGCCGGGAGGCCACCATCACTATTCCTCGTGGCCTGGAGGCCGCTATGTAGTCCTCAGTCTTTACAGCAGGGAGCCGCTAATGTCAGTGCCATTCTTGCGGCAGGAAGTGCCGCCATTGTTGCTCCTCTTCTGCAGCCGGGAGGCCGCCCCAGAGCTCCTCTTCCCAGCCTGGAGGCCGCCGACATTCTCCCTTTACCAGCGCCGGGAAACTGCTGTCTTCAGGCTTCTCTTCTGCCGCAGGAAGCTGCCCTTAAAACTGGGCCCTGCTTCTCAGCCTAGTGCCTCCTCTTCTCAGCATCGCCGCTGTCCAGGGTCCTGCCTCCTACCTCCTTAGGTGCGAGGCTGCGCCTCCTCTCCTGATTTAAAGGGCCAGCGGTGGGCAGTCCTCCTGGCTCCTCCTTGTGATGTCATCCTGGGCATTCCTCTTCAGCCCTACAAAAGGGCTCAGCTTTCAGTCAGTCTTCGCCTTTGCAAGGAGTTGGTCATGGAGTCGGACCTCTCCTGGATCTTCAGTTCCAGCTCTTCATTCCAGGAGTCCTCCGTGATCCTTCTTCACTTCTTCAAGGCACTCTGTTCCTCATTGGTTCTCCTTGTCTTCGTTCATGGTTCCTGAACCTTCGTTGTCGTCTTCATTCCATGTCCTGGTCTCTCGACGGATCCCGTCCTCTTGTCTTCAGATGTCCAGACGTCTCCCTATCTCCGGATGTCCTGACGTCCCCTTGTCTTCGGATGTCCAGGCGTCTCAGCTTCTGATGTCTTCATCTGTCATGTTCCAGACGTCCCTGAGGTCCTCCTCTCTAGAGGTCCCCTGATGCCCAGATGCCATAGATGTCCCGACGCTCCTAAATGTCCTGATGTCTCGAGGTACCTGTGTCCTTTTGTATCCGATGTCCTACGTTCCAGCTCTGATGTTCCGAGTCCTAATCTTGAAGTACCGTCAGTCCTCAAGCTCCGGGTTCAGCTTTGCCTCACTCCAGTCCTCGTCTTCAGCTGACCTTCCTGGGAGTAAATCCATTTCTATCCAGTGTCTGAATTGGGGGCTGGAGCCCTCTTCCTGTTGGATCTGTCTTCGAGCACTGCCTGGATTCCTTCTTTGTCCTGAGCCTCAGTCCTGTGCTTGTTCTGCTCTCCGCGTAGTCCGCGACTAACCTCTTCAGGTTGTGTAGGGCGCGCCATGGGATGGGGTGGTCCATGACCAGCCCATGTTGGCTGTGTAGGGCGCCCTGAGGGGCAGTGACTGTCTAAGTCTCCAAGTATCCTGAGTCCTCATCGTCGCCTGAGTCTTCCCAAGTTCCAAGTCCTCATCGGAGTATCTGGATCCCTTGCCTGACTCTCTAGAATCCACCTCTGATCTTCAATTTACGTCTGAGCGTATTATGTCTGAGTTTCAAGCCACCTCATGTCTTCGTCTTGTCTGAGTTTCAAACTACCTTTATCCACGTCTCATCTGAGTTCCAAGTTTCCTCATGTCCTCATCTCGTCTGTGCTCCAAGTTACCTCTTTTTCTCATCTCGTCAGAGCTTCCAAGTACCAAGCGTCCTCGTCTTGTCTGAGTCTTCAAGTGTCCTTGTCTCGTCTGAGACAAGCTCCACATGTCTTCGTCTCATCTGAGCATCTGAGCTTCCTTGTCTTGTTCAAGTCTTCAGCCTTGGAACAAGACGGGACCTCGGCCTCCAAGGCCGAGGTCCCGTCTTGTTCCAAGCTCCAGTACCATCACCTGTCCTCAACCTCTGTCCGTCCTGCCGCATCTTCCGCTACCCAGTGGCAGGTCTGAAAGGGCTATCGAGTGGCTGGAGGGCTACCCCAGAGACCAGCATTGTGTTGCTGGGTCTCTTCCAGTGCATGCAGGTTCGGTGGAGGTTAGGGCGGTGGTCAGTCTGCTCCTCCCATGCTTGGACACGTCTTGCCTGCCGCGACGCTTCCACGGAGCTCCTCTCTGAAGTCACGTCGTGGTCCATGGGCACACATCTCCCTGGAATCGGGAGCACTCCCTAGCACTCCCTCCCAGAGATTCCAACAGTAATGGGGAATTGGACTCAAACAAACAGCAACCAATAAGGGACTTTGATGGTCTGGGAAACTGATAAGTATGTGAGTGACTTGTATGGAGCGGCCAATACTACTATAAGCTTGCTGGACAGACTGGCTGGACCATTTGGTCCTTTTCTGCCGTCATTTCTATGTTTCTATGTTTCTTAGAGGGCAGTATCCAGGCAAGAGTGATTTCAAACTCAATAAAAAAACAACCGAGGCAGGCTGAGTGAATTTCCAACTACAGCTCTTGAAGAGAATATGTGTCTCAGCCTGTTCTGCCATCAAGGAAGCAGGAATGAACATTCCCCTTACCGGGTAGCTGCCTTGTCCTGACTTTTTGCATGTTGAATGTGTTAGCACCTTCACACATCATAATTCAGACTTAACAAATTTGGCCCATGAAAGCTGATATTGGGAACATGAGAGAGAGAGCCTTAATATCTCCTGTCTCGGGAAGATGAAGACTAGAAAATTCCAGTAAATCTAAAACTGTATTGAAGAAGAGACTCTCCACCAAACTTATTTCAGTCCATAAAGCTTATAACTGATCTATGAACACTTTGGCATCCCTGCCCTCAGTGAAGACCTTAGTTTCCCCTTTATGAAAGACTTTGAGTCAGGTGGGGAACTGCAATGAAAATTTTATCCCCTTCTGAAACAGCTGGGTACAGTATGGAGTCATCTCCTTGTGTGAGGCTTGCACTTTAGTGGAAAAATCTGGAAATAGCAGCTTGTTATCATATTTTAGCACTTCCATCTTCCTATATGCCACAATGTTTTTATTTTATCAGTGTAATTTAGAAATTTGGCAACGAATCGTGGCTTGGTCACATTTGGCCCTCCTATTCCCAGGCGGTGTGCTCTCTCAACTAAAATGGAACGTTCTTTTGCACTTATCCCACAGCCTTAGGGAACCATGTTTCACACAGCTTTATGATCTCCTCTCCTTGAACTGATTTTGGAACTCCAGCTATGCTAATATTATTATGATGGCTATGATTCTTGAGCTCATTGAGTTTCTCTTCCAATGCTTTGATTTTAGCTGTTAGAACTGCCACCAAACTATTCAGGCTATCAAGAGCAGCATCATGGGTGGAGAGTTTCTGATTGATTCCAGTAATCACCCCATTATATAGTTCTCCATCTGTTCCTGGAGCTCATCAACAGAGAACTGCAATTTCTGCAGTTGATCTGTAACTGCCACCGAAACAGCATGCATAAGCTCTCAGAGCAGGGCTTTCAAAACCCTCTGTAGTGGGATCAGGCTCTGGAGCCATTTTATCTATAGGGACTGCCTGTTTCTCCATGTCCAAGCACTTTGATCAATTCACCATATTGCCACTTATTTTATTACAAAATTGTCCATATAAGTTGTGCTGCAACAGGAAGGTATGATCTGATTAATCCTGCTTTTTGTTCTATGAATTTTTTGGGCTTTAATCCACTGACCCCCAGGGAGATGGCCTCATGGATGACCACTCAGTATGACATCATCACTGGACGTCTCTGGGATTTTCTCAATTCTAATGAAACTTGTTGCTGCATAATATCCCCATCAAAATTACCACTTAGCTGGATAAGTTAACTGGATAAGTATGAATATTGCTAATTATCCAGCTAAGTTAACCAGATAGGTAGCACCACCACCCTGTCACTTAGCTGGATAAGTCACTACTTATCTGGCTAAGTAGCTTTGAATATCAATCTCTCTGTTTCTTTCTGGTAACATTTTGTTCCCTTCCAGATTTTTTCTAAGCTCCCAGTGATGTGTCTCCATATCATTGTTTCTGGAATCATGTTTTTTTTCCTGAAGATTGGAGAGCGGCATGGCATAAATACAGGGGATCCCTATTGGCTAAAGGATAGAAATGAAGGAAATGGGTAAACCATCTTAATTGGGGTAACTTCACAGAGCAGTAGTTACTACCTTAAGGAATAAAAAAAATATACAAAATAAAATAAAAATAAACTTGCTGGACAGACTGGATAGCTCACTTGAGCCTTTTTCTGCCATCATTTACTGTGTTACTGTGGGGTAGAGCCAGAAAAGAGATGGAGTGGGTGGAGAAACTTGTATTTTTTTTTCTTATTTTACATTTTATTTTGGGGACAAAACACTCCAGTATAACCAAGAAAGAAATAAGGTGGAAGAACTAAGCTAGGATCCAAGCAACAAACAACAAGAAGGCATCAAAATCCGCATGGCAGCTAGGCATAGTAGCAGCAAAATACCCAAGATGGTACATCTGGGTCATGACAGCTAAGAAAAGAGACAGCAAGATCCCCAAGGTGGTACATCTGGGGCATTGCAGCTAGGCAGAACAGTAGCAAGACCTGCAAGGTGGTACATCTGGGGCATGGCAGCTAGGGCAAGGGGCAGCAAGATCCCCAAAGTGGCACATCTGGGGAATGGTGGATAGGCATCATGACAGCAAGACCCCCAAGGTGTAGCTTAAGGTGTAGCATAAGGAATATAGCAGCAAGGCAAGACCCCAAAGTGTAGCTTCAGGGGCATGGCAACTAGGTGGAGGAGTGGCAGCAAAGAACCCCCCTCCCCAATTGCAGCATAAGGGGTATAGCAGCAAGGTAGAGTGGCATCAAGACCCCTAATGCGTAGAATCTGCAGTATGGCAGCAAGGCTGAGTGATAGCAAGACCACAAAGGTGTATCATCAGGAGCAGGGCAGCTTCACCTTGATTGATTCCTCATCCTGTTTACTTGTCCTCTTCTCCTACCTCTGTCCAGGTTTCTACCACACTCAGGAATTTTTTACTGGTTTTACTACAGCACTTTTCAATGGGCCATAAACTCGAATGGGAAACATAAACAAATTAAACTAAAATTTTTGTTTAACTTGTGGGCATCCTCCATTTGTTTCAGGGGTCCATAAATGAAATGAAAATGGTCTCATTTACTGCATTTAACCCATCCATTTCAAATGAATGCACATCCTATTACTCAAATAAAAGTTAGCCAGCTAAAAAGAGGTATTGAATAGGGATGTGAATCGTTTTTGACGATTTAAAATATCGTCCGATATATTTTAAATCGTCAAAAATCATTAGAGGCGTATATAATAGGAATTCCCCCGATTTATCGTCAAAAATCGTAAATCGGGGGAAGGGGGAGGGGAAGGGGGAGGGCGGGAAAACCGGCACACTAAAACAACCCTAAAACCCACCCCGACCCTTTAAAATAAATCCCCCACCCTACCGAACCCCCCCAAAATGTCTTAAATTACCTGGGGTCCAGTGGGGGGGTCCCGGTGTGATCTTCCACTCTCAGGCCACGGGTGCGTTGATAGAAATGGCGCCGGCGCTACCTTTGCCCTGTCATATGACAGATATGGCAATAGGCTGTGCAGAACAAAGTCACACTACAGGCCACTTATTTACCAGGCATTGCGAACACATAGTGGACAGACTCAGCAGAATATTCCGCCCACATGAATGGTCCCTGTCTCAAACCATAGCCAATCAACTCTTCAAATTGTGGGGTCTACCCTGGATTGACCTCTTTTGCAACAGAACAAAACTGAAAACCAAATCAATTCTGCTCCATTCAATCCAGTGTAATGCAAGAAGCTCCAGACGCCTTCCTAATCCCATGGAACACAGGCCTCATGTATGCTTTTCTGCCGATACCACTCAAAGCAAAGACCATTCAAAAACTCATGTGTGAACAGGCCACAACTTAGTTTTTGGGTACTTGCCAGATACTTGTAGCCTGGATTGGCCACTGTTGGAAATAGGATGCTGGGCTTGATGGACCCTTGGTCTGACCTAGTATGGCAATTTCTTATATTCTTATTTTAATTCGCACCAGTGTGGCCAAGACAACCATGGTATGTCTGTCTAGTTCAATTCTCTGTGAGACTGATTCATCTCAGTTACAATCCCTCAATCCTATCACAGGAGGATGGCTATCTTGTTTATTTTATTTATTTATTTTAAAACTTTTATATACCGCTGTTAGTGGGTACATCACATCGGTTCACATATGAACAACAGGCTAGAAAATTACAACTTAACAGGGCGTGGGAACTAGGAGGGGGAAAAACAACAGTGCAGTATAGAAGGATACACCAATAACATTAAACGAACATTAAAATAACCCTAGTAACATAAAATACATCAGTAACCTTAGATGAACATTAGGGAATTTAGCAGAATGAAACTGAAGTCCATGAAATTTGATGCGCATCAGGGGACATTTGGTGAGGTGGCTATTCAGGGTAGGCTCGTTTGAATAGCCAAGTTTTAAATTTCTTTTTGAACATGATAGGACAGGGTTCGAGGCGCAGGGTGGGTGGCAGGGTATTCCAGAGTGCTGGGCCAGCAATTGAAAGGGCACAGTCACATGCGAAGGAAAGGCAGGCTGTCTTTAGAGAGGGTACAAGTAGTGTGCCTCTGTTGGCAGTTCTAGTAGGGCGGGTTGATTGGTGGAGGTTGAAAGGAATATCAAGCCAGTCGGAGTTGTGGGAGTAAATGGATTTGTGTACAATAGTGAGGGCTTTATAGTGAATACGGGAAAGGATTGGGAGCCAGTGGAGATTTTGAGGATCGGGGTGATATGCTCATATTGCGTGTGTTTGAGATGATTCTAGCTGTTGCATTTTGCAACATTTGTAGTGGTTTAATCGTGGCATGGGGGAGGCCCAGAAGGAGTGCATTACAGTAGTCCAGTTTGGTGGCAATGGTGGCCTGGATCACTGTGCGGAGATCTTGGGGGTATAGCAGGGGTTTAAGTATTTTTAGGATGTTGAGTTTGTAAAAGCCTTCTTTGAGTATGGAGTTGATATATTTCTTCATGCTTAATTGTTGATCAAGGAGGACTCCAAGATCCCTTATGAATGGTTGGGCTGTGGTGATGTTAATCTTAGGATCATTGGCGGGGGGAGGGGGGAGTGTGGGGAAATAAATAGGATCTCTGTCTTGTTGGCATTGAGTGCTAGATGGAGGTTGGTAAGGAGAGAGTTGATGGCAGCGAGGCAATTTTCCCAGTGCTTTAAGGCATCAGAAATGGAACTTTGAATGGGGATGACGATCTAGACATCGTCGGCATATAGATAGAATTTAAGTTTGAGTTCGGAGAGGAGATGGCAAAGTGGTACAAGATAGATGTTAAAGAGGGTGGAGGATAACGATGAACCTTGTGGGACTCCTTGCTGTAGGGGGCGAGGGGTGGATATAGATTCACCGATTTTACAGAGAAATTCCTGTTGGAGATGGTAGGATCTAAACCAGGCAAGGGCTAAGCCTGTGATGCCGATGTTTTCTAGTCTACTAATAAGGTGGTTGTGGCTGATGGTGTCGAAGGCCGCAGAGAGATCGAGGAGGGCAAGGAGGTAGCTGCGGCCTTGGCCCAAACCCCTGAGGAGGTGGTCAGTTAGAGTGAGGAGGAGCGATTCGGTATTGAAGTGTTTCCGGAAGCCAAACTGGGAGACATGGAGGATTGCATGGTTTTCGATGTAATCCATGAGTTGTGCATTAACAACTCTTTCCATTAGTTTGGCAATGAAAGGGAGGTTGGAGATCGGACGGAAATTGGAGGGATTTTTCGGATCTAAGGAGGGCTTCTTTAAGAGGGGTTTAACCACAGCATGTTTGAGAATGTCTGGGACAGTTCCATGGGAGAATGAGCAGTTGATGATGTCTGCTATTGCTTGGGCTATGGTGTTAGGGACTGCCAGGAGGGCTTTAGGGGGAATGGTGTCGCTGGGGTGGGAGGCAGGTTTGAGTTTTTTCAAGATGTTTTCGACTTCTTTAGATGAGGTGAGGTCGAGGGCAGTCAAGGCGGGTTGAGAGGGTGTAGGGTGTAGGTGTAAAGGGGGAGAAGAACGGGATGGGTCGGGGATGCGGGGAATCTTGAAAGGAGGTTAGTGATTTTACTCTGGAAGTCAGTGGCGAGTTTTTCGCATCTGGAGGCTGCGTCGGAGTCAGAGATAGTGGGTGGGATGGATTTGGTGAGGCTTGAGACTTGGGGGAAGAGTGCTTTAGGGTTAAATCTGTAATCATGGATTTTCTTGGCAAAGAAATCTCTTTTATGTTGTAGGGTGGCGATTCTATAGCTGTGTAGCACAGATTTGAAGATGGAGGAGAGCTGGGGAGATCTTTATTTTGTTATATATTTTTTATTATAAATTTGGTTAAATCTCATGTGTATCTGTATGATATATTATGGGTCTGTCCTTTTGGTTAATATTTGATATTATGTGAGAGACAACATAATCAGTTATATTATACCTTGTTGGTAATTTAAATCACTCATTATTACTATGTTGCTAATTTTGTTAGATCCCCTAATTTCTGTTAGCATTTCATCATCTCTCTGTTCATTCTGGCTAGGTGGACTGTAGTACACCCTCACTGCTATTCTATGTTCCCTATGAGGTTTGCATGCTCATTGTTTTCCTGCCTTTTTCTTTAGGGGACTGACATCACCTGAGTGGTTTGTGTATCTGGGAAGGCATAATGAGGTTCTTGTATGTTGTGAGGAGGCTGCTAATGCATTGTGGCTCGGACCTGACCTGGTCTCAAATGCTTCATTATCATCCACATTACTGCTGTTTGGCCTCAGGTAGAGCCTCTGCTCAAGCTTTGAATCACAGTTTTTCTATTCTTACAACTTTCCCAAATAACTGTTCATCATGGCCTCCTTTATGGCTTCTTAGTGAGTAAATTGACCCCAGAGTTATTATGAAGATACCTAATATTACATTTATTTCTGAGTTGAGCTGTTGCTGTCTGCAAGCAGTAAATTTGTTGTCAGGCATAAGAAGTCTGCATGCTATGCATGGCTGCATGGTATGCAGGTGCACTGCACTCTATGCTATGTTACTCAAAAAGAATTGATGGAAGAATGAACTGCATCTGAATTGTATCCGGCTGTGAACTACAGAAGCATAAAAACAAAAACATTCCTGCATTCAAAATACAATACTGTACCTATGTGTAATGGTATTTATCAGCAACACACAGTATAGGGAAAGTAGCAGCCTATGTTTTAGGTAGGGTTAATAACATTTGGACACCTTCCATCTCACTGCAGTACATGAAGGAATTATAGAGATTCAGAATCCCTTGAAAGAAACTAGTAACTAAAATTCATTAGCACTTTCCTTCAGAATGATTTGTTTCCCTGCTCTGAGCCTTCATCAGCTGGCAAAGTTTGATAAAAGGTGTCAGAATTCTAGAGAATTTTCAAATGGTACTGAAGAAGTAGTTAATATATTTCTTGTCCAAATATATGAAGAACTTGTCTTTCATTACAATTGTTTTTAGTGCTAGTTATAGGAATCCTGTTTGTTTACTTTGTCGCACTATCAATTTTCTAGCCACTTTTAACCTAAATCATATTGGTTAATGCTGACAAAGCAAATCATACCCATTACAAATAATTCATTTACATTAATCTTAAATATTTTAAGATTTATTATGCTTTCACACATTCCTATTTAGGTGAGCAATATAGTTTCTAATAACTGTCAGTTTTATGTGTGTGAGATAAAATACAGAGAAATACTTTACAATATTAAATCTGATGTGAAGCTTGTTCATGAATATTTTGATAAGAGTCAGCATCATCTTGTTTTTGAGTGGCAAAACAGCAGAAACAGAAGCAAGTTACCGAACTTTTATAAATGAGAAATTGGATAAAGCAACAATATAACTTGGATGGGAGAAAATTTAAGCTAATGCACATTGAAGCTTACTAGGGGCCAAATCTAACCAAATCTAAACAGGTATGTTTAGGTTGACCCTACTTATAACCGTGCAGAACATTTTCAGTTTCATTATCATTTGCATGACCCCACTGTCCCTTTTTGGATCTGCAGAGTGCTTTTCTGGCATCACTAACATCTTGAATTGGGCAGAGGAAGTGCAGAGCATGAGAATGCTTTCAGAGTGTCAGCTTTAACTAACGGCAAGAAGCCAAAAACATCTGCCCACACGTCAATCACTTTACTACCTCATCTTAAATACTCAAAACCACCTATCTACACAGTCTAATGCTATAGGAATCTACTCTATCCAATTCTGGAGGCCATATTTCCAGAAGGATATAAAGAAGGTAAAGATGGTCTGGAGAAAGGCTACCAAAATGGTGCAGGGTCTCCAACAAAAGCCATATAAGATTAGACTTAAGGATCTAAATATGAATAGACTAGAAGACAGGAGAGATGGTGGATATGATAGAGACATTCACTTCTTCAAAGGCATTAATGTGCAAGAAGTAAATCTTTTTCAGAGGAATGCATGCTCTAGAACAGCGGTTCTCAACCGGTGTGTCCTGACACATCAGTGTGTCACTAAGCACATGCAGGTGTGTTGCCACACTTCTCACAGGACAAGCAGGATGGTAGTCCTCACAAATGGGTGACATCGAGGATGGAGCCCACCACGGAAAACTTCTGTCAAAGTTTAAACAGAACTTTGACTGGCCCCTACTGGGCATGCCCAGCAAGGCACTGACCCTGCAGCCAGCAGGGGTCTCCCTTCAGTCTTCTTTTTTCCGCGCAGCAGTTGCCACGCGGTGAAAGGAGCTCTCTAACCACGTTCCTGACAGGAATTTGGAAATTAGTTTCCTAAGAAAATTTGCCCCTCAGGGGTCTCCCTTCGACAAATTTTTAGACATCTTACGGAACCCGGTAAGTTTTTTGCCTTTTTTTCCATCGACTACCGTCGATTTGGCCCTTGAGGCCTGTTGGCACTTACCGATCCCCAGCCTAAATTTTGGCTTCAAGCCATGGCAACGGGGTTCCGCCGTTGTCCGGATTGTACCCGGACTATGTCTATCACAGACCCCCACAGGGTTTGTGTAATGTGTTTGGGTAGTGAGCATGATGTCCTGACTTGCACCAAATGTGCCCTAATGACACCCAAGGGTCGCAAAGCCAGGATGGAGAAGATGGGGCTCCTCTTCCATGCACCCACCCCAACGCCATCGATAGCATCGACGTCATCGGAACCGGCACCGTCGAAGTTGTACCATCATCGTCAACCCTCCGGTGACCGTCCGCCATCGATCGCTTCTCGGCCGTCGACTCCCGTTCCTTCCCCGGATGGGCGAGGGGACCGGACAGAAAAGCATCGCCATCGACGGCACAAGTCTCGGCCTGTCGAGGATCCACAGCCATCGACCTCTGTTCAAGCCGAGCCACCGACAAAGAAGCCGCGAACAGACCGGACATCCTCCACATCTCGTTCGCTGGCATCGAGGAAACCCTCACCCTCCCGGGGTGAGGGGGCCGTGATCCCACCGGTTACGGTGGTCCCTCCGGCCCTGCCTCAGCCTCCCTCTCCCGTCGAGCCGGGTATGATTACCCCTGGTCTCCGGGCAGAACTGGACCGCCTGGTCCAGGAGGCCATCGAGAAAGCGATGAAGAAACTGCAACCTCCATCGGCACCGTCTCCGGCACCGGTTCCAATGCCGCCCCCGGCACCGACACCGGCACCAGCTTCGCCACAGAGGAGAGAACCGGCCACCGAGCCGTTGATACAAGCGCTAGCACCGCTACTGAGCCGCATGGAGGCGCTCATGACGGCCCTTCCATCGGTGATTCCAGTGCCATCGACAACACCCACCGTCTCCGACTGGATTCTCATCGGCAGGAGAAACACCGTTCCGGATTCCCCCTTCCGGGGTGGTTCCATCGGTGCCTTCTGGTATATCTCCACCGATATATCCTTCGATTCCATCCATTCCACGCCAGGCACCGATTCCATCGGCAGCACCGAAGCCATCGATGCCATTTCTGGTTCCACCTACGGCACCGATTCCACCTCGGTTTCCATCGATGCCTTCAGAGCCTCAGCCAGGTCCATCAGGGCTACAAGCCCCACTTGATCCCTACGATACCTGGGGTGATGATGATGATACATCTTCTGACACAGATTTGCCTTCGCCACCATCTCCTACAGAGAGTAGAAAGAGATCTCCTCCAGAGGATTTATCTTTCATTAATTTTGTGAAAGAGATGTCAGAAGTTGTACCTTTTCAACTACAATCTGAAGCTGATGACAGACACCAGATGATGGAACTCCTTCAATTTCTGGATGCTCCAAAGATCATCGCTTCCATCCCTATACACCAGGTGTTTGTGGATCTGCTCAAGAAAAACTGGGAATCTCCTTCATCAGTTTCACCAGTTAACAAAAAAGCTGACTCCACCTACCTTGTCCAGTCAGCGCCAGGTTTCCAAAAACCTCAACTGGATCATCGCTCTGTTGTGGTTGAGTCCGCGCAGAAGAAGGCCAAGCGTCTTAAGCCACACTCTTCTACCCACCTACCAGGGACAACAAGTTCCTAGATAGTGTTGGACGGAAAGTCTATCATGGAGCTATGTTGATTTCACGCATAGCTTTCATATCAACTTTACATGACTCAGTACAACAGAGCCATCCTTAAGCAGATGCAAGACTATGCTGACACGTTGCCGGACCAATACCAACCGCAGCTTCAAGCCCTTCTTCACAAGGGATTTGAGGCAGGGAAGCACGAGATCAGGACTGCCTACGACATATTCGATGCTTCCACAAAAGTTTCAGCCACAGCCATTTCAGCCAGACGTTGGGCTTGGTTAAAGTCATCCAACCTTCGCCCAGAGGTCCAAGATCGTCTTGCTGATTTACCCTGCTTAGGCGACAATTTGTTTGGAGAGCAAATTCAGCAGATCGTGGCAGAGTTAAAAGACCACCATGAGACGTTGAAACAACTCTCGTCTGTCCCACCTGAGCTGACTTCCAAGCAACCGCAAAAGAAGGACTCTAAGAAGTCATTCTTTCGACCGCGCCGTTACTACCCTCCATCGGCCAGGCCTCGTCCAGCTCGATCCTCTACTAGGCCTCAGCCGCGTCAGCCTAGGAAACAAAGGCCTACTGTAGCCCCTCCTCCTGGGCCTGCGGCGGGCCTTTGACTCCCCTGTAGGGAACACATGCCAAACCCCTCTTCCGGACATCCCTGTAGGAGGTCGACTGTACCATTTTCTACAACCTTGGTTGCAGATCACCTCAGATCAGTGGGTGCTAACAATTATCGCACAGGGTTACCACCTCAACTTCATAACTCTTCCGGCAGACTCCCCGCCTCTTCAAGCGTGGAGTCTATCCACCCATTTGGCTCAATTACAACAGGAAGTATCTCTTCTTCTGCAATCAAATGCTATAGAACCCGTCCTCCCTCTCAACGAGGCAAGGGATTCTATTCCAGATACTTCCTCATACCAAAGAAATCAGGGGGACTACGTCCCATTTTGGACCTTCGAGCCCTCAACAAATACCTTCAAAAAGAGAAGTTCAAAATGGTAACCCTAGGCGCGCTGCTCCCTCTGTTACAAAGAGGGGATTGGCTGCGCTCTCTCGACCTCAAGGACGCTTATACCCACATTGCGATCACACAATCCCATCGCAAATATCTGCGGTTTCTAGTAGGCCACGACCATTATCAATACCGTGTCCTACCTTTCGGTCTAGCTTCTGCCCCACGAGTCTTTACCAAATGTCTCGTAGTGGTAGCAGCATTCCTAAGGAAGGAAGGTGTCCACGTCTACCCCTACCTGGACGATTGGCTAATCAGGGCCTCCACCCATCAAATAGCTCAATCCTCCCTAAAATTGACTATTCAAACACTCCTTTCCTTAGGGTTTCTTGTCAATTACGAGAAATCTTGCTTGGTCCCGTCTCAGACCTTATCCTTCATTGGGGCAGACTTGGACACCTTACAGGCAAAGGCTTACCTTCCTTTTCCGAGGGTCCACACCCTAATGTCCCTGGCTCACCAGCTCCAGTCTCAAAACACTGCCACGGCTCGCCAGTTCCTCATTCTCCTAGGACACATGGCATCCTCGGTTTCAAGTCACTCCCATTACCCGACTAGCCATGAGAGTAACACAATGGACTCTACGACACCAATGGATTCAAGCTTTTCAGCCTCTGTCCTCCATAGTCACAGTCACACAAGCGCTGCGCCTATCCTTAACCTGGTGGACGACTCAGGTCAACCTCCTTCAGGGCTTACCTTTTCTTCCACCGGATCCACAAATAATCCTAACCACCGACGCTTCTCACATCGGTTGGGGAGCCCATGTGGACGACTTTCAAACCCAAGGGTTATGGTCCAAAGAGGAAGCCGAACACCAGATCAATTTCCTGGAACTTCGAGCAATCCGCTATGCGCTCCGAACTTTCAAAAATCATCTCTCTCATCAGATAATCTTAATCCAGACGGACAACCAAGTGGCCATGTGGTACATAAACAAGCAGGGAGGCACAGGCTCCTTCCTTCTGTGTCAGGAAGCTGCGCAGATCTGGACGGAAGCCCTCTCCCACTCCATGTACCTCAGGGCCACTTACCTGCCGGGAGTAGACAATGTATTGGCAGACCGGCTGAGCCGTGTCTTCCGACCGCACGAGTGGTCACTCGATCCTCTGATAGCGGCCTCTCTGTTTCACAAGTGGGGTTCTCCCCGCATAGACCTCTTTGCGTCCCCTCAGAACCACAAAGTGGACGATTACTGCTCTCTCATTCGGAGCCAGCACTCTCGGCCGAGGGATGCATTCTCCCTCAAGTGGACAACCGGTCTGCTCTATGCATTCCCTCCACTCCCTCTTGTGTCAAAGACTCTCGTGAAGCTACGCCAGGACGGAGGAACCATGATCCTGATAGCACCTTACTGGCCACGCCAGGTATGGTTTCCAATACTCCAGGATCTCTCCATCCGCAGGCACATTCCTCTGGGAAAGGACCCGCAACTGCTCACTCAAAACGACGGATGCCTCCTCCATCCCAACCTCCAAGCCTTGTCCCTGACGGCATGGATGTTGAAAGGTTAGTCCTTCAACCTTTCAACCTTTCAGATTCCGTTTCTCGGGTCCTGATAGCTTCACGAAAGCCTTCCACAAGAAAGTCTTACTCATACAAATGGAAAAGGTACACATCATGGTGCACTTCTCAGTCCCTTGATCCCCTTTCCTGTCCAATCTCCAAATTCTTGGACTATTTATGGCATCTCTCTGAATCAGGTCTTAAAACCTCTTCTATCAGAATGCATGTCAGTGCGGTAGCCGCCTTCCATAAGGGTATTGGGGGTACTCCTATTTCAGTACAACCCCTAGTAACACGCTTCCTTAAGGGCTTGCTCCATCTAAGCCGCCCTTGCGTCCTCCGGCCCCATCCTGGGACCTTAACCTGGTTCTTGGTCGTCTTATGAAACCTCCTTTCGAACCTCTGCACTCCTGTGACTTAAGGTATCTCACATGGAAAGTGTTATTCCTTTTGGCTATCACTTCAGCTCGCAGGGTTAGTGAATTGCAGGCCCTAGTTACCTATCCGCCTTACACTAAGCTCCTGCAGGACCGGGCGGTACTCCGCACTCACCCTAAATTTTTGCCTAAGGTAGTTTCTGAGTTTCATATCAATCAATCCATCATACTACCTATCTTTTTTCCCAGGCCCCACTCCAACCCTGGAGAGCAGACCCTGCATACCCTAGACTGTAAACGGGCTCTAGCTTTTTACCTAGACCGTACAGTTTCCCACAGGAGGAGCACTCAATTATTCATCTCTTTCCATCCTAATAAGTTGGGACAACCTGTGGGTAAGCAGGCTCTTTCTTCCTGGTTGGCGGACTGCATTTCTTTTTGCTATGAGCAAGCTGGCATTCCTTTTCAAGACCGTGTTTAAAGCACACTCTGTGAGGGCCATGGCGACGTCAGTGGCACACCTTCGATCGGTGCCGCTTCCTGACATCTGCAAAGCTGCAACCTGGAGTTCTCTCCATACCTTTGCAGCCCATTATTGTTTGGACAAGGCTGGAAGACAGGACTCCATCTTCGGCCAGTCTGTCTTGCGTAACCTTTTTTCAACCTGATGTACCAACACCCTTCCACCTACCCGGTACGGTGCGGATGCCCTTTCCCAAATTTCTCCTCACTTGTTGTGCCTCCTGCACACCGTTGGGTACATTTGGTGCAAGTCGGGACATCCTCAGCTCGGTACTCACCCATTTGTGAGGACTACCATCCTGCTTGTCCTGTGAGAAAGCAAATGTTGCTTACCTGATGTAACAGGTGTTCTCACAGGACAGCAGGATGTTAGTCCTCACGAAACCCGCCCGCCTCCCCGCGGTGTTGGGTTCGTTTTATTTCTACTTTCTAGGCACTGCCTGTAGCTTTGAAAATCAGACTGAAGGGAGACCCCTGCTGGCTGCAGGGTCAGTGCCTTGCTGGGCATGCCCAGTAGGGGCCAGTCAAAGTTCTGTTTAAACTTTGACAGAAGTTTTCCGTGGTGGGCTCCATCCTCGATGTCACCCATTTGTGAGGACTAACATCCTGCTGTCCTGTGAGAACACCTGTTACATCAGGTAAGCAACATTTGCTTTCCCTGTCCCCTGCTGACCCAGCAGTTCCCCCTGCCCTAGTGAAATAGGGAGTCATCCTTCACCTGGGCTTAAAATGCTGATAGCCTGGGCGGAACGTGGCAGGAGAGCTGGAGTCAGCGTCACTAGCATGGTCTCTTCTTCCCGCCCCCGTGGCCCGGAAGGAAGTGATATGCTAGTGCTGGCAGCATCGGCTCGAAGAAGACAGGTGTGGCCTGAAGAATGAGCAGCACAGTGCGGAGCACAACAGGAGCAACATCAGCTCCTGCAGCCAATAGAACTCCTTTCTCGAGGCTGCAAGGGCTGGAAGTGGAGGGAGCTGCTGCTGCCGCTAAGGCAGGAAATGGAGGAGGCTTGATGGGATTGGGGGGAGCTGTCACTAGCTTGATGGGATTGGGGGGAGAGAGAGAGTGTGAGTGAGTGAGCAAGCATATGTGTTTGAGATCCTGTGTCCATGTGTGTCTATGTGTGTGTGTGAGACAGCATATATATAAGTGAGTGACTGAGAGCCTGTATGTGTAAGTGTGTGATTGAAAACCTATTTGTGTGAAAGAGAGTATGGGTGTGTGATTGAGAACCTGTGTGTGATTGAGATCCTTTGTGTGTGAGAGAGATAGCATGAATGTAAGTGTATGATTGAGAACCTTTATGTGTAAGTGAGAGATCATGTGTATGTATGATTAAGAGCCTGTGTGTATAAGAGAGAGAGCATGTGTTTGTGGGGGATTGAGAGCCAGTGTAGCTGAGAGAGCACGGGAGTATGTGTTTGAGAGCCTGTGTGTAAGTGAGAGAAAGAGAGTTTGTGTGAAAGCGAGAGAGCGAGCATGTGTGTAAGTGAGTGAATGAGAGTTTATGTGTGTGAGAGAGACAGCATGTATGTAAGTGTGAGATTGAAAGCCTACATGTGTGTAAGTGTGAAAAGACAGACAGCGTGTGTGTAAATATGTGATTATTTTGTGGGTATTTTTCCATGAACAATCTTCAAAGGGAAAGTACACTCAGGGATCCATTGTGCCATGGATAGGTGCTGATGAGAGAACAAATGAAGAGGGTGTTTGCATAAAGAAAGATAATATTTGGTGTGCATGTGTGAGGTAGAGAGGGTGTGAAATTATGAATGATAGGCGTATAAACATTATATGAGAATTAGTATAAATGTTGTATAGATAATGAAAGCATGAGAGCAGGTCAAAGCACTGAGCACCATTACCGTACCAGGAAAAATGGTATCGGCCCTTTATAAGCAATGTTTGCATTCAAAACTTTGGCCACACTTTAAAAACAGAATAAGGTTGCTAAAATCTTTTTGGGTGTTGTGTGAGAGAATGAAAGAAAAGGCTTTCTTTTGGCTAGCTTTGCTATTTGTGTCGATTATTCCCATAGGGACATCGTGAGAGCTGCGCCATTCTGCAAGACCTTTGCTTCTAAATTGTTCCAGCTTTGGAAATCTTTACCACCCTCCCCCTCCCCCGCCCCCAACATACAGCATTCATTTGATTAGCAGAGAACTAGGAGAATGGTCCTGAGGGTTTCAGTTTCCATCTTCCTCCCACCTCATCGTGCACCCTGCCATCTACCGAGCACTGCTTCAAAATCTGCCAGTAACCACACTCAGGACAATTTACGCAGTGTAATGCTATCATTGCTGTGTTTGTAGTCTGCCTTTCGTTGCAGCTGAGCCTCTGATTTTAAGATCGTTATTTAAAAAAAATAAATAAATAAAAGTAGCAGAGGCTTTGCTTTTATAAGACATAAATGTCAGTAAATTGCTGGCTTGGCCAAACTCGCGTGGTCATTAATCACTGTGATGTTTTTCAATGTCAGGATGAAGTTCTGCTGCTTAGAACCTAAAAATAAAGTGCTTTCAATTTTGCATGTACTTGCAATCCGTCACGTTAAGTTAAATGGATGGATTAAATGTACTGTTTAAATATGCTCAGCAAAATAAGTGCCGCTGCAAGTGAATCATTTTCTGTGCATCACTTCTTAATGTTGCATATGGCAGTCCGTGGGAGCAGCCTGCAGACTGCCACACTTACCCTTCTGGTCAGGCTGCTGACCCCCAAGGTACCCGGGGCCCTCCTGCTCTTTTCGTAGCAGAACACCGTGTTCCGATGTGGTGAAATGCTACCCAGCCTCCACGAGGCAGGACGCTGCCAACCGCAACCACCAGCACGTCCCCTTAGGTGCGTGCATGATGCTGCCTGATTTAAAGGGCCAGTGGCAGAAAAAACCCGTGGCACCCCTGGATGATGTCAGACGCTGAGGCCTATAAAAGGCCCTTGCTGGCTCTGCTTCGATGACTCAGCAACAGGTCCCCCACTCCAGAGTAGACTGTATTGCTCCAGCATACTGTCTTCAGTTCCAGTTCTGTCTTCAGTTCCAGCCTTGTCTTCAAGTCTTCATCTCTTTCTTCATTGCCCGCCTGTTCTTTTCCTTGTCTGCCTGCCCTGCCTATCCATCCCTCCTCTCCTCTCAGACAGATACCTGTGTGACCTCAGCCTTATCTCAGATATGCCTGAGCGCTGCCTGCCTTTGACCATTGCCCAGACCTCGGACTTGCCTGACCTCTGGCTGCCTACGACCCAAGCTATCCAAGGACCACCACTTCTGCCATTAGCAGAGACTCCACCTAAGACCTGCCAGTCTGGCACCCAAAGGAAAAGAGGGCTGGTATAGGCGAAGGTCCCACCGGGTCTCTGCTTTGCCCGGATCTGCCTGCCGACGGTGGGAACCTGCAAGGCTCTTCCCTGCAGGTTGCGCCAATCCTGGTACAGCCCAAGGATCCACAGATGCAACACTTAAATTTAAGTTTAACCGTCCTCTAAACCAGCGGCTCTCAACCGGTGTGTCGCGACACACCAGTGTGTCGCAACACACCAGTGTGTCGCCAAGCACCGGCAGGTGTGTTGCAGCTCCCGGTGTCCCACTGCCCTGCTTGTGCTTCCCTTCTCCCCAGGGGCGGGGCTGAAGAGTGGAGAGATCTGTGCACCACCACTGGAGGCCAGGACGAAGAATGGAGAGACGCTGCAAGCCACCGCCGGAGGCCAGGCCTGAAGAGTGGAGAAACCTGTGCGCCACCGCCGGAGGCCAGGCCGGTGGGGCCGAAGAACGGAGAGATGCTGCGTGCCACCGCCGGAGGCCAGGCCAGCGGGACCGAAGAATGGAGAGATACTGCACGGTGCTGCCGGCAGCTGAAGAGTGAAGAGACCTGTGCAGCCACCAGAGGCCAGGCTGGCGGGGCCGAAAAGCAGAGAAACCCTGTGCACCGCCGGAGGCCAGGCCGGTGGTGGCTGGAGAGATGTTGTACGCCGCTGGAGGTCAGGCCAGCGGCGGTTGATAAGCGGAGGCCAGGCTTATTGGGTCAAACAATGAGAAGAGGCTCCATGTGTGCTTGTGTGTGTGTGTGTAGAATAGGTGCCTGGGTGTGTGAGTGGCAGCTTTGTGTGTGTGTGTGTGTGTGTGTGTGTGTGTGTGTGTGTGTGATAGAATGGGTGCCTGGGTGTGTGAGTGACAGCTTTGTATGTGTGTGGTAGAATTGGTGCCTTGGTGCATGAGTGAGAGCTTGTGTGTGTGTGTGTGGTACAATGGGTGCATGAGTGGCAGTGTGTGTGTGTGTATGAAAGTGACAGAGTATGTGTGAGCTTGTATGTAAGTGACAGAACATGTGTATGATTGAGAGAGAGACTGGTCAGAGGTGATGTGTTTCTGTGAGAGAGAGATAGACTGGTCAGGAAGATGACTGGTGTGAGTGTGTGTGCGTGTGTGCGTGTGCGAGACAGAGACTGATCAGGGAGGTGACTGTGTGTGAGAGAGAGATAGAGACTGGTCAATGAGGTGACTGGTGTCTATGTGAGAGAGACAGAGACTGGTCAGCGAGGTGATGTGTGTATGTGTGTGAGAGAGACAGAGACTGGTCAGGGAGGTGACTGGTGTGTGTATGAGGAAGAGATACTAGTTAGGGAGGTTACTGGTCTGTGTAAGACAGAGACTGGTTGTGACTGGTTGTGGGCCCTAAGGAAGAGGACTGTGAGGACAGAGCTTCAGCAGCCACTGCTGCTTCTGGTGAGTGCTATTGGCCTGCAAGGGAAAGGAGTAGGAGAGTTGCTGGAGAGGGTAAGTAAAGGCAACTTTTAAAGTTTATTTTTCTTGATTGACTGCCATTTTAATTATAGAGTATTATGTGATGTGTCTGCTGTTTTGAAATATTTTATTGATATTTGGATAATTTTTAATCATTTTTATGAGTTTTTAATTGTTGGATGTTATTCTGTTCATCAGCTGTTTTGTTACATTTATTAGTATAGTTTTACAATTATTTCTACGTGGGTATCTATAGCAGCTTGGCTTGTTCTGTTTTCCTAATAGGAGGTGTATTAGTGTTTAGGGCCTGGTTAAATATTTGTAGTGGTAAATTACTGTCTTTTCATAAGGAAGGGTATTGTGCCTGCTAGTAAAGAGAGTTTGTTTTGCTTTTACTGAGATGTCATCAGAACCAGAATATCATTTTTTGTATGGTGAGTTGTACGGGTAATGCCCTAGTTCTGCTCTGCACCCATTTTTGGGGGTCGAGGGGGTTTCTGAGGATGCAGAATATATGTTTACATTTTGCCCCGTGACGGTCACATGTTCATTATGTCACGCATGTGAGAACTATCTGTCGGGTGTGTCCCGGCCGAAAAAAGGTTGAGTACCACTGCTCTAAACTGTATGGCTTAAACCCCTATGCTAAGGCTTGATTCACCAATAATATTTGGGGGCTTCATTTTTTAAAGTGCACAAATTGGACACAACCAGATGCATTGCTAGCTACCTAAAAGATCTGGGGCACAGGCCCATAAGCCCTCCCCTTCCCTCCCCCAAAGATTTTGATAATTAAACTGATTCACGATCAGCAGCTTCTGCTCTCCTCCCCCAAGAACAATCCTGTAAAAACACATAATTGGACATCGTGAGGTCCATATTCAATGGCCGTGTGGCTCTGCTAGTTAGCCAGATATACATAATAGCTGACTATACCCGGCTATCTTAAAGATAGCTAATTATGTATAACTGGCTAACTTTAGAATAGCCCTTTGGCCTGAATATTGAGTTAGCCGGTTAATTTATCCAGCCAACTCAACTCCTCCCCGATGCACCCATTTCCCGCCCTTGACTTGAACAGCTAAAAACTTAGCCAGATAAGCCACTTAGGGGGCTAAATGGTGCCTGCTGACCAAAGCCGGATATTCAGCAATGCCACTTGGCTGGATAAGTAGCGCTTAGCCAGCTAAGTGCTGTTTTTTACATCGGGCTCCATATTTTTAAATATTAAATTTTAAATTATCTTTGTTCTATACTCCTGTGTGGCTGTCAGCAGAGAGTCATCCTAAATGAGCTGTGGCATCCTGTTACTTTGTTTCCCAGTGGGGGTCCCATGCATGGCTTTCTCCATATGTGCCTCTTACCAAACTCAGTCCATGTGAAGATGGGATATCCCCACTTATAAAGCATGCGGCGCTTCTGCAGACATCTTGCACCATTGTTGGCAAGGTGCCAGGCATGCACGTGAGTGGCATCTCTAGACAGAAGGACCTTCTATACAGCAAAGAAAGCCTGGGCTAGTTTCAACCGTCTAGTAAAACCACCATTAAAATCCTTCTATATGTGAGTGAAGTCTGGGGTTCTGTGCAGAACAGGACAGAATCCCAGGACAAACCCTGCACCTCAAGTTCTTCAGTACCCCTGCACTCATAGAAACCCCCCCAACAAAGGTTGCAGAACAGAACTTGGACATTTCCACCCTACTCCTCATCACTGAAAAATAATATTAAAATTCTGATGTCACCTCAGTAAACAGCAAACATAAACTTCCTCCACTACCTGGAACACTGTGAAATAATAAAAGAACATCTTTAAAAAAAAATGGAAAAGGGATCCAAATGAAGAAAACAGGAAACAGTATAAGCACCTGGCAAGTTGGATGCAAAGCACTGATAAGGAAGGCAAAGACAGAATTTGAAAAGAAGCTCGCTGTGGACGCAAAAACTCATAATAAAAACTTTCTGATAACACTCTGTCTTCTGTCTCTTCACTCCTATCTGATGTTTATCATGCTCCCTCTGCAATTACTTTATACAAGTGTTTAATCTCCCAAATTGCTGAAGTGCAGTTATGTAAATAGGCTTCCAGCCTTCTACCCAGCCCAAACATTCCTGAACTTTGAAGGGATGAGAGGAGTGGGAATAAATATCTGCCCATAGTAGACAAAGACTTTGATGGCCCCAAACTTTTATATATTTATATATTTTATATATTTATATAATTTTATATATTTAGCACAAGGGCAGTGGTGTTTCCCATTTAAGTTAACCTCCTTAAAGGCTCAGGGGATCATGGACTAGCAGTGATTCCAGTGCCTCCAGACCCTCTACCTCCTGCACCTTTAAGAAACTGACTCAGATGGGACATGACCCTGTTGCTAGGTGAGGGGGTCCAGAGCCAAAAATGAGAGTGCACAGGCCCTCAAGGCCCACTTACGGCTACACCTCTGGTTTAGGCACATGTAATGTGTTGTTTCTGGTCTGCCTGACACTTCTGTCCACCCTCTTCAACTATGTTGCTGTTGCTCTTCCATCATTTACACTATTTTCATGCCTCGCAAGGGTGGCTCAAGGCAATCTGCTGCTTGAGACAAGTGTGGCTGGACTGCCTGATTTGGGTCCCTGCCCCCCAGACCTTACCTGGGCAGAGAGGTATGGTATAACCCAGGGACAAGAAAAATAAAAGGACAACAGAGAATAACTGGACTGGTGACAACTGTATCTCAGAATTGCAGCAAGGGGACAACTGGGCACTGTTTTTCCCTGTGGAGCAGAGAGATGTCATAATAAAACTTTCAGTTTAGATCCAGCATGAGACTTGTGCTGTTGCAAAAAGCAGCAGTATCGGATTACAAGAGGCACAGGGGGGTTCAGTTACTACAATGAGCCAATGGGGAGCCAGCTTACTACCCAGAGAGAGGAGAGGCCGTCAGACCAATCAGTGCGAAGCTAGCTAACAAAGGCACGAGGCTGTGTGTGAGATCAGGGAGAGAGAGCAGCAGGGAAAGGAAGGAGAGAGCTGTGCTTGGGCTAGGATCCCTCCTTGCCCTTCGCCCATGGCTACCAGGATACCGAGCACAGCAGAAGGAGAGTCCAGGAGCTGAGAGCTGACGTCCCCCTCCTGTAGGATAAAGTGCAGCTAAGTAATCCTAATTTGCTCAGCAGCAGTATAGCGATTCCTTTGTCGTTCTGGGCCCCAGACAGTTGCATCAGTGAGCTGCAAGATAAACCCCTGCTGTTTGCTACCAAGTAGAGGTCAGCCCAGACTTTCTAAATCCCTGCATCAGGGCAGGGAACCAGCTTGTTTCCTCTGTTTTGGAGCCTCTATAAGACTGGAGTTTCCAGAGAGTGCCAATACATTCTCAACTTATACAGCCTGCATTGATTAGGATATAACAACCACTTTCTTACTGATATTCATGCCCAACATTCTTGGGATTTTCCTTTTTTTTTTTGGGGTGTACACTTCTTGGACTGGGGACTAATGAAAGTAACAGTATACCATTTATTTTGTGCGCTGGTATGACATTTACCCTTAAGGTCTTGGGTAACCATAAGGTTTGCCAGAGGGCAGTCTGAACAGGAGAATCCTCAGGCTGCTATTGAAAATTCAAGTTGCTCATAGCCCTGGTTTACTGGGCAGGTTGATTAATGTACCAGAACAATATTTGGCCAAATTGTGATTTATATGCTTATGGATACATGCTATTACTACTTATTTTCACTTCGTTTGCTTTATGATTTCTGCAGTGTTCTGTGTACCTGTTAACAGTAAAAGAAGTTAATGTTTACAGTAAAGTGGTGATTTTTGTGCTGTACACTGTTCCCAGAGGGGGGGTGAGAACCACAGAGGCTCCTAGAAGAGATGGGTCGGGGCATTTGGATCATTTATCCCAGAGATGCTAATGTAACCCGCAACCCCCCCCCCCCCCACTCTGATAATCATACCCAAAGGTGCAGATGGTGGTCATTCTTCTTGTGCAGCCCCTCTCCCTTGGCAGCATAATACTTGAGGGGGTGCTACACAAGGAAGGAGATAGGGTCCCCCAAGTCCTAGCACTAGTCAAATCAGTAAAAGGGCAAATGGTGTGTGTGTGTGTGTGTGTGGGGGGGGGGGGGGTAACCCTTAGCATCCAGCCCTTTTGGCTGTTTGAAATGCTGGAGAAGGGGGGAGGTGGGCTTAGAATTCCTAGAGGAGTGGCAGACAGAGTGCTAATTATATTTCTAGCAAGCTAGAAACCCTGTCACACTCCCACGAACCCTACCGCCTGCCTCTCACCCTTCCCCAGCATTTTATCCCTGGGAGAGTGGGAGATGAGTGAATGGTGTGCAACTGTGTGTGTCGCACACTCAGGGCTAGTACAAGAAGAATACGTGCCCTAGGTGAACCTTACAGCCTTGTGCCCACTCCACCCTCTGGCCCTCCCTATACACAATTAAACATTATGCATTTATAATAAAAGATTTCACATGGAACATACTGTCTTTTGAGGTAAAAATATCATTTAAAACATATATATACATGGACAGTTGTGCCAGAAAACCCTACAAAAAAGCAAAAAAAGACACTTGGAACCCATATGGTATTAAGGCCTATTGTAAAGTATGTTAGATGCGAGCTTGGGCTTCAGAAAGAGTTGAGTAAACTGAATTGCAAATGACGATATAGTAAACCTCACATGAATATTTTTATTGTAAACCAATTAGTAATTGATAGGTGGTATATAAATTCTATAAATAAATAAATACTAACTGCCAGCACTCAAATAGTAACAACTCTACCTATGAAAAACAACACTGCAAATCTTACACCAGACCCCAAAAGACCAATACTCCTCTTATTATGAAAACAGAACAAGCTGGGCTGCTATAGACCCTACACAGAAACTACACGGTAGAAGAATACCTCATCTCAGTCACATATGTAGAACACAGAAAGACCCTCACCAAATATAATATAAAGCGACCATAAAGCGCAAATAGAAAACATGCAGACAAAAACTGAACTAGAAACCTCAACAAGCCAGACTCTGTAGTGTAACAATAGAAAAATAGATACATCACCATTCCTCATAAAACATCAAATAATACAATCAAGAAATATAAAACATCAATCATAATAGTAAAAACATACTATAAAAAGAATATTTCAAAACAGTTGATAAATAGAATGTTCAGTAATTAAACTCAGAAAATTTTAAAAACTTCCCAAAAATCAATACAATATT
The DNA here is from genome assembly GCF_901001135.1 of Rhinatrema bivittatum. Lineage (NCBI taxonomy): Eukaryota > Metazoa > Chordata > Amphibia > Gymnophiona > Rhinatrematidae > Rhinatrema > Rhinatrema bivittatum. The sequence continues at coordinate 63,716,555 of NC_042618.1, forward strand.
TAAAAATAGCAGCCATATCAAAGAACACCCAATTATTAAAACTAACAAGGATAAAAAATTCCCTGCTCTCCATATTTAGGAACTTCTGATTTCCAGTCACTCTGAGATTGTTGTGGATTAGTAGGAGAAGGGACGCTGCACAAAACTTTGTCCTGTCTTTCATATACACACACTAACACACATTTTCATTCTCTCACATCCACATGCTCGCTTGCCCTCTCTCACATGCTCACAAATACACTTTTCTTCCCCTCTTTAACACATAAGCTACAGCACCCTCACCCTCACCCTACTCAACTCCCTTCCCTTTCCTCTTCCCTTCTATCCTCTCACCCAATTCTCTTCTTTCTCACCCCCTTCTTTTTCACGCAACCTCATTCACAACCTCCCCTTCCATTCCCTCACTTCCCCTTCCTTCTCACTCAAACCTGTTCCTTTCCTCTGCTCACTCCTTTCCTCCCCTCACTCACACTTCCTCTCTTCAGTTTCCTTTCCCCTTTCCTCTCACACCTCATTCCTTCCCCTCCCTCTCACTCAAACATCCCCGTCTTCCCTTCCCTTCTGTTTCACTCTCACCTCCTCCCTTCCCCTTCCCCTTCCCTTTACCTCCCACTCCCCTCTTCCCTCTCTCCCCTTCCCTCTCACTCACATCTCCTCCCTCACATCTTCTCCCTTCCTCTCCTCCTTCCCTTTCCTCTCATCCATACCTCCCCTTACTCGCAACTCACTCCCTTCCCTTTCTGCTCACTCACATACCCCTTCTCTTCTCCTTCATTCAGCTTCACAAAGAAGGGAGGAGAGGGGAGAAAAGGGAAGGGGAGTTGAGTTGTGTGAAGGGGGAGGGGAGGGTGAGTGAGAACTTCCCCTTCCCCTTCAGTCAGCTGAGCCCCCCTACTTTCCCTCCCTGAAGGGCCCTGAGCTAAGAAAAGGGAAAGTTCTCACTCACTCATTCACCCTTCCCTCCCCTTCCATTCCCCTTCATGTTCACTCGGCTCATCTCAGTTCAGCTCCCCTTCCCTTCTTTCTTTTTGTAAACAAAGGTTAAAATGAGAAATGTAATTATCTGCAAAAGTGTTCCTGTGTGCTTTGACTGGAGTTGGCAGTAATCCCATGGAGTGGGCTGCCTGCCCAAAGAGCTGGTTGGGTTTAAAATTTATTTTTGGAGATCCTGTGGGGGTCTGGGTGTCATTGGGATACCATAGCTAATGGCAATATAAGGCTGCATCAGCAAGTGAGGAGGGCTCCTGTACTGAGAGAGAGGCGTGGAGGCAGAAGCAGCAGTAAACAGAATGAGTTAGCAACACCGTAGTTTGATGTGGGTAGGATCTGTAAGACATTCAAGGGTTGCAGGAAAACCCTGGTGCTATGAAAGAATGACGGCTATGATTTCGGTGACATCATGATGTTGTCAGTGGTGAGCAGCGGTCCCAGCCTGAGAAACATTAAAAAGCATTAAAAATAAGTAAGAACAAAATTAAATTAAAATAAGCACAGAGAGCACATGAGACATGCTTAGAATCATTGAATAGGGAGGTGAAAGAAGCTATTTTAGCCAAAAGATCTTTATTAAAAAATTGGAGGAAGGATCCAACAGAAGAAAATAGGATAATGCATAAGCGTTGGCAAGTTAAATGTGAGACATTGATAAGACAGGCTAAGAGAGAATTTGAAAAGAAGTTGGCTTTAGAGGCAAAAACTCACAGTAAAAACTTTTTAAAATATATCCGAAGCAGAAAGCCTGTGAGGGAATCAGTTGGACCATTAGATGATCGAGGAGTTAAATGGGGCTTAGGGAAGATAAGGCCATCATGGAAAGATTAAATGATTTCTTTGCTTCGGTGTTTACTGAAGAGGATGTTGGGGAGGTACCAGTACTGGAGAAGGTTTTCATGGGTAATGATTCAGATGGACTGAACCAAATCACGATGAACCTAGAAGATGTGGTAGACCTGATTGACAAACTGAAGAGTAGTAAATCACCTGAACCGGATGGTTTACACCCCAGAGTTCTGAAGGAACTAAAAAATGAAATTTTAGACCTATTAGTAAAAATTTGTTACCTATCATTAAAATCATCCATTGTACCTGAAGACTGGAAGATAGCTAATGTAACCCCAATATTTAAAAAGGGCTCCAGGGGCGATCCGGGAAACTACAGACCTATTAGCCTGACGTTAGTGCCAGGAGAAATAGTGGAAAGTGTTTTAAACATCAAAATCACAGAACATATAGAAAGACATGGTTTAATGGAACAAAGTCAGCATGGCTTTACCCAAGGCAAGTCTTGCCTCACAAATCTGCTTCACTTTTTTGAAGGAGTTAATAAACATGTGGATAAAGGTGAACCGGTAGATGTAGTGTACTTGGATTTTCAGAAGGCATTTGACAAAGTTCCTCATGAGAGGCTTCTAGGAAAAGTAAAAAGTCATGGGATAGGTGGCGATGTCCTTTCGTGGATTACAAACTGGCTAAAAGACAGGAAACAGAAAGTAGGATTAAATGGACAATTTTCTCAGTGGAAGGGAGTGGGCAGTGGAGTGCCTCAGGGATCTGTATTGGGACCCTTACTTTTCCATATATTTATAAATGATCTGGAAAGAAATACGACGAGTGAGATAATCATATTTGCAGATGATACAAAATTATTCAGAGTAAATTGCAGGAAGACCTGGTGAGACTGGAAAATTGGGCATCAAAATGGCAGATGAAATTTAATGTGGATAAGTGCAAGGTGATGCATATGGGGAAAAATAACCCATGCTATAATTACACAATGTTAAGTTCCATATTAGGTGCTACAACCCAAGAGAGAGATCTAGGCATCATAGTGGAGACGCCGTATGACATAGTGAGGGCAAAGGTAGCGCCGGCACCATTTTGAAGATTGGCAATACGGCCCGCGTGCAGGAGGTCGCTCCCGGACCCCCGCTGGACTTTTGGCAAGTCTTGTGGGAGTCAGGAGGCCCCCCCAAGCTGGCCAAAAGTCCCTGGGGGTCCAGCGGGCGTCCGGGGGCGATCTCCTGGACGCGTGACGTCGGGAACCAGGAACCAAAATGGCGCCGGCGCTACCTTTGCCCTGTCACATGATAAGGGCAAAGGGCCACCGGCGCCATTTCTCTCAACGCAGCCGTGGCCAGAGAGAGGGAGATTGCGTCGGGGACCCCCCCCCCCCACTGGACCCAGGTAATTTAAAACATTTTGGGGGTGTTCGGGAGGGTGAGGGATTTGTTTTAAAGGTTCGGGGTGGGTTTTAGGGTTTTTTTGGTGTGACTGTTTTCCCGCGCCCTATTTAACGATACAATTCAAATGCCCCTGTCGATAAATCAGGGGCATTTGTATTGTATCGTGTACTCTAACGATTTTGGCCGATTTTAAAATTATCTGACGATAATTTTAATCGTTCAAAAACGATTCACATCCCTATGTAGGGATGTGAATCGGATGCCCAATCATTCCCGCTTTTGGGATCATCTGGCCGCGGGAAAAAATCGTTTTCCTGTGTTTCCTCATTTTTTTTAGTGAAAAATCGTTTTACAGGTTAGTGCGCACCAACAAAAATAGCAAAAAATAACAAAAAGTAACAAAAATAAACGAACATGAGTTAGCATGCACTGACCCGAAAAACGATTTTTATGAAAAATCAGGGGTAAAATTGATCATTTCTTTCTTTTAACCAATTTCTAATGAATTTAGAAATATCGTACGATATTTCAATTCGTTAGAAAAACGATTCACATCCCTACTCAGCAGAAATCTTGCCATGACATCATACTAGCATTGTTCATGCAAGATATTGAAAACTCTCCCAATTCAGCAAAGGTTATGTGCCATTTGATAGCCGGTGCTTCCAATGTCCAGGATTTGAAACAATGTCCACTTACAAAAGTCACACATTCAGCACTTTGTAAGAGCAAAAGTTAATTTTTTTTCAGTTTCAAGTGTCCATCTCTGATGAGTTGATGAACACTGACATATATTTCTAACAGTTTTCCAGCCTTTGGCTAATTAAAATTTCAGTTTGTGATTACTATCTAAGCCCACCATCTGCCTTAAGAAAACTCATCTTTCCTATCTTCCTTATCTCACAGAATAGAAAAGTAGAAGGAAACTTGAGATAATAGACAATAAAGGTGACAGGTCAGCTGGACAGAAGAAACCAGGATTTCTGTTAGAAGTCAGCAGAATTTAAAAAGACAAATGTGAGAAAATCAAGATTGCATGATCTACCTAAAAAAAAATTATTAACTGTTAATGTCTATATAAAAAGGAATATATAAAAATTAGGTTAAAAGGAAATTTATGCAGGCCTTTAACTGACAGAACCACTTGGCAATACTGATCACAACATTTATTTATTTATTTAACGTGTTTTGTATACCGTAATTTGGTTTTGCCATCAGAATGGTTTACAGTAGTCAAGAAAGAATATATTGTCTATAAACATCATTGTAGCAAACTGTCAAATTTGACTTAACTGGAGGGAGTGCACTAAAGAAACCTACTATGACAGCATTTAACTTTTAAAAAGGTGACTTTGATAAAATGAGGAAAATGGTTAGGGTAAAACTGAAAGGAGAAACTGCAAAGATTAAGAATTTAGCTCAGGCATAGACACAGTTTAAAAATTCAATCAAAATTGGCATGAAGAAGTAAGGGAATCATAGTGAAACAACCATATCAATATTCCCCAAACAAGGTAACAATTTATTTAGAGCTCAGCCATCATATTAGGCGTTACCGATTTATATCAGATTGGATGCACACTGAAGATAAATTTTATTTGCAATCAAAAAATATTAAAAAATTGACTTTGATCACGCCATATGATTATATGTAAGGCAAAGAAGGTTATAGTACCGGTAGCGCCTAATATGATGGCTGTGGGCAGTGGAGTGCCTCAGGGATCTGTATTGGAACCCTTACTTTTCCATATATTTATAAATGATCTGGAAAGAAATACGATGAGTGAGATAATCAAATTTGCAGATGATACAAAATTATTCAGAGTAGTTAAATCACAAGCAGATTGAGATAAATTGCAGGAAGACCTTGTGATACTGGAAAATTGGGCATCGAAATGGCAGATGAAATTTAATGTGGATAAGTGCAAGGTGATGCATATAGGGAAAAATAACCCATGCTATAGTTACACAATGTTAGGTTCCATATTAGGTGCTACCACCCAAGAAAGAGATCTAGGCGTCATAGTGGATGCTGAGTGATTTGGAAAAGTGTAAGCATCTAGGAGACAGTTGCTAGCAGAACTTATTCTTGGCAGAACTCACTTTGAACACTTTTTCACTCTTAAAAGAACTTCTTTCTTACTAACAATTAATTTACACACACAACCCAGCTGTGCACAACTGCATTAATAAGTTACTGTAATACCAGTGCAATACATCCAGCTGTAAGATTCGTAGAACTAGTGAAAGACTAACAGTAATGTATTGTACATACAAATGCTACAGTATCCGAATTAGCAGCCTTTTCATAGAGAGAGAGAGATACACATGAAAGAACTTGAGGACATTTGGGAAGAGACAGAGCTGCTGGCAATTCCCAATTTCCAGTTTGTGGGTGAGAAATTTCCATGAAGGGTGGAATTTGTAATGTTGTTTTCCTGTTTTAAAGCAGAGCTGATTACACATTTAAAAGGCATTCACAAGCAGAGTAACAGAATATGTTTGATTTTAAACTGGGAGTCACTGAGAATTTTGTTTTCAATTGTTGTGGTCAGTGATAAGGTTTTTAAATCAAACTAGAACTACTGAAAATTTGTCATAAAAATGTGTAATGATCCATCTTGTCTGCTATTATGAAATATATTTTGTTTATTGTTAGGAAGCTTTATTATTAAAATCTGGTGATTTTTTTTCATGCTTAAGAGTGCAGTTACTTTTATTGTATTTGGTGTAGGTTGGGGCCTTGAGACAAACAATGGAAGTTTATTAAAGTAGATTTACACCAAATTAGCTGAGGGATTTGGGGGATGGATTTAATACAATTCACTAGGGTTTCTTCCCTAGTAGTTTACAGTTCCAACATTGTTACCTTTCACTCTAAATCCTGTGTTCCACTAAGGTCTAGGTCTAAAATAGTTTCCCCTCTTGTTGAATCTTATACCAGCTGCTCCATGAAGCAGTCATTTATTTCATCTAAGAACTTTACCTCTTTAGATTGTCTTGATGTAACATTCACTCAGTCAATACTGGGGTAATTGAAATCACCCATTATTACTGTGCTGCTGATTTTGTTAGCTTCCCTAATTTCTTTTAGCATTTCACTGTCTGTTAGTTCATTCTGGCCAGGTGGACGATAAAACACCCCCACTACCATTGTATTCCCCTTTTCACCTGGAATTTCTATTCATAAAGATTCAACTTTGCATTTTGTTTCCTGCAAAATGTTTATTCTATTTGACTCAATGCTCTCTTTAACATATAGTCCACTCATCCACCAATTTGATCCATCCTATCATTTAAATATAATTTGTGTCCTGGTATCACAGTGTCCCATTGTATCCTCCTTCCACAAGGTCTCTAAAATGCCAATTATATCTACTTTTTCATCCAGTGCTATACACACTCTTAACTCTCCCATCTTATTTTTTAGACTTCTAGCATTTGTATATAGACATTTTAAAGTATGCTTTTTGTTTATATTAAAACAGTATGGAGCCAGTGGTGACTGCAAGGGGCAGGGTCGGCCTCATTAGCATCACCTCCCTCCCTACAGCTGTCTTGGCCTTCATTGACTGGCAAAGACTCCATAGCTTTTCTTGGACACTCCACAACTCATGCTGCACTTCCTGCATCTTCTCCTGTACAGCCTGCTGGAGAGTCTGCCCTTCCTCCCTCACTGCATCTCTGAACCCATGTATCTTGGCTTGCAGTGTGCTCATCTTATACAACAGTTGGCCATTGAGCATGTACACATCTGCAGGAGTGGGCAATATCTCTTTCTCTTAAGGGACTTGCTCCTCCTCCTTGGATGAGTTGCTCTCTAGCTGGCTACCTTCAAGTTGCCCAGTGACAGGTGTCACTGACTGAAGCTCTGACAGTTCATTCCCTCCTTCTCTTCCTCCACAATGGGCTAGTGCAGCTCCTCAGCAGGCCCCTCTCCCTCCATGTCCTCTTTGGAGCTATTCTCCAGAATTCGTTGGTGCTGCTGTGTCCTTTGTGGGCCACTTGCTCCTGGACATCCAGTTGGTCACCTTGCTGATTCTCTGTAACAGTGGAAAATGTACATGCTTTAAGTTGACATATAATATAGGTAAGTCTCTTTGAACCTTCCCTTTCACAGCCTGCCTTCCTCACCCTGGAGGTAGTATTCTTGCAGGCTGCTCTTTACCAGGCTGCTGTGGTCCTCTTCGGTCTGTGGGGGTGGGATCCCTGTGGCCATGACATCACTGTGTTGACACAATTCTTCTCATGTGCCCACAGTGGGTGGGATCGGACAGCTCTGTTTTGGTGGGAATGAGCCCAAAGTGCACCCACCTAGGCCCACCAGTGTCTACGTCACTACTATAAGAGGCTCATATCAGGGCTTGTACATGCTGGAACATAATTAGAATTATACCTTAATTAGAAACTGGGGTAAAATGAGGAGCTTGGAAGGCTGGTGCTAATATTAATTCTGATACTAGGGGTGCAAAACAAGCCTTTGTTAAGAACTAAAAATTATGTAGTTGTTAGAAGGCTTCTTTAAATAAGTGCATTTTAAGAGCTTTTTTGATTCCTTTGTATCTTTTAAGGAACGTAGCAGAAGGAGAAGTGTAGGTCCTGCAATGTGAAAGACCCTATCATGTGTTAATGATAGCCTTGTCTGTTGCAGATTGTGTGTTTGTGTGTATGTGTGTGTATGGAATGTCTAATAGAGATTGATTTGCCGAGTGGAGGTTTTGTGAAGGAATGTAAAGTCTGAGTGTAGAGCTAATCCAAGGGGAGTTAACGTTGTTGATTAAATTATGTATAGTCACAGCTGTTTTAAGACTGGTAGGCATTGCATCTCTTTAGAAACTGAATATAGCATTATTTTTATGTTACATCTTATGTCCATGGGGCATAGAAGATAATTTAATATTAATTTTTTGGATACCTTTGCATATTTTTCACACTCTTAACATGTTTAATAAGCACTGGTAGGAGAAGGGCAGCTGGGGGATGGGAATGCAGGATCACTGAGGAGAAGAGGAGAAGGCTGATAAGAATGGGGCTTTCTCTCTTCATAAGGCCTGCTCCTCTCTGCCCTGGAGACCCAGATTTCCCATTCTCACTCCCCTTCCCCCTCCTCCTTTGAATTACTATCTTCCCTCTTTCACCCTTACCTGTGTGGTCACCAGCAGCAAAGGCAGCAGGGCCTGGGATTACAGCCAGAGGAGCAGGAAGGCAACATATTCAGGAGTAGCTAAAATGTGGGGCAGACAGGCATTCATCGACTCTCACATTTCTGACATCCCTTTGTATGTGTGTTCTGTGCTCTGAAGAATAAGCGTTAGAGATGTGAATCGGAACCGGAATCGGTTCCGATTCCGGTTCCGATTCACATCGTGCATTTTTTTTCATGTGGCCCGATCGGGTTTTTTTTTTATCAGCTGCGCCCAAGCCGATAAACCAAAAACCCACCCCGACACTACAAAACAGCTCCCTTAGCTTCCCCAACCCTCCCAACCCCCCCCCCAAAACATTTTAAATCACCTGGTGGTCCAGTGGTGGTCCCGGGAGCGATCTCCCGCTCTCGGGCCGTCGGCTGCCACTAATAAAAATGGCACCGATGGCCCTTTGCCCTTACCATGTGACAGGGTATCCGTGCCAATGGCTGGCCCCTGTCACATGGTAGGAGCACTGGATGGCCCACACCATTTTTAAAGGTGGCACCGGCCGTCCATTACTCCTACCATGTGACGGGGGCCAGCCAATGGCACGGATACCCTGTCACATGGTAAGGGCAAAGGGCCATCGGCGCCATTTTTATTAGTGACAGCTGACGGCCCGAGAGCGGGAGATCGCTCCCGGGACCACCACTGGACCACCAGGTGATTTAAAATGTTTTGGAGGGGGGGTCGGGAGGGTGGGGGAAGCTAAGGGAGCTGTTTTGAAGTGTCAGGGGTGGGTTTAGGGATTGTTTTTTTGTGTGCCGTTTTTCCGCCCTCCCCCAAAACGATAAGAGAACCCCACGAACAATTTCGTGGGGTTTTCCTATCAGTTTTGGGGAGCCCCCAATTTCTGACGGCTTTGAAAATATCGTACGATATTTTCAATCGTCAGAAATACGATTCACATCCCTAATAAGCGTCATTGTCACCTCTTCCGGTCCCACCTGTCAAATCCCATTGTTAATTCAGAACCCTTCTACTAGCTTATAAATTACATATCCATGTGCTCACCCCTCCTTCATTTTGGTTCTTATCTCTTGCTATGTCCTACCACAGCCAATGTGCTCTAGTATTCACTCTCTCCTTAGCATTCCATACACTTATCATGAATCTTCTCGCCTCTTCTCTGCTCTCCCTCTGTCTAGAACAAACTGTCTGTGTATATCTAGAATGTTTTCTCAATTGTCACTTTCCAGTTCAGGCTAAAAATTGATCTCTTTTACTTGTGATTCCCATCTCATAACCATCATTCTAGCCATCATTACTCTGACTATGTACTACCCAGACTGCTTCACTCAGCTGTAAACTGGTCTAAATTTTGTAAGGCACCCTTTGTAGACTGAATTACTGCAAACCAACTACTGTAAGAGTAGTAAGTATCGATTCTGACCAAAAATATAGACACTACTTAAACCAATCATTAGCTCTTTGAAAGTCCTGTGCAGAGCAATGCATAATTAAGTAAAAAGGAGTATATCCACTCCAGAAACCCCGAAGTCTGTCTTTTTTTTTTCCTTTTAGGCCTAACAGCTTCTTCTTGTTCCTTTAAGTTTCCAGATCAGTTGAAGTTGATTTTTTTTTCAGCTATGGTACTATGAATCTTCATTTGCAGTTATCCAGGGTTTGTCCCCTATTTTATAACCTCCCCCATTTAGCCCGGCCATTGTAGTGATGATCCTTAACCAGGGAGCAGCCTGTGGCTCCTTCCAAAATCTGATATGGGTGTATTCTGAGACTGGCTGGTAGGTATCACTGCTTAGTGAAGGCTGAGAGTCCTTCCCCCTAGGGGTGTGAATGCAGTTTGCTCAACATCCCCAATCCCAACCAGCATGGGGAGCAAAGAATAGGCCTGAGAACTGAACTCGGGTCTTCCATGTTACAGTGCATAGTACAGCACTGTTACTGAGTCACCAGACTGGCCCTGAAACTATTCTTCCTTTACACATTAATATTCATCATTCTCTGAAATGCAATCAGTTTCTTTTCATGGCCAGATAAAGTTTATTTATTTAGATTTAGGCCACATCTTATCATTGGTAGCTCAAAGTGAGTTATAGTAGGTATTTCCCTTTCCCCAGAGGGTTTTCAATCTAAGGGGCTTTATTTATCTAAGGCTTTTATCCAAGTTTGTGTTCATGGAGAAAAATGCTTAGTAAATGACCCTCTAAGTTTATTCCTGAAGCAATTGGGGGGGGGGGGGTGAAGTGACTTGCCCAAGGTCACAAGGGGTGTCAGTAGGAGAAGAACGACTTGAACTCTGGCTTCCCTGGTTCATAGCCTACTGCTCTAATCTCTAGGCTTCTTCTTCAACCCCAATGCACAATTAAATGCTTTCTCAACTTCCTTCCTACAATATGACACCAAGCACAGGCATCTCTAACCTCACACGCCTACACAACACTCAACAACACTTGAAAATTAATACAAAAAGCAGTATGAGAAAAACATTTATTTGAAGCATCAGTGGACTCTTGTTACAAAGGATGAGCTTGAAAGGAGAGAAAAATGTAATGAAAGCAGGTGGAAAACACCATGACTAGGTATGAAAAAAGGTTCCAGGAGCCATATGTAACCAGGGATTGTCACTAAAGTGATTTATTCTGGTTACCTTGTTCTCAGTTTTTATTTGGGTAAAGCAGTGTGGTTGTTGTGTTTTATTTTAACTTCAAACAACAAAGACAAATCTATGGTAATACAAAAAAAAAAAAGGAAAATCACAAACGGGCCGATACAGTACAGTGCGCTCCGCTGCACGTGCGTTTTGGACATGCTAGCTTTACCCCCCCCCCCCCCCGCTCTGCAGCACTACACTTCTGCTTTTGTGCAGGACCAAGGAGCCTATTGGGAAGTGCTTCTGGTAGACAAGGCCTGTTTCAAATGCATTCACCCTACCAGACAAAAGGTACTTTGGCTGCTTGGGGTGGGTGAGGAGGTGGGTCTTGAAACACAGCATGGGCAGTACTGTAAATTGAGAGCTTTCACTGGTGGAGGGTGGGACTTGAAACACAGCATGTACTTTTGCCCACACTAGCTTCCAGCAGTTGCTAAAGGCCTTGAAACGATGCATCTGTAGCTCCGGAGCAGCTTTTTAATCATCCTAAAATTTGGGTGAATATTGGTTTAAATTGATTGTCACCTTTGAAAAAATATAGGAATTTATGGATGAAAATCTGTTTAAAGTGAAAACAAAGGATCTTATTTATATGGTAAATGAGATTGTGGGAACATCAGATGCTAAGGAAGTGAGATATAACTGTATAACCTCATGCTGATTGGTTCAGAAGAGTTGTCCATGTTGAAAATCACCCTAAAGTTCCATGTCTGACACTAACTTTCATAAATGTTTCGTTGCAACAGTAAAAGAGAATTCTGCTATTATTGAATTGTATTGCATGTAATGATCACAGCAAGAGACAATTGAAAGTAAGACTCTGATGTTCCCTTGACACAAATACACTATATATTTTTGTAAAATATATAAGAACCTACTCTGGCTGCCAATGAACTAGAGAACAGGGTACTCAGGTTACCCATGGACTCAGAACAAGTTCCAATTGAGCTGAAAGAACAAAAAGTAAAAAAAACTCCTAGATCCTTTTAAAATGCCTAGAAAAATATTTTACAAAATTACTTTAACAACTGAATTGGATACTCTAGGTTCCAATAAAATGCCATAAAATAGACTAGACTGTGGGGTAGATTTTATAAACTTACGCGCGCGCGTACTTTTGTTCGCGCACCAGGCGTGAACAAAAGTATGCCAGATTTTATAAGATACGCGCGTAGCCGCGCGTATCTTATAAAATCCGGGGTCGGCACGCTCAAGGGGGTGCACATTTGTGCACCTTGTGCGCGCCGAGCCCTACGCGCGCTGCCCATTCCTCCGAGGCCGCTCCGAAATGGGAGCGGCCTCGGAGGGAACTTTCTCTCCACCCCTCCGCACCTTCCCCTACCTAACCCTCCCCAGCCCTATCTAAATCCCCCCTACCATTGTCGGCAGAGTTACGCCTGCCCGAAGCAGGCGTAACTCTGCGCACGCCAGCGGGCTGCTGGCGCGCCATCACCCGGCCCGGGGGCTGGTCCGGAGGCCTCAACCACGCCCCCGGGCCGGCGTCACGCCCCCGACACGCCTCCCGCCCTGCCCTGAAATTCGCGCCGCCCACCCGGCATGCCCCCAACACGCCCCCCTTGCGAAGCCCCGGGATTTACGCGCGTCCTGGGGCTTGCACGCGCCTCCGAGCCTATGAAAAATAGGCTCAGCGCACACAGGAGGCTTTTAAAAGGGTTACGCGCATAACTTATGCGCGTAACCCTTTAAAAATCCGGTCCACAGTAACTTCTACTCCTCTTTTCTTCTCCCTTGAAATTTGCCATGCTCCCAACTACCAAAGGTCAGATGACATTTTATTGGATACCAGTTGGTGTGAAGGTAACTTTTTTTTTTATAGCTCCCCATGTATGATTCTCTCCTTATTCAGGATTAGAATTTTGAAGCCTCCCTGGGTAACTATAAATGGTGGGGGTTGTCTTCCCAGTTTAAACTCCTAAGTCAAATACCTTGAATCCATTTCTTGGAAATCCACTTCTTCACTTCTTTCCTTTTGCTGATTGTACCGGATGGGCACAGGTAGTGGGTAACACCAAAACACTGGATAAGTGCCTCAGACTCTTAAGAACATAAGAAATTGCCATGCTGGGTCAGACCAAGGGTCCATCAAGCCCAGCATCCTGTTTCCAACAGAGGCCAAACCAGACCACAAGAACCTGGCAATTACCCAAACACTAAGAAGAGCCCATGTTACTGATGCAATTAATAGCAGTGGCTATTCCCTAAGTAAACTTGATTAATAGCCATTAATGGACTTCTCCTCCAAGAACTTATCCAAACCTTTTTTGAACCCTGCTACACTAACTGCACTAACAACATCCTCTGGCAACAAATTCCAGAGCTTTATTGTGCATTGAGTGAAAAAGAATTTTCTCAGATTAGTCTTAAATGTGCTACTTGCTAACTTCATGGAATGCCCCCTAGTCCTTCTATCATTTGTAAGTGTAAATAACCGAGTCACATCTACTCGTTCAAGACCTCTCATGATCTTAAAGACCTCTATCATATCCCCCCTCAGCCTTCTCTTCTCCAAGCTGAACAGCCTTAACCTCTTCAGCCTTTCCTCATAGGGGAGCTGTTCCATCCCCTTTATCATTTTGGTTGCCCTTCTCTGTACCTTCTCCATCGCAACTATATCTTTTTTGAGATTAGGCGACCAGAATTGTACATGGTATTCAAGGTGCAGTCTCACCATGGAGCGATATAGAGGCATTATGACATTTTCCATTTTATTAACCATTCCCTTCCTAATAATTCCTAACATTCTGTTTGCTTTTTTGACTGCTGCAGCACACTGAGCCGACGATTTTAAAGTATTATCCACTATTATGCCTAGATCTTTTTCCTGGGTGGTAGTTCCTAATATGGAACCTAACATCGTGTAACTACAGCAAGGGTTATTTTTCCCTCTCCTGTTCTCCACCAAAGTAGTGCCTTCTTATCTTGCTCTATGTGCCTGTCACAGAGGAACAGCCAGGACACTAATTATAGTCAACTGTTCTCTGTAAACCGATGTGATGTGTAATCGAATGTTGATATATAAAAACGTTAAATAAATAAATAAATAAATAAATAGTAATGCTGAGATCTTTTCAGACAATGGTAATAGGCTGCTTTAGCTGTGTCACTCTCTAAGTGGCAGGAGCTTAAGGTGACTGCTGAAGTTGATGGTACACCTGAAAATTTGCTGTTGCCATGTGACTAAATAAAAAAATATGCACACACAATTACATTTGCTATTTAGTACATTACAACCTAACATGAAAAAAATACATCTTCAAATTCTAGTGTCACTTCAGCAAAAAGACTCCCTCCACTGCTAAACATTTTCTGAAGTAACACAAACACCTGCAAAAAAAAAATAAAAAAAATGCCTAGAACCTTGCCATATCATACAATCACAGCACTGATTCTCAAGACTCAAATAACAGCAACCTTATGAAAAAGCAGTAATGCAAATATTACACCAGGCCCTAGAACATTAATACACCACCTACTGCGGTAACAGAACAAGCCAGACTGCTACAAATCCCCACAAAAAAAAAACTGCAAGCTAGCAGAAATACTGGAATTCAGTCACACGCAGGCAGAACACAGACTGACCAGGGCCTGTGCTTCCATTAGGCAAATTAGGCAGTCTCCTAGAACAGAGCTTCTCAACTTTTTTTATACTGGGGCACACTTTCAAATTTGCTTGATCCTCTTGGTGCACCAAACCAATTTTTTATTATGTCACATTTATTCATACCTTCTGTTCACTGGTCATCTACTGTGAAAATGCCAGGAAATTGAACAGCACTACCTTTCCTCCCCATGGGCCAACCCTAACCACTTTTTTTTTCTCTCTAAACCACACTCCTCTCAAGATCCAATCCCACTCTCCTCCCCAATGCCAAGGATTGGTATGCTTTGTGCAAAAGCTTTTGTACATGAACAACATTTTTTTATTACATTACCCCGTGAACATTACTTTCATTGATGCAAAAAGCCTATCACTTTTATGCTCACAGTAACCCAGACCTTAAAGGGAACATTGGCTAAATCCATTCCTTGCTTAAAATAATCACGTAATAACTACTAACAGCAGTGAAAATAAAATGTGTTCAAAAAAATATTTTGAGCAATAACATTCAATAATGCTTTCTGCATGTAGGTGAAATTAGTAAAGAATAAACCTGTTCAAATAGAAATGAAAAAGTGATGACCATAATGCCAAAAAGTTAGTGATGAAAAGCATCATCATTTTCACAGCAAGAATTAACGTTACACAAGACAGATCTGGTCATTAAGTATAAATAGAAATGTGCCAACAAAATCTGAACTGGAAAGCACAAGCCCGACAGTATAATGCAGTGCAACAATGGAAAAGCAGAAACATCAACATTCCTCACAAAACATCAAGCAATAAAATCAAGACATAAAATATTCATATTAAAATCTTACTAATAAAAAATGTTAAAACAGCCAATAAACATCCAATAATTTAAAAAAAAAACCTTGTTTTAAATTTCTCAAAACACCCAAAAAATATTTCAAAGCGCAGAAACATCAAACACCACCTAATCATTAAAATAATAAGGATTTTTTAAAATCCTGTTTTCCATATCTGGGATCTTTTGGTAGAGGAAGGGCTGCATCAACTTTATCTTTTCTTTTTCTCTCTCACACAATAAAACATTCATTCTCTCTCACACACCCTCAATAACAAATTAATTCTCTTATACACTCTCTCTCACATACACAGTCTCTCTCTCCCTAGTAGACATATTATGTGTGTGTGTGCCTATGAGAGCCTATATGTGACACATAAGCTTTCAAAGTCATGCATGCTCACATAGGCTTACAAACACAAGCTCTCATACAGGCACACACACAAGCAGGTTCCCATTCTCTCTCTCTCATACAGGCACACACAAAAGCAGGCTCCTGATCTTTCTCTCTCTCTCATTCTTTCTCACAGGCACACAAAAGCAGACTACCAATCTCTCTCTCACTCATTCTTTCTCATAGGCACACATACAATCAGACTCCCAATCTCTCTCTTTCTCACAAAGGCACATACACAAGGGGTTCCCAATCTCTCTCTCTCTTACACACATGGGCATAGACACAAGCAGGATTCCAGTCTCTCTCTCTCTCTCTCTCAAACACAGTCATACACACAAGCAGGCTTTCAATCTCTCTCTCTCTCTCTCACTCACACACATATCACAAGCAGGCTCCCAATTTCTCTCTTTCTCTCTCACAGGCACACACACATACAAGCATGCTCCCAAACTCTTTCTTTCACACTCAGGCACACATAGAAGCAGGCTCCCAATCTTTCTCACAGGCACACACACACAAGCAGGGACCTAATTTCTATCTCTCTCTCACACTCACACATAGACTCTCTCTCACGCTCTTTCTCCCCTCTATGTTCTTGCATGCTCATCTTAGGATGTTCAGGCAGCAGTAGCTACCTCTTTGGACACATGCAGCATCATTCATATGCACACACACACAAGCTATTGCCCACACACACCCAAACTGTCACACATGCTATTGTTCACAAACACACCTCTTGCACACGTAATGCACACACACACACAGCCTCTTGCATATGCTAGTGCTCATACTCACTCACACAAGTTCTCACATACACACACTCTCTCTCTTTCCCCCCCCGAATATGCATTTTGCAGTCTCTTCCTTTTAGTCCTGCCTCAGCCACCTCTCTTCTACCACTTGGATTGACTTTTTCTCTTTGGTCGTGTGGCCCAGGCCCAACACGGTAACGTTCTCTCATTGGCCGCACAGCCTGGTCCCAACACGACAATGTTTTCTCTTTGACCGCATTGCTTGGACGTGACTGGGAACGTTCTTTCTTCAGCCATGTGGCCCAGGCCCATTCAGCAGCCTTCTTTCTTTGGCCATGGCTCAGCTTGGGATTGAAAAAAATAGTGGGGCCACTGAGATTCAGGGCACTGAGCTTGAGACTTGGGGCATGGGCCCTGTATGCCTGGTGCTAATGATGCCCCTGCTCAGTACAACACTACAGTGAATAAAGAAGGGGGGAAGAGAGACCATCGCGGCACACCACGGATTTTTCTGCGGCAGTGGTTGAGAAGCTCTGGCCTAGAGCGCCAAACGTTTGGGGGCAGTAAAACCCTGCCAGCAAGGGGCCCAGAGGGGTGTTGTGCCAAAGTGAATACTGGCAATAAAGAGTGCACTGTGCTGTAGCCACTGCCACTGGTAGGAGGGAGCACTGTGCTAGAGCTGCCACCAATAGGTAAATTGGGATGGGGGTAATTGACCAAAGGTTTGCTTAGGGCACTAAATACTCTTGCACTGGCCCTGAGACCAACTCTTACCTAATACAAAAGTAAGGGACTACAAATTAGAAATAGAAACATGTAAACAAAACCAAAATCCCCTGGGAAACCAGACTCTGAACAGTGGAACTCTAAAGAACAAAATACAAAAATATAAGAAATGTACATACTCAAATATGGCATATTCCAATCACTAAAAACTCAAAATATATTTTTTTTTTACCTTTGTTGGCTAATCTTTTAATTTTTCCAGTTGATCCCAGTCTCTTTTTTCCAATTTCCCCTTGTCAGCCTTTTTCTAATTTCTTCTCCAAGGTCACTCTTCTGTTTCTTCTCTCTTCTTCTTTTCTTCCCACACATACACACACACACACAGAGGCTCATGCTTTCTCTCACAGACTCCCTTGCACGTTCAAGCTCACTCTCTCACTCGCATACCTAGGCTCCCATTCTCACACACAAGCACCCACACTCAGTCTCCCATTCTTACCCCTCCACACCCATAAACACAGGCTCCATTCTTACATACAAGCACCCAGGCTTCCATTTTCATACACACAAGCTCCAATTCTTACACACACAGTCACACAAAACACCCAGGCTCCCATTCTCACACACAAACACCCACATTCTGGCTCCCATTCTTACATATATTCCCAGTCTTCCATTCTCACACCCATACTCAGGTTCCCATTCTCATACACACACTCACACCCAAACTCAGGCTCCTATTCTCACACACATGCATGCACCAGGCCTCACCCCCAAACTCCATTTTCTGCCACCACGGGGTTGAGCTCCTGTGGTGGCCTTGCATTGTGGGTCATCTTTGCCACCTTGGGGATGGTGTTTCTAGTTTGTGGTGCATGGCGCACACTTTTTGTAAGCTGGTGGTGCCTGTGCGTCACTGTGCACTATAGATGTTACGTCCATGCATGTAACTGTACTATACTTCAGGACACGAGACTCTAAGAGTCAATGGATGGAGGAAGAGGATATTTGAAGGAGCCTGGCCTTTTGGGGGAAGAGTCAATTAGAGAGAGAGAAGAGAAAACAGGTTGGCTTTGTGTCAGCTGTGATAGATCTGCTAATCTCTGCAGGGATCTTGACAGTGGCTTTCCTACTAAAGTTGAGAGACAAAAGAACAAACAGCATAGGATGAGCTGCTGAGTCTCTGTAGTGCTGTGTGGGGAAGCTGTTGTATGCTGTTTCTTTAGAAAGAAAAGCTGGAATCAGACAGTATAAGGCCAGCTGCAGAAGGAACTGCAGAGTACTTGCAGTGCCATACTGGAAGATGTTTGCTGCATCTCTAGACAGAAGAGCTGGATAAAGGCTCCAGGATTCAGGAGTGAAGATCTGAGAACTCAAGATTCAAAGTTATCACTCCCCCTGTTATTTTGTAAACCATCATGATGTGATTGTATCATGAATGCCGGTTTGGAAAAACTCTAAATAAATAAATAAATAAATAAATAAACTATACAGTAACGATTGGAGAAGTGTGACCTATGCACACACACACACAGGAATAGACTTTGGCACTGGGCTCTGTGTTAATTTCTGAGCTGCTATTTTTTATTGTGACAGTCCCCTTTACTTACAAGATAGTTATTTATTTGCATTACCTGAAAACCTATGAATTACACGTAAATCTAGTTATGAGCTATTTAAATTTTAAACTTTGAAGCCCTGGCCCCATCACCGAGCTCTTGGGGTGGAAGGGGCATCTTCATTTGCTCAATGTAATTGCACCAGCAGTGTGCTTTGATATTGTCTGTCAACCTCATAACGTCAGGGGTACTTCCCATGGCTGCTAACTTCTGTAGACAAGGAACAATGCATATTGCAGTGAACCTCTGTGGAGGGGCAGGGGACAATTAAATTTGCTTACGTGTGAGTAATTCTGGGCCAGTGATTAGTATAGTGATACACCCTCTAGGGATATAGTCAGCTCACTAATAATTCAAAGATATACCAGACCTTGGTACTAGTAACTATGGATTTAGGCATAGGCAAAAGAGGCAACTGCCTAAGGTCCCAAAATTTGAAGGCACCAAATATCCAACCCAAAGAAGGAGCCTGCATCAGCTTGTTTCAGGGTCATGTGCTGACAGAGCTTGAAATGAGCACTGTCATGGTACTCTGAGTGCCAAAATTTTAAATCTGGCCCTGTCAGTAAAAATATATGGCACCCATGGGTGATTACTCTACATGAAGAATGTTGCTCTAAACAAGTGGTTCTCAACCTTTTCCCATCGTGACACACCTGACAGACAATGCTCACATGTGTGACACACTGCTCATTATAATCCATGCAGAAATTTTAAAAAAGGACCAGTATTATTTTTATTGTTAAGAATTGCACAAGGGAGGAAAGATAAGTACTCTCTCTGAACAGAAATTACATAAATAGTAAACCTCCCATACCAGACCAGCACCATCTTCAAGCACTCAAACAGTAACCACCTTACCTAAGAAAAGGCAACACTGAAAATATAACAACAGGCCTTAAAACTCCAATACCCCTCCTGTTAGGAAAATGGAAAAAGCCAGGCTGCTATAGAGCCCTACACAGAAACTACACGCCAGCTGAAAACCTCACCTCAGTCACATGTGCAGACCCTCACCTAACAAAGAATAAAGAGACCATAAAACATAAATAGAAAAATACAGACCAAAACTGAACTGGAAACCGCAATAAACCAGAGACTCTATGCAGTGCAACAAAGGAAAAAGAGAAACATCACAAGTCCTCATAAAACAAATCAAGAAATATAAAATTAATATCAGTAAAACCATACTAATAAAAAGAACAGATTATTTCAAAACAGCTGATGAATAGAATATCCAATAATTAAAAACTCATATCAAACATTTCCAGACACCAATAAAATATTTCAAAACAGCAGACACAAAGACCCAATAATTAAAAATAATAAGGATAAAAATATGTTCTGCTTTCTATATCTGGAAACGTTTGATTTCCAGGTGCCCTGAGATTGTTGTGAATTGGGGGGGGGGGAGGGGGTTGCTTGCAACTTTCTCTTCTCAATCGCACATAAGCTCTCTTACACGCTCTCAATCACACACATGCACATGCTCTCTCTTTCACTTACGTAGGCTCTCAGTCACACAATTAATCACATGTTCTCTCTCTCTTTCTTATACACACAGGCTCTCAATCACACACATATACATACTCTCTCTTTCACTTATGTAGGCTCTCAGTCACACAATTACACACATGTTCTCTCTCTCTCTCTTAAACACACAGGCTCTCAATTACACACACATACACATGCTCTCTCTTTCACTTACGTAGGCTCTCAGTCACACAATTAATCACTTGTTCTCTCTCTCTCTCTTATACACACAGGCTCTCAATCACACACATACACATGCTCTCTCTTTCACTTACGTAGGCTCTCAGTCACACGATTACACACATGCGCTCTCTCTCTCTCTCTTATACACACAGGCTCTTAATCATACACACAGATGCTCTCTCTCACTTACACATACAGGTTCTCAGTCACACATACATACATGCTGTCCAACACACAAAGGATCTCAATCACACACAGGCTCTCAATCACACTCATATGCTCTCTTTTACACAAACAGGTTTTCAAATCACATACTTACACATACAGGCTCTCAATCACTTACATACATGCTGTCTAACACACACACACACACACACACATACACACAGGGTCTCAAACACATATGCTCGCTCATTCACTCTCTCTCTCTCTCTCTTTCCCCACTTAAGAAGAACTAGTGGCAGCAACAGCCTTCTCCTCTTGCAGCCCTCGCGGTCTTAAGAAAGGAGTTCCACTGGCCGTGGGAGCTGACGTTGCTCCTCTTTTTGCTCCGGGCCAGGTTGCTCTTCTCCTTCGGGCTGATGCTGCATGCACTTGTACCTAACCATAGTCTCTTCTTCTCGTGCGCATGGCCGCTGCAGACCATTTCTTCTTCTGGTCCGTGGAGGGCGGGAAGAAGAGACCATGCTGCTAGTATCGCTAAGTGCTTCTTCCAGATCTTCTGCCACGTTCCGCCTGGGCCACCAGCATTTTAAGCCCGGGTGGAGGAAGAGTTTGCATCTCGCTGGGGCAGGGGGAGCAGCTGGGCCGGCAGGGGACTGGGAAGTGTATCGACACACCTGCGTGTGCTTGGCAGCACACTGGTTGAGAACTGTTGCTCTAAACTGTTTGCGTTGTTTATGGATGTTAGCATTTAATTAACCTTTTTATACACAATTCCTCATTTTGTTTCCTGTAATAATAAAAGTAGTGTTGTTTCATTTCAGCTGGTTAACAGAGTTCCCCTCCGAAGTCTATTCACAGAAGGAGGATCCATTATTGCACAGGCCATACCCCTCGGTGGGGCTATGCAAGCATCCTTCCTCTTCCAATACTTCTGCTGTGCTGGCAGTGACCCTCCCAGGTTGAGAGAACCTGATGGGAAAAAAAAAGTCAAAGATCCAAAACAAAAGAGAAAGGAAGGGTGGGAAACCTCATTTCAACTGAAATTCCAAATCAGGGACAAAATCTTCTCTAGCATTCAAGAGATAAATTAACTGGGAATGTTTTTGCATCTCAAAATTCCTTGTACCACTGACTTGGGCCCAGTAGCTTCCAGGGTAAAGGAATTGAAAAGAAACATTCCTCTCCCTCTGAGTTTCAGCCAAACAATCCACAACTTCTCTCCATTGCAGCAACCTCACATGGGGGTGCTGTGGCTTAGAAGGTACATTCCTCGCTCCTTTACTGAATGCGTAGTTTTTCTACAAGGCAACATCTTAGTAGAGGTCTTGGTGAGACCCTACATATACATTAGGCAAAGGGGAGATAACTGGCAGATGAGATTTTATATTGATAAATATGATGAAATACTTCTGTACTTGTGGTGGATGCCTGAAATAGCTATCAGCAAAGGCCATGGAGGCGAACACTTTGACAGAATTTAAACATTCTTGGGATAGATATAGAGAGCAGGGTTGAGAACAAGGTTGAGAGGTGGATAAAAGATGCAGGAAAGACATATATGTTGATATGAGTTTGGGAACTTGCATGCACATTTACCCAAAATGGTAGAGGACCAAGTGGTTAAGCCGAAGCTTGTGTGACTGACATCTGGGATATAGCTTTGCTTGAGCAGAGTAGATGAAAACAATCAGGCACATTTGGTGGGTCAATTGGTTC
Organism: Rhinatrema bivittatum; assembly: GCF_901001135.1. Classification (NCBI taxonomy): domain Eukaryota; kingdom Metazoa; phylum Chordata; class Amphibia; order Gymnophiona; family Rhinatrematidae; genus Rhinatrema; species Rhinatrema bivittatum. Next base: position 63,739,058 of record NC_042618.1, read on the forward strand.
CTATTACCTGTAATCTACTGTGATAAATGCAGGGGACATAAATGCCAACAGAAAGTTTTTTTGGGGAGAGAAGGAAGGGCGTGGGGCATAATATATAGAAATAGGGATCCACAAAAACAAAATCATAGACATATTTACAGTGGAGGAGTGGCCTAGTAGTTAGAGCAGTGAGCTGAGGACCAGGGAAGCAAAGGTCCAAATTCTGTTTCTCCCACTGATGTTCCTTATGGCTTTGAGCAAGCTACTTTGCCCTCCATTGCCTCAGATTCCAACTTAGGGCCTCATTTACTATGCATTTTTCCCATAGACAAAGAATGGTAGAAGAGCCTTAGTACATCAGGGTCATAGATTGTAAGCCCTGTGGGGCAAGCACCTACCTATTGTACTTGAATTGTAACTCATCTTGATCACAAGTTTGGAAAGGTGCGTAATAAAATCAAAATCCCAAAATCTTTAGTTATTAGGGTCGGAGGGAGGGGGAGGCGGCGATAGAGCAAATGACCCCTTTATCTGCTCTCTTCCCACCTCCCAGTTTCCCATGGTAGGCAGGGCTGTGCAAGAGTATTAGATGTCCTGAATGAAACCTACAGCCTGCTGCCCCTGCCCCTGTCACACCCTTGCCACACACAACTAAAAATTATGCATTTATAATAATAGATTTTACATAAACAAAAACATTTAACTACAGTCTTCTGAGGTAAAAATGTCACTTATACATGTATATTTACATGCAGTACTGTAAAACCCTGCAAAACAGTAAAAAAAGACCCTTGGAATTAGTATTAGGTCTATAGTAATGTGTGTTGGGTATGGGCTTAACTCACAAAAACACAGAAAGCCATAAGTAAACTGAATTACAATTTCAATATAGTAAATCTCCCGTATCAAAATTCCAATAACAGCCAGCATTGAAACCCTAACAACCCTGCTTATGAAAAGACAAAACTGCAATAATTACACCAGGCCCTAAAACACCAATACACCTACTATTAGGAAAACAGGAAAAGCCAAACTGCTATAGATCCCTACACAGAACTTAAACACTAGCAAAATAAGTCAACTCAGTCACTCATGCAAAATACAAACAGACCCTCACAAAAATGCAGAATGAAGTAACCATAAAGTATTAATAAAATAAAAGCTGAACTGTTAACCACAACAGGCCAGATTATTATGCAGTGCAACAATGGAAAAACAGAAATATTACAATTCTTCAGAAAACATCAAACAATAAAATCAGGAAATATAATCATCAATAGAAGTAAACCATACTTATAAAAAGAATATTTCAAAACAGCTGACAAATAGAATTCCTATAAATTTTCCAAAGACCAATAAAATATTTCAAACACCATCCAACACTTAAATCCCCAGCTATTCATACTGGGGTCTTTTGATTTCCAGATGCCCTGAGATTGTGATGGATTAGTAGGGGAGAGGTGAGACGTTGATCCTCACAATCTCTCTCTCTCATATATACACACATGCTCAATCATAGAACATGCTCTCTCACTCACACAGACACAGCAACACACATATACAAAAATGCTCTTTCACACACACAGACATGCTCTCATATACACACAGGCATGCTCATGCACACAAACACATGTTCTTAAACACAGGCTTGCTCTTTCATGCACAGACATGTTCTCACACACACACACACACAATCTCTTACAGATGCACACAAACATGCTCTCACAGACAGACATTTATACATGCTCTCACTCATTCACATCCTCCCTCCTCCCCAGTAGAAGTACATGCCCAGCAGGAGCCTCCTCTTTCAGCACTCTCTTTCTTGAGGTCATGGGCACTGATGTTGCTCTTTTTCCTGTGCTTGATCCTGGGTTGATGATGCCTTTTCCTGCGACGGCCCAGGAAATGCGCCTGCGTGGAAGTGGGGGCTCTGTTGCTGTTCCTCCTGTGCTCGAACGCCACGTGAACCTTGGACAAATGCTGCCTCTTACTGCAATGGCCTCTTCATCTTCCCTCCCATCCGGACCCACCACTTCCTCTTCTGGTCCGTGTTGGCGGGAAGAAGAAGTCATGCCATTTAATACAAATTTACATATTATTGCTGTTGAGTAACTAGGTTTCTTAGTTTATGACAGGGCCACAAGAGGAAGAAGATTGGCTCTTCTGCTGTGCATAGGTCTTTATGGTTCTCTGCCTCTCATGAGGAATATCTGTGGCTAAAAGACAAAAAAATATAAACCGCTACCCAATTACTGCCTTATTCTCAATAGACAAGCGTAGGGAAACAGATTCTATGCTTTCCATACAACAACATTGGAAACAATAAGTACTGTAAGTGAAGATTAAGTGAAGATTAAGAACTCCTCATCAACATAAATGGTTAGCTCTTTCAAAGTACTTCATCCTTGCATTATTGATATCCTTTCCAAAACTGTGCCTAACTGCATGCCATGTAGTCTTTCTAAGCATCAACCACCTATTTTTTTCTAGCAATGTTCAAGAAACTCTGTCATGCAGGGCAACCTTCTCAAAACTGTTCAGTGTCAGGAATTGATTTAGATTAATGATAATTTGTATGTTTTTGTGAAAAAAAAAAGCTTTATTTGCTTTATCTGTCTGTCTGTGTGGTCATTATCTCTTGAACGATTCAATTTATAGCAACCACATTGTAAGGATAGGTATATCTATATAAAAGATAGAAACTAAAATAATGTCATCCCATAAAACTTATGAATCAAATAAAAAATAGAAGAGAAAGGAGTTTTTCCCATTAAACAAATGGATCTGTGTACAAATTATCTTCCCAGCCATTCAATCTACAGCAACTAAAATTTCAGGATAAGTAAATGTATATTAAGGTAGGAACCAAAATAATATTGTCCCATAAATCTTATGGATCTAGCCAAATACTGGAAAAAATACTCATATAAATTACTCTGCAGTTCTTTTCTTACTTATTTTATAATATTGTATTCTCTGCAAATGAAAGTAAATAATACAAATGTATAGTTTTAGGCCTTCTGCAGTGAAAATCCTTGACATCTGTTTTGTGGTCTGGAACCTTTCCGATCTCTTTACTTTCTTTTTTCTGGTTTATTTATTTTTATTTATTTATTTATCGAGTTTTATATACCGTCATTCAGTTTCGCCATCACAACGGTTTACAAGTTTCGATGGGTAAGATGTTAAGAGGTTAGGATGGGGATTAACATCGTATTCATATTGGTTAACTCATATTCGATGGATTAAGTGTTAGAAAGTTAGTAGATGCATTGATGTACATAGAGAGTTCATTTATACAAACAGCGTTCATTTATACATACAGCATTTATTTATTTATTTATTTATTTATTTATTTATTAAATTTATATACCGGAAGTTCCTGTATAGTATACATATCACCCCGGTTTACAAGGAACCATAACTATCGCTTCATTTAGCGGTTTACATTGAACATTTACATTTACATTGAACATAATTAATCTGAGAAACAGAATAGGATATAATATTGCTAAACAGTTAACAAATAACATGCGGGTTAATAAGTAAATAAGTAAGTAAATAAGAAAGTGAATAAATAACATTGAACTTAATTAATCCAGGTAACTTTGAACTTAATTAATCCAGGTAACAGGATAAAATATAGAATTACATATGCTTAAGTACAGTTAAGTATTGATTTCTTCAGGGAGATATATGCTGGGGAAAAAACAGATATGAAATGTCTTTTTTCTTGCTCATTAGCTCTAGGGGAATGCTTGTTTGAATAACCAAGTCTTAAGTTTAAGATTCAGGGGGATATTCTTAACTTAGCAAGGGGAACATGGTGGGGATTTGAATGAAGGTTAATAGGGGCGAGGAGGTTTTAGTCCAGATTTGTGTTATATTTTGGAGAGGGTGTGTATGAGTCATTGGGTGTTTTGGTAGGCTTTGAACATCCAGGTTTTAAGTTCCTTTTTGAAGGTTTTTAGGTCTGGTTGAGTTCTTAGTTCTGTTGGGAGGGTGGTTCCAGAGTTTGGGGCTGCCGAGGGATATGGCTCTTTCACGGGTTGAGGTTAGTTGTTTGGAGTGCGTAGGTGGGATTTTCAGAAGGCCTTTGTTGTTTGAGCGGAGGTTTCGTTGAGGTGTGTGTATTTTTATTGTTTTACTTAACCAGTTGGTTTGTTCTTCATATATTTTGTGTAGTAGTGTCAGTATTTTGTAATCTATTTGATTTTTTATTGGGAGCCAGTGTAGAGCCAAGAGAATTGGCGTGATATGTTGGTGCTTTTTTGTTCCTGTGAGAATTCTGGCGGCAGTGTTTTGTAAGATTTGTAGTGAGCGGATGGTGGAGAGTGGTAATCCAAATAATAGGGAGTTGCAATAATCCAGGTTGGAAAAGATGAGTAGTTGAAGGACTGTTCTGAAGTCATCTGGAGCAAGGAACCATTTTAATCATCTTAGTGTGAGTAATTTGTAATATCCTTCCTTAATTTTATTCGTGATGTGTTTCTTGAAGGATAATTCCCTGTCGATGATGACTCCTAAGTTACGAGCATGTGAAACCGGGGAGATTGCTGTCTTTTGGTTCTCTATGTTGAGCGGTGGTGGGGGTGATGGTGTGTTTTTCCTATCCAGGTGAATTATTTCAGTCTTTTCGATGTTTATTATGAGTTTCATTTTGGTTAATAGTTGTTTTATTTTGGAGAGATGTGAGGCTATTTTTTTGTAGGTTTCTTCCAGAGTATTTTGGATTGGGATTAGTATTTGGATGTCGTCCACGTATAGAAAGTGGGTAAGCCCTAGGTCAGATAGAAAGTGACAAAGCAGGAGAAGGTATAAGTTGAAAAGGGTTGCGGATAGTGCAGAGCCTTGGGGAACACCAGTGTTTAGATTTATTTTCTTCGCGAGGGTATTGTTTATTAATACCTGGTAGCTTCTGTGTGATAGGATAAGAACCATTGCAAAGTTTTCTCAATTAATCCTATTTCAGTCAGACGATCCATAAGGATTGCGTGATTTATGATATGTTTATACTCTGAATCCTAATTAGGACAGCACTGTGATAATTGAGGTAGTTTCAATTTTCTGTCTTCTAGCAGTTTTAGCTTCGGCACTATGTCTAATACTATTGAACATTAAGAATTTTTAATTGTAAAAATATGATAACGAATCATTTCAGAATGTGGAGGATAAACAAGTATTCCAAGTGCCCTTTAGTGAAGCAAGGATTTCACTCTGGTCACCACTGAAGACTTTACCTTGTTAATTTATGGGTTCATTGTATAACTGGTGTAAAGTCTGGTGTAAATTCAGTGTTTCCCAACCTTTTCAAGCCCAAAGCATACTACTCTTGTGCCTTGGGCTTGGGAACATATGTAATGCATGCCTTTTCTTCTTAGCTAGAACATGAGCCTGGATTATGGTAATTAATGGGCAGCATGAAGCACACAGATAGCTGGGACTCGCTTTGTGCCATGTACCCATTGTACACATTACCACCTTTTCTTCTCCCTTCTGAGCCATCGTCTGCCCTATCCCCAGGTAGAATGAGATGGAGACAGCATGCATTGCACACTGGATGTAACTCACTCTGAGTGTTGGGAGCAGCAGCAGTGAAGGAGCTCTGATAGACACATGTAACGAAGGGGGTCATTTTCTATAGCTTTCGCACGTGAAAAGGCCCTTTTCGCGTGTGATAGCTAGATCGGGGCAGAGTTGGGGCGGAGTCGGCACCGGAAGGGGAGGAGTTGGGGCGGCGCCGGGGCGGACGCAGCGAAGACATCGCTGACGGCGAAAAGGTAAGGCCACTTATCGCCGTCAGTAACATGCCAATAGCACCACCTTTCACGGTGGCGCTATTGGTTTGCGAAATCCGGCAGCGATAACACCGCGGTGGTGTGATCGCTGCTGGCTTTTGCAGGCCCGCCCCCCGCTTTGCCCCCCTGCCCCCTGGTACCGCGCAATTCACTAAGGCTTGCGATTTTAGAAAATCCAGGCCTAAATGAGGTAGCTGTCCTCATCATACTGACATCTCCAGTTATTTGTACTTGAATATAGAGGGAGCAGGTCCTTTGTGATGGGTTTGTACGTGTCTCCATCCCCTTTCTCCCTTTGCTATAAAATTTGGAAGAGCTTTCCATGCTTCCTTGGGTCATTTTATGAGTCCTCTTTATGCCTGTGCAGAGCAGATGTTTGTTGGGGATGAGGACTTCCCTGGCACCCACTTACCCCTTCAGTGGCATCGTGGAGAAAGAAAGGGGGAGGAACGATTCCCACTTGCTCTTTCCCTGCCATGATGCTTTTAAATGTGCTGCTGGTCTCAGGGCTGGCTAGTGTCATTATTTATTTATTTATTTATTTATTTATTTATTTATAGCTTTTTATATGCCACCGCTCATCAGAGATATCACGTCGGTGTACAGTGAACAGGAACTTACGCCGGAGCGTTATACATTTAACAAGGGTTAATATATAGGTATTTGAACATAAAACAAGTAGAAGCAATTAAAAACAAAACAATCATTTAGGTGTAACTTAACTGAACTGAGTTAAACAGAGCTGGAGAATATAGGGATTCTAGGAAATTAGGTATGAGGTTAGGGAAGGGTAAAGAAGAAATGGAATTCTAAATTAGAGGTGGTAAGAGGGGGGAGATAGCACTTAGATTGCAATTAAGTGCAGTTATATAGAAGGGTATTGAGAGTAGAAGCAGATATAAGGGGAAATCAGAAATGGTGCATAGAAAGGAGGTGTTGGGTAGATAAGGCAGGGCATATAAAGGAGTAGAAAGACATATGTATATCAAGTATAGGTATGTGTGAATAACCATGTCTTGAGTTTTTGCTTGAATGTTTTGGGAGACAGCTCAAGGCGTAGTTCGGAGGGCATAGTATTCCATAACAAGGGGCCGGCAAAGGAAAACACTCGTGCTTTAGTGGAGGCACGGTTATATGGTTTGGGCGAGGGGGTCTGTAAGGTGACGAGGTATGGATTTCTGGTAGGTTTAATAGATGTTTGAAATTGTAGTGAGTTATTAAACCATTTCATTTCAGGATTGTGGAGGGCTTTATGGATAAGTGTTAGTGTCTTGTAATGTATGCGAGATTGAATGGGGAGCCAGTGTAACTCTTTCAAAACTGGCGTAATGTGTTATGTTGTATAGAAAGGGTAAGTGGGGACTGAGGAGATCCCTGCCAAATTTTTTAAGGGGGGTGGGAAGGGGTCTGGGGAGGTCCCAGCTGGGTTCATCTCTGTCCAGTCAAGTAAGCCTGGGCTACAACATTATTTGTGGGATGGACAGAGGATTTGAAGGGTCTGGGTAAATCCTGGGAATCAGGGGTAGGGGTCAGTTTGGAGTTGAAGGGGCTGGGAGGCCTTTTTTTTTTTTTTTTTTTAATGAAATGAAAGTAACCAAAAATTTAAAACAAACTGAAGATGGCCTTTTTAGTTCAGATATGCCATTCATTTAAAATGAATGCACATCCTTACCTAATTTCAGCTGACCACACAAATGCTCTTTATTCCTGTATAAATCCGTTGAGTCACTCATTTTATCATTTGTGCAGAGCACAAGCATAGTACAAATGATTCAACATTTCAAATAGAAAATCAATACATGTGTACTAGTAGTAAATGTTTACTTTCTAGAGATTATTAACTTTGTAGTTGAACGCATTTAGGAAGCTATTTTCAAAATGTTCATATAAGGACAAAAGTAGTTGGTTCTTTTAAGCCCTGGGCTTTGTTCCAAATTTTCAAAGAAAAGATGTGCGAATATTTGCACTTTGAAACATGCCGTGCGTACAAAGTATTTGTGGACATTTGCACCTGTTTTCATGGAAAATAACATGTAGAGTTGTTTCCTCCCCTGACCTAAACACGCTCCCAGAAATGCCTTCTCTCAATGAGTACTTTTAGCCACATTGGAGGAGATACTGTTTACTCCTGGGAGAATTCTGTGCAAAAACATTTAAAATTCTGCGTGCAAAAACATTTAAAATTCTGCGCACAAAAACTTGAAATTCTGCAAAATTCTGCATACTTTATATTGGTCAAAATAACACAATATACATGAAAGTCTTAAAGTAATTAATTTAAAATGTAGTACAGAAAAAAGATGCAGAATTTTAAATATTTTCAGCGGAACTTTCCTGGACGTTCACTATTAAAGTCTCTTCCACCCTCTCTTCCTACTCCCCTGGCCAGTCTCCTTTCACTTTGACCTCTCAGGCCCCAACTCCAGTACCTGTCACTTTCTCACCCCTCTCCCTCTAGGCTAAATCCCTTCCATTCTATCTCTACTCCTAGAGTTTGACCCTTCTCTCAATATTGCTCCTCATACAGGCTCCATCTGTCCCCCTCTCTCTCTCACACACACACACACAGGCTCCTTCTCTCTAGTGTACATTCACACCCCCTCATACAGGCTCTCTTCTCTGTCTCTTGCACACCCACATCCCCTCATACAGGCTCCCTACTCTCTCTCTCATGTGCACAAACCCTCATATAGACTTGCCCTCTCTCTCTCTTGCAACCCCCCATACAGGCTCCCTCTCTCTCTTGCACACTCCCACACACAGGCTCCCTTTCTCTCTCATGCATACACCCTCACATAGACTACCTATGCCTCTTTCACACACCCCTGCACACTGGCTCCCTCTCTCGCTCACTTGCCTACACATAGGCTTTCTCTCTCTCACACACACACACACACACACACACATATCCCTTCACCTAGGCTGTCTTTCTTACACATACACACACCCTCACACAGGCTCCTTCTCTCACAAACAAGCACCCTCACATACACACAATCCCTTTTTCACACACACCCAACTCCCAATCTCTCACACACATACACAATCCTTCACAATCTCCTCACAAAGGCTCTCTCTGTCTGGCATCCACACCCATGCACTCTCATACATGCTCTCTCACACCTCCCAGGCTTGCAGACTTACACACACACACACACACACACACACACTCTCACTGAGGTCTGCTCCATCTTCACCGTGAGCAGGATGGCCTTCGCTCGTGGCATGCCAGGGCCTGCTCCTTCTTTACTGTGAGCAGGATGACCTCTGTTCGTGGCATGTCGGGGCCTGCTCCTTCTTTGCTGCGAGTGGGACGACCTCCGCTCATGGCATGCCAGGGCCTGCCAAATTTTGTACAAATTCTGCACAACTGCGCCAGAGGAGAATTCTGCGGGAATTCTGCACTTCGTAGTAGCACAGAATTCCCACAGGACTGACTGTTTCAGTGTACCTGGTAATTAGCTACTTACCTACGTGCATAGCCTTGAAAATTATCCTCTTAATTATCGGATATTTAACACACTGTACATTCATCCTGGTTGCCTATAAATTTAACATTGTAGCCACTTGGAAAATGTGTGCTCATATTTTTTTTTCTTTTTATTCATGTTTTATTGGATGTTGTACAGAACATTACCATTGGTAACAGAAATACAATAACATATTACATAAAGCATTTCAAATAACAGATCAAGTCTCATAGTGTCTTCTTCAATCCGTTACCTTGTATTCCGCGTGGTGTCTCCATCCGCCTCATTTAAAGACTGTAAAACAGAAGCAGAACAATAGGACCACCTAGTGGAGGATGAAATAAATTATTGTCCTGCTTTCCTTGTAGTGGTATGCTGCAATGTGCACATCATATGCTAATTGCTTGTGGTGATCATGGTGAAAGCTCACATACAGGTCGATACTCTAAGGCCGCGGTAGAAAGAGTGCGGCATTGCCAGGCGCACCCTTGTTCCCCGCACGCACAGTTCTCTTCACCTAGCGCTCGATACTCTCTTCTAATTGCATGCAAATGCATGCCGCGGCTGCGAAGCCTTAGGCAAGCGTTAGGCCCGCGCAACCCATTTTACTGTATAGAGCGCCTATACAGTATCCTGGGTTCGCGGGCCTAACGCTTCACGGCCGCGCTGGTATCTGTCATTTCAAATGACATTTGAAATGACAGGTACCAGGAAGTGGACAGTTATGTTCCCCGATGCTCGGCAAACTTTTCCCCAGCCCCCGCTCACCTGCCCTGGCCCCGTCCGGTCTCCGGTGCAGCCCCAGTCCTGTCCCCTCCTCCCGAAGCAAAAAAAAACAAAAACTGAAAAAGTAGCAAGGCTCGGGCCTGCTACGATAGTCCCTTCTCCCTTCTCCTCTCCTCCCGATTTCGGTGCTCAAGGCGGCCGGGTGGGCGTGCATTCATCCAGGCAGAGGGAGCCGGCGGCGAAAGCAGCCTCCGGCTCCCTCTGCCTGGATGAATGCACGGCCCCCGCCGGCAGTGAATGAATGCCCGTGCGATTTCGGCGCTCAAGGCATGAGCGCCGAAATCGCACGGGCATTCATTCATGCATCAAATTCCTTATAGGAAAACCTCTTTCTAACAAATAAGTTGATCTCCAGCCTTTTTTTTTTTTTTTTTAAATCAGAAAAAGACCACTGAACCCTAGTCATAATGAAAATAACTTTGGCTCCTGAATGGGCAACCGATTAGACTGGGATAAACAGAAACAATGCCCGTGCGATTTCGGCGCTCAAGGCATGAGCGCCGAAATCGCACGGGCTGCGTGCGGAAAGGGTTATGCTTCTGTTTTAAGAAGCGCTAAGGACGCGTGAAACTGGAGACTGTATCGCTGGATCGCCTTACGCGTCCGAATTGTGCGCTCCCAGCTCGTTACAGACGGGAAATCCTCAACCGCACGTTACAGTATCGACCTGATACTTGGTAGGGCTTCCTTTGCTAACCTATTCCTAGTCACAGAGCTAGTGTGATAAGGGGAGCACTCTATACAGAGCTGTAATCAGGCAATTTGGCGCCTGTCGAAAAGTGAATAACTGCACCTTCGCCCATTACACAACACATGACACCCTGAGTTGGGAGACTGTTCAATATTCGTACAGCAATGCCCATGGCCAGTGCAAGGGTATTAGGTGCCCTTGGGAAAACTTTATAGCCTTGCACCCCCCGCCCCATCACATCCTCCTCACACACAATTAAAAATTATGCATTTATAATAACAGATTTTACATGAAAAGAACATTCAAAGCACAGTCTTCTGAGGTAAAAATATCACTTACAATATAATTATATTTACATGCACTGCTGAGGTATGAACCAGAAAACCCTGCAAAAAAGCAAGAGATACTTGGAACCTATATGGTATTAGGCCTACTGTAATGCATTTTGGCCATGGGTGTGACCCTCAGAGAGCTGATCAAACAGCAACAACTCCCTAAAATAGTAATAAACCCCAATTAGGAAAGCAGAACAATCCAAGTTGCTATAGATCCCTACATAGAAACTACATATTAATGGAATAATTCACTTCATTCACACATGTAAAACACAGATAGACCCTCAAATACAGAATAAAGAGACTATACATTAAAAATAGAGATGTACTGACAAAAACTGAACTGGAAACCACAACAAGCCAAATTCTGTATGCACTGCAACAATGTAAAAAACAGAAACATTACCATTCCTCATAAAACAAAATTAGTAAAACCATACCAATAAAAAGAATAATTCAAAACAATTAATTAATTGAATAACAGTGGGAGTACCAAGAGGAGAGGATCACCTTGCTGGTGGCTGGAAAGAATCAGTAATTACTGCTTGGAGAAATTTTTAAAACTTAAAAGTATTAGGGAGAAGTAAACTATTGGGGTATATTATTTAGTGTATCTGTGTGTTTTATTTTAAATAGGTAGTCAGAAAGTCAGGCAACAAACAGAAGTTTGTGTGTTTGTATTTCCCAACCCTCCTACCCCTCTCTTACCCACCCCTAGCTTATCCTTTAATTTATAGGCAGGTGTCACTTTTGCACTTAAAAAATAAAATAAAATAAAAATCAGCCTTTTAACTTAAACTCTAAAATTCCCCATATCTTATCAAGAGTTTGATAATTCCCTTGTAGGTTACTACCAGATATATGGTGACTATACTAATACATTTAAAGGACTCTAATTTGTACACAATCCTACACCCATAACAACCAAGAACTTAACTAGGAACTGAACAAATTTAAGAAGAAGGCAGCAGTCCAGCAACAAGAGGGGGGCCTCCCAGTCTTTTGCATTGAGTGTCACATGCATGATTGTTTACCCGCCTGTGAGAAATTGTATGTATGCATCCGATGCAAAGAGCTCCTGTTTCTCAGAGAACGAGTCTGAGCTCTGGAGGCTAGAGTGGCAGACCTGGAGCAGCTGAGGCAGACAGAAAAGTTTATAGATGAGACCTTGAGGGATATAGTAGCCAAGTCCCAACGCAGGTCTGGCATCCCTAGCGCTGCCTTGAAAAAGGAAGGTATCATAATTGGAGAGCATCAACCTGATGCAGTAGGAAATGATCCTTTAGTAAGGACCTGCTTACCAGGTGGTGCATTGTCCTCTTGCACTGAGGATGTGTCTCCCAGGGCTTCTGCCAAGGAGGGAAGGGTCAGGTTGGCCGTCATAGTTGGTGATTTTTTTTATTAGGAATGTAGACAGCTGGGTGGCTGGTGGGTGTGAGGCTCGCCTGGTAACATGCCTATCTGGTGCGAAGGTGGCAGACCTCATGCATCACCTAGATAGAATTTTAGACAGTGCTGGGGAGGAGCCTACTGTTGTGGTACATATGGGCACCAACAACATAGGAAAATGTGGGAGGGAGGTTCTGGAAGCCAAATTTAGGCTCTTAAGTAGAAGGCTGAAATACAGAACTTCCAGGGTAGCATTCTCTGAAATACTCCCTGTTTTATGCGCAGGTCCCCAGAGGCAGGCAGAGCTCCGGAGTCTCAATGCGTGGATGAGACAATGGTGCAAGGAAGAGAGATCTAGTTTTGTAAGGAACTGGGGAACCTTTTGGAGAAGGGGGAGTCTTTTCCAAAGAGATGGGCTTCACCTTAACCAGGGTGGAACCAGGCTGCTGGCACTAACTTTTAAAAAGGAGATAGAGCAGCTTTTAAACTAGAACAAAGGGGAAAGCCGACAGTCGCTCAGCAGCACATGGCTCGGAGGGAGTTATCTTCAAAGGATACTAATAAAGCATTAGAGTTAGGGCATCTCAACATCTTGTAGTAGTTAACTATTTATATCTCTATAGGAGGCCCATCTAGTAACTCAAGGTGATGTTTAGGTAGTAGTGTAGGGGTTAAGGGCCACTTTTACAAGCAGAGTGAGACATACGAACAGAACAGTACACTCTTGTGAAGATTTGATGTCCTTCGGAGTGAGGAAAATCACACAAAGATGAGATTTGTACAATATTCTATCATGTTAAGGCATTTTACGCACGTGAAAACGCCTTAACGTGTGCGTTAACGCCATACGCATTTTGAAGAATGATGCGGTAAGATGGGAGAATTAGAGTGTATAGCAGTGAATGATGACTTATACTTAATTGGCATCTCAGAGACATGGCGAAAAGAGGATAACCAATGGGATCGTGCTATACAAGGGTACAAATTATATCGCAATGACAGAGAGGAGCATCTTGGTGGCGGGGTGGTTCTTTATGTCTGGGATGGCATAGAGTCCAACAGGATAAAGATCCTGCATGAGACTAAATGTACAATCAAATCTTTATGGGTAGAAATCCCTTGTTTGTTGGGGAAGAGAATAGTGATAGGATTTTACTACCGTCCACTGGCCAAAATGGTGAGATGGACAGTGAAATGCTAAGAGAAATTAGGGAAGCTAACCAAACTGGTAGTGCAGTAATAATGGGAGATTTCAATTACCCCAATATTGACTGGGTAAGTGAAACATCAGGGCATGCTAGAGAGATAAAGTTCCTGGATGGAATAAAAGACAGTTTTATGGAGCAATTGGTTCAGGAACCAAGAGAGGGAGCAATTCTAGATCTAATTCTCAGTGGCATGTAGGATTTGCTGAGAGAGGTAACGGTGGTGGGGCCAAATTTGAATTAATGACTGGAAGGAGGACTGTATGCAAAGTTTAGCTCTAGAGCTAAACTTTCAAAAGGGAAACTTTGATAAAATGAGAAAAATAATTAGAAAAACACTGAAAGGTGCAACTACAAAGGTAAACAGTGTGCAACAGTCATGGACATTGTTAAAAAAAATACCATCCTAGAAGCATGATTACCGGCATGGTTAACAGGTGAGGTGAAAGATAATATTTTAGCCAAAAGATCTTCATTCAAAAATTGTAATAAGGATCCTTCAGAAGAAAATAGGATAAAGCATAAGCATTGGCAAGTTAAATGTCAGACAATAAGACAGGCTAAGAGAAAATATGAAAAGAAGTTGGCCATAGAGGCAAAAACTCACAATAAAACCTTTTTAAAATATATCTGAAGCAGAAAGCCTGCAAGGGAACTAGTTGGACTGTTGGATGATCAAGGGGTTAAAGGGGCACTTAGAGAAAATAAGGCCATCGTGGAAAGATTAAATGACTTCTTTGTTTCAGTGTTTACTGAAGAGGATGTTGGAGAGATACCCATTTCAGAGAAGGTTTTCATGGGTGATGATTCAGATCAACTGAACCAAATCACGGTGAACTTGGAAGATGTGGTAGGCCTGACTGACAAACTGAAGAGTAGTAAATCACCTGGACTGGATGGTATACATCCGAGGGTTCTGAAAGAACTAAAAAATGAAATTTCAGAACAATTAGTAAAAATTTGTAACCTTCATTAAAATCATCCAATGTACCTGAAGATTGGAAGATAGCCAATGTAATCCCTATATTTAAAAAGGGATCTAGGGATGATTTGGGAAACTATAAACTGGTAAGCCTGACTTCAGTGCCGGGAAAAATCATGGAAACTGTTATAAAGAATAAAATCACAAAACATTTAGATAGACAAGGTTTGATGGGACACAGCCAGCATGGATTTACCCAAGGTAAGTCTTGCCTCACAAATCCCCTACATTTTTTTTGAAGTGAATAAAGTGGACAAAGGTGAACTGGTAGATGTGGTGAATTTCGATTTTCAGAAGGCAATCGAGAAAGTGCTGCATGAGAGGCTTCTAAGAAAACTAAAAAGTAATGGGATAGGAGGTGATGTCCTTTTGTGGATTGCAAGTTAGTTAAAAGATAGAAAACAGAGAGAAGAATTAAATAGTCAGTTTTCACAGTGGAAAAAGATAAAACAATGGAGTGCCTCAGGGATCTGTACTTGAACTGGTGCTTTTTAATATATTTATAAATGATCTGGAAAGGGGTACGACAAGTGAGATGACACAAAATTATGCAGAGTAGTTAAATCTCAAGTGGATTGTGATGAATTGCAGGAGGACCTTGTGAGACTGCAAGATTGGGCTTCCAAATGGCAGATGTAGTTAAGCAATATTAGGTTCTATCTTAGGAGTTATCACCCAGGAAAGAGATCTAGGTGTCATAGTGGATAAAACATTGAAATCGTCAGCCCAGTGTGCTGTGGCGATCAAAAAAAGTTAGGAATTATTAGGGAGGGAATGGAAAATAAAACAAAGGATATCATACTGCCTCTGTATCGCTCCATGGTGAGACCACACCTTGAATACTGTGTGCAGTTCTGGTCACCGTATCTCAAAAAGGATAGAGCTGCACTGGAGAAAGTGCAGAGAAGTGCTACCAAAATGATAAGGGGCATGGAACGGCTGTCCTATGAGAAAAGACTAAAGAGCTCTTCAGTTTGGAGAAGAGACGACTGAGGGGGATATGATAGAAGTCTACAAAATCATGAAAGGATTTGAACAAGTTAAAATAAATCGGTTATTTACTCTCTCAGATAGTAGAAGTACCAGGGGGCACTTCATGAAGTTAGCAAGTAGCTCCTTTAAAGCAAACCAAAAAAATTCTTTTTCATTCAGCGCATAGTTAACCTCTGGAATTCATTGCCAGAGGATGTGATTACAGCAGTTAGTGTAACTGGGTTCAAAAAAGGTTTTGATAACTTACTTGAGGATAAATCCATAAACTGCTATTACGGTAATTAATAAGCTTAGTAGCTTGTGATCTATCTAATGTTTGGGTACTTGGCAGGTACTTGAGACTTGGTTTGGTCACTGTTGGAAACAGGATACTGGGTTGATGGACCCTTGGTCTGACCCAATATGGCATTTCTTATATTCTTATGTTCTAACATTCAATAATTAAAAACTCATATACAATTTTCCAAATATCAATAAAATATTTCAAAACAGACACATCAAATAACACCCAACAATTAAAATAAGGATTTTAAAAAATTCCCAGTTATCCATATCTTGAAACTTTTGATTTCCAGATGCCCTGAAATTGTCATGGATTAGCAGGCAGACAGTGTTCTCTCTCACTGTCCCAGACAGAAGAACACATGGTCTCTCTCTCTCTCGCACACACAAGTACACATGCTCTCAACTCTCCCACATACAAGCACACATGCTCTCTCTCTTTCCCACGCACATGCTCTATCTCACTCACTACCTCTTTGACTTAGCAGGCAGCAGTAGTCTCCTTCTTCAGCCCCCGTGGCCAAGGGAGCTGTTATTGATCTGCTCCCCCAGAGGGGAGGAGCTAGTAATCTGATATCGATCAGCTCCTCCCGAGGGGAGGAGTAGCAATCTGTTATGGATCTGCTTCCCCAGAGGGGAGGAGTTAGCAGACTGATAGTAATCAGCTCCTCCAGAGGCGAGGAGTTAGCAACCTGATGTAGATCTGTTCCTCCAGAGAGGAGGAGTAGCAATCTGTTATGGAATCTGCTCCCCCGAGGAGAGTAACCAGCAGTCCGTTGTACTCCGTAGATGGAGTTAGTGATCTGTTGTGGGTTGGCTCCCCACAGAATGGCAGTCTGTTATGATACCGCTCTAGTAGTGTAAGGAATGAACACTTTAATGTAAATTGGTGAATCCTTGGGCCTATGGCAGATGACAGCGCCCCCAGGAGGATATCCTGAGAGGGACCACCGACTAGGCTGGAGTATGGAGACAAACACAGATAGTTCTTTATTAGACAGGAAGTAGAACCACCAGAGGTGGCAGTAGTGAGCTAATGTGCCCGGTAGGGCTGAAGTCCCTCAGATACTGGAACTGCGATCTCTGGGTTGCTGAGCTGTAGAGAGAGACTATAGGTAGTGAGTAGACAGGGTATGCTGGATACATAACCAGTAGTAGATGATACACTCACAATTGTATATATCTGTAATGGCTTCTATGCAACAGAGAGTCTTCAGTATATTCAGGAACAGGAGCCGTAGGTAAGTACTGATTCCTACATGCAGTCTGGAATAAGAACTCACAATATCTGTGTATGAGATGGCTTCTGAAATAGGTGAGAGTCTTTGGAGGGTTTTAGAAACATAAGCCCTATCTGCAATCTGTAATAGTAATTCACAAGATATAGGTATGCGATAGCTTCTGAGATAGAAGAGAGTTTTTAAAGGGTTTTAGGAACATGGGCCTTCGTGGAGCGAGTACCGGTTCCTATCTGCAATCTGCAATAATAACTCACGATCTCCGTACCTGCGATAACATCTTAGACAGAAGAGAGTCTTCAGAGATTAGGAACATAGGCCCTCGTGGAGTGAGTATCGGTTCCTATCTGCAATCTGCAATAATAACTCACGATCTCCGTACCTGCGATAACGTCTTAGACAGAAGAGAGTCTTCAGAGATTAGGAACATAGGCCCTCGTGGAGCGAGTACCAGTTCCTATCTGTAATAGAACTCACAGTGTTCATGTCTGCGATCGCTTCCAGGCAGTAAGGAGTCTTCTGAGCATTCAGGGACGTAGGCCCTCGAGGAGCGAGTACCGGATCCCGTCTTAACAATCTGAAATCAAGAAGAGAGAGCGGGGCCCCCGAGGAGTGGGTACCCCGTGGTAAGTTTGTGGAGGCAGAGTAGCAGAGAGAGAATCCCCCCCCACCCCACTAACTAGATTCGTAGTTGCAAGCAAAGACCTTTTAAGTTGGAAGCGGATGTCGTCATTACAGGGGGATGCCCCCGAGGTTCACGCCCTTGCTGGTACAAACTCTGCAGCGCGTGCGCACCCTTCCGTCATCAGGAACATGGCGGATCCGCAGCGTCAGGCCAGCCCGGCCAGCCCGAGAAGAAGCTGCGGCAGCATCTATCCGTCAGACCCGAAGGGAGTCGCCACAAAGGTAGAGAGCGTGGAGCGAGGGCGAGAACCGGCACGAATGCAACAGGAACGACTTCCAGCCACAGGGCATTAGACTACTGTTATGATGACGTGTGTTTTGTGGATCCTTGGGTGCTGTGGAGGTGACCACACCCATGGGGAGGAGCCCCGTGAGGAGCCACAGCACTGGGTTAGACTCGTACACATAAAGCACAGGAAAGATCTTTATTTAGACAGCTTGAAGATCTCCACCAGAGGTGGCAGTAGTGAGGCAGTCTGTGGTTGTAGTCTCAGGGACCTCGGCAGAGGGAGCCCTTCTCTCTTAGATGATGTCAGGAGGTTCCGCAGCAGGTCTCCCAGCGAGGAGCTACGGTGGATGAGATAGACTGAGAGTTAGAGTACTCACTAGGTGTTAGCTGTTGGTATGTGATTCCACCAGGTATGTTGTTGAAGGTACAGGCACCGAGGCAGGGAGAGCAGGCCCTCGAGGAGCGAGTACCTGTTCCCTGTAAGACACCTGAAATAAAGCAGAGGGCCCCGAGGAGCGGGTACCCAGGTTAGCGATTACTCCAAAGGGCAGAGAGAGAGCTTCCTGCGGCAGCATGGAAGCGGCAGAGTAGCGTAGACAGGAACGGATTTGAGTCCTTGCTAACTCGGGGAGCTAGCAAATGAGTGAAGGCAATATACCCGGATGGCATGATGTCAGCATGAGGGAACGTCCTCGAGGTTCACGCCAAGGGTGGTACAAAGATGTGGGTTGTGCGCGCGCGCGCATCCTAGTAGGTATCTGGGAGGAGTAATGGCAGGAGGCTGCACCATAGCCGTTCTGGGGACGTCAGAGAGGTCAGCTTGACGCTGCAGTAGCCATCTTTCCCAGGTAAGTGGAAGGAGCTGTGAATGAGGTGAGGCAAATGGGACGAAGCCGTCGAGGACCGACGGACGCAACACATTGAGAACTGTGTCTACTTTATATTTGATGTCTTCTTCAGCATCTATTGGTGTAGCTTCTGGTACCTTGTTGGAGAACTCACTAAGGATCAATGGCTTCAATAGTGAGATGTGGAATGCATTGTGGATCTTTAAAGTAGATGGTAGCTTCAGACTGTAAGTGAGATTGCCCAGTTGTTGGAGGATGGGAAATGGTCCAACGAAGCATGGAGCAAAGCAAGCTGAAGGAAATTTAAGTTTTAAGTGCTTTGTGGAAAGCCAGACTTTATTACCAGGCTTGAAGTCTTGCAGTGATGAGCATCGCATCCTTTCTTTGCTCGGAGTCCTGCTTTAGTAAGCATCTCTTTTGTCTGAGTCCAAAGTTGTTGGATATTTTTGGCAATAGATTGAGCTGCTGGGGACGACACTGATAACGGAAGTGGCAGTGCTGGCAGTGGTAGTCATCCGTAGACCACTTCGAATGGTGTTGATCCAGTTGATGTTGCTGGATGAGAATTTATGGCAAATTCTACCCAGGGCAACAGTTCACTCCAATCATTCTGGCGAGTGTTCACATAGGCACGAATGAACTGTTTGAGAGTTCTGTTCATCCTTTCTGTTTGTCCGTTGGATTGTGGATGGTATGTGGATGTGAAGTCGAGGGCAATATCAAACTTCTTACATAGTGCCTTCCAGAAGTTAGCTGTGAATTGGGCTCCTTAATCGGAGATTATGTACTTAGGCAAGCTGTGCAGGCGGAATATGTGCATAATGAATAGCTTGGCGAGCTCCATGGAGGTGGGTAAGCCTAGGAGAGCCAAAAAATGAGCCATCTTCGAGAACCGATCTACAGTTACCCAAATGGTGTTATTCCCTCCTGAAGATGGTAAATTGACCATGAAGTCTGTGGCAATATGTGTCCATGGTTCTTCTGGCACTGGCAAGGGTTGGAGCAGACCCCATGGACGACCCGGCGGGGTCTTCTGTTTAGCGCAGTTTGCACAGGAAGTGACTTAGGAGAATGTGCCTTCCTTTAGACAGATGTCCTACGTTGACCAGGGTGTCCTGAAAGTTTAGAGTCGTGGGCCCAAGCCAATAACTTCTTTCTGAGGTTCTTGGGTACGATAGTCTTTCCTGCAGGTACTGAGTGGGTAGCTGCCAATATGACCTTCTCTGGGTCAATGATGTGTTGCAATTCCTCTGGAATGTCCTCAGAGAGGAATGAGTGAGATAGAGCGTCAGCTCTGATATTCTTATCTCCAAGGCGGTACTTGAGCACAAAGTTGAATCTGTTGAAAAACAGAGACCATCTGGAGTACCTCTGCCACGCACGCTGTGCGTGGCAGAGGTACTCCAGATTCTTATGGTTTGTGAAGACCGTTACTTGATGTTGCGCTTCTTCGAGCCAAGGGTGCCATTCTTCAAATGCCATCTTTATAGCCAGAAGCTCCTTATCTCCTATTCCATAATTACTCTCTACAGGAGAGAAGCGACGGGAGAAGAATGAACATGGTTGTGGTACTCTTGAATCACCAGCCTGGCTTAATACGGCCCCTACACCAATATCTGAGGCATTGACCTCTACGATGAAAGGCTTGGAAGGGTCTGGGTGTCGAAGACACGGCTTGCTGGAAAAGGCATCTTTTAGTTTCTGGAGACCAATTAGCAACATTAGTACCTTTCTTTGTCATAGCTGTAAGTGGTACTGTAAGTGAAGAGTAGTTCTTGATGACGGTCCTGTAAAAGTTGGTGAAATCTAAGAAGCGTCTGAGAGCTATTAACCCGGTGGGTTGCGCCCATTTCTTGATACTCTCCAGCTTCTGTGGGTCCATTTGGAAGCCTTGATTGGAAACAATGTAGCCTAAGAAAGGCACTGACTCCTTGTGAAATTCACATTTGGATAGCTTGGCGTAGAGATGGTTCTCCCGGAGTCTCTGTAGTACTCTCTTAACATCCTCTTGAGTGGTCATGTCTTGCGAGAATATCAGTATGTCATCCAAGTAAACAACAACACACTTATAGAGGAGATCCCGGAAAATGTCGTTCATTAAATTTTGAAAGACAGCCGGGGTGTTGCACAGGCCGAAGGGCATGACTAGATATTCAAAGTGACCGTCCCGGCTGTTGAAGGCTGTCTTCCACTCATCGCCATCTCGAATGCGAAGTAAATTGTAGGCTCCTTTCAGATCCAGTTTGGAAAAGTTTTGAGCTCCTTGTAGTCTGTCGAATAGCTCTGAAATCAGAGGCAGGGGGTAATGATCCTTTATTTTTATTTCATTGAGGCCCCTATAGTCTATACATGGACGTAATGTACCATCCTTTTTGCCCACAAAGAAAAAGCCTGCGCTAGCAGGGGACTTGGATGGTCTTATAAAGCCTTTTTGGAGATTTTTCTGAATATATTCAGACATGGCTTTATTTTCTGCCACGGACAGGGGGTACACTCTACCCTTGGGTGGCTCCGTATTAGGCTTTAGATTAATAGCGCAGTCATAAGGTCTGTGAGGCAGAAGAACATCGGCAGCTTCTTTTGAAAAGACATCTTGGAAAGATGCATATTGAGGCGGCAACTCCGGCATCACTGGGGTAGTAGGCATACAGGGTAATGGAACTACCTCCTTTAGGCATTTATCATGGCAGTCTGGGCCCCATCTAGACAGTTCCAGTGTAGTCCAATTGAATTGAGGCATATGCTGCTGCAGCCAAGGTAATCCCAGTACTATAGGGTACATGGTTTTCTCTAAATCAAAGAAATGAGGGCACCGGTCTGTAGACACACTGGTTCGGTATGTAGTGTTACTTCACCCGTTAGGGCTCTCCATGGATGGATGAAAGAAGTAGTGGAGGCTTCATAGTGGAAGTGGGGATCTGTAGATGCTCCACTACTCGTTGTAGGATGAAATTGCCACCTGCCCCGGTGTCCATTAGGGCAAGAGTCTGGTACTCTAAAGGTCCGCAGATCAAGGATACAGGAAGAGAGAGCGGAGGAGAAGGAGTTGTGAGACCTAAGAAGAGTCCTCCCGCAGGACTTAGGTCTGCCAGTTTCCCAGACATATAGGGCAATTTTGGACAGCATGACCGGCTTGTTCACAGTACATACACAGCCCCAATTTCTTCCACGTTCTTCTCTCTTTTGAAGTCAGATGGCTGCGGCCTAACTGCATAGGTTCTTCTTCGCCGGCTGCTGGGCCAGAGGTGCAGGCCTGGGTGTGGACTTAACTCGAACTTCGCTCAGAAAGGGTCTCCTGGGAGTCTTGGTCTCTTGAACCTTGTCGTGAAGTCGGCGATCGATCCTTGTTGCCAATTTCACTAGTTCAGCCAAGGTCTCAGGCATCTCACGAGCGGCGAGTTCGTTCTTCAGACGAGAGTTCAGTCCTTCAAAGAAGAGGGTCTTCAGGCATCTCGGGTCCCAGGATAATTCAGACGCCAGTGTCTTGAATTCGATAGCGAAGTCAGCTAGTGGTTTGTTCCCTTGCTTCAGGTGAACCAAAGAAGATCCTGCAATGGTATACCGGGCAGGATCATAAAAAACTGACTTAAACAGTTCGAGAAATCCTTCTAGGTCATGAAGGACTGGGTCCTCACGCTCCCACAGCGAAGAGACCCAAGACAATGCTCGTCCATCTAGATACGACAGAATGTGGGTAGTCTTGGCAGAGGCTGTGGGAAAGTGGCCAGGTTGTAATGCAAAATGCATGCAGCACTGGTTAATGAAGTCTCTGCATCTCCATACTTCTCCTGAGAAGCGGATGGGAGCTCTAGAAGCACAGTAGTCTTGAATGTCACCTCAGATGGTTTAGCTTTTTTACCTGAGGTGGAAGGCGAGTTCATCTGTGTGTGCAGTAGATTAATTGCAGTGGTCAATCCTTCCAGCGCAGTCTGCTGTTCGGTGATCCGCTGAGCCAGGCCTGGAATGGCCTGCAACGCAGTGAGCTGAGCCGGATCCATGGAGTTAGCAATCTGTTATGATAACGTGTGTTTTTTGGATCCTTGGGTGCTGTGGAGGTGACCACATCCACGGGGAGGAGACCCGTGAGGAGGCACAGCACTGGGCTAGACTCGTACACACAAAACACAGGAAAGATCTTTATTTAGACAGCTTGAAGATCTCCACCAGAGGTGGCAGTAGTGAGGCAGTCTGTGGATGTAGTCGCAGGGACCTCGGCAGAGGGAGCCCTTCTCTCCTAGATGACGTCAGGAGGTTCCGCAGCAGGTCTCTCAGTGAGGAGATACTGTGGATGAGATAGACTGAGAGTTAGAGTACTCACTAGGTGTTAGTTGTTATGCAATTCCACCAGGTATATTGTTGAAGGTACAGGCACCAAGGCAGGGAGAGCAGGCCCTTGAGGAGCGAGTACCTGTTCCCTGTAAGGCACCTGAAATAAAGCAGAGGGCCCCCGAGGAGTGGGTACCCAGGTTAGCGATTACCCCGAAGGGCAGAGAGAGAGCTTCCTGCGGCAGCACGGAAGCGGCAGAGTAACGTAGTCAGGAATGGATTTGAGTCCTTGCTAACTCGGGGAGTTAGCAAATGAGTGAAGGTAATAAAGCTGGATGACGTGACGTCAGCATGAGGGAACGCCCTCGAGGTTTGCGCCAAGGGTGGTACAAAGACGTGGGTTGTGCGTGCACCCTAGTAGGTACTTGGGAGGAGCAATGGCGGGAGGCTGCACCATAGCTGTTCTGGGGACACCAGAGAGGTGAGGCAAACGGGGCAAAGCCGTTGAGGACCGACGGATGCAACAACTACTTCCGGTAGAGCGTGCTCATCCTCCTGCTCAACAACATGGCCCCACCAGAATCAGCAGCATAGCTGCGCTGCTTTTCCACTTACTAAGGTTGTACTGACCATGCCTTCGATTTCGACGGGGCAGCATTTTCTCTTTTGCTGAGGACCCACTGGCTCTCCTTGGCATATAGAGGTGGTCATGGAGCCTTTTGCTAGTGGTGCCTATGTCCATGACCATGTTGGCCATAGGCACGCTACACCTCCAGAGATGGGGAGAAAGTAGCCATCCGGAGACACAATGGGCATTGTGAAGAGAACCCCATAGTTAATATTGCTTTATGAAAGGAGGGAGCTGATCGCAGAGGAACATAGTAATTGAGAAATACAGGTGAGGCTAATTAAGGATTTCCTTAGTCAGCGGGGTCCCTCTTGGGGCTGGGGATTGCCAGGGAGGCAGAGAGCAAGCCAAGAAGAATGGGGAGCATGGTAGACTGAGAACTACCAATCCAGGTGCGAATATCCCTGTAAGGGGACTGGACAGCCTGTATTTTGGGGCTAGCAGTATGACAGAAGACAATAGAGAAAGGTGCTTTGGGTTGCTATATTGCATTTGTGCCCATATTTATTTAAATGCCTGCTGGACATGTCTGGAATGAATCTGGTGCCTCAGATGCGTGGAACTGTGCTGTTAACTATAAAGAAAAAGACACTGAAGGAAAATACAGACACATTTTGCTGTAAGTTCTTGGCCAGGCTGTCATTTTCAGGTGATCAGGCAGGTGTTCATAGCAGGTCACAAGGGGTTACTTGTCATAAGTAATAAAAGTTATATATTTATTCAAATTCTTTTGGTGAATTTTGAAGGTCAGTGAATCTGCTGTCCATTGTCACTGTGTGGGTGGAGCTGGGGGGGTGAAGAGTGTGTGGACATTTTGAAAATTGAATATACACATTCTGCTTTCCTCCCTTGACTTAAACTTGGTGGAAAGTACACTTACTGTGGAGCCCGCATGGTACTTTAAGATGTAGGGGAAGCTTTCAGTCAGACCATTATACCTGGGCAAATACCTTTTGAAAATCGTACCCACGATGTGCAGCACTCGCAAAAAAAAAAAAAAAGGGAATACAAATTTTTTTTAGCTTTAAATCACATTTTTAAGTCGTTCCAAGCATTTGAATATAACATACATACAGTACATATGTACTCATTGAACATTCTCAAAAGTGAATTTCAAATGCATGTTGAAAAAAAGGAGCATGGATGCCATATTAATTCACTTGCATACATAAAAATAAAAGCCAGCAAAAAGTTTATTTATTAAATTAGTTTGGTAAAAGATATCACCTACAATAGGGATGGGGAGCCTCTGGACCTCAAGGACAGCACATAGTGGTTTCTCAGGATATCCTTAATGAGTCATGCATAAGATAGATTTGTATACACTGCCTCCAATGTATACAAATCTGCCTCATGCATATTCATCAGGGATATGTTGAAAATCCGATTGCCGTAGGACCTTCCAGGACCAGAGGTGTTCCCCACCCCTGACCTACAGCTGGTCTGTTGACCTTCAAATGCAATGTAGTAAATTGTATTTGAAACTGACCTGCAATGCTTTTCTAAAGGCAATGCAAGTTATGTGACCTTTCCCTTCCCTGGACCCCATCTTTCATCCTTTTGACCAAGCATGTTGTGAATGCTGTCACTGAGTGGTACATAGAGGACTGTATTCTGCTTTGTGATAAAAGAGGATTTCCCGTCTGAAGCTCAGCCTTTCTTATGCTCTCATAGCTGGTGGTGGCTTGAAAGCAAATACAAACTGCAGTATTTCCAGCTGCCCTGAGGATGAATACTAGGGAAGGGGAGGTCTGAAAGGATGGGCAGAGGATATGTTTTTCGTGTTGCGAATGATTTCGCATCAAATTGATACTTGTCTTTTCTCACTGCCTCAATAAAATTCAAGACAAATACGAACTGAATTCTAAAGATAAAAACTACAATTTCCTGACAGCTTCAAAAACATAATACTCAAAACAACCGCTTGTCTCTGTTTCTTTCTGTTTTGCTTCTCTGGGATTTTAACTGCATCTATTGGTACGTTGCAGTGCACAGAAACTACCTTGTTCTTTGTTCAGTCCAGGATACAGTGCTAAAGCATCATATACTTCTGAAAACAACTGTCTTTTATGTAGCTTTTTTCAGTCTGAGTTACATCTACCACAAGATGTGCTTTACCTTCTCCAGGAACATAGCCTTTGCTGCTTACCCAGTTGTGCCTCCTGCCTGTCCCTTATGAGCAGCGCATGTCTGCAGGTTTGTATGAGGCAATGTGGAAAATCTGTTGGAACTGCAGTGCTAACCTGACTTCAAGCAGCATTTGATTTCACTTTCAGCCTCATCATCCCTTAAACTTGAATGGAGGCAAGTTATTGCATTGACTTTATAGGTCATGCCTAAATTTAATTTGTTAACAGCTGATAGAGTGAAATATTTCAGGTCAATATTCAGCTCCTTTGCTTGGCTTCATTTGGGACTTAGCCAGAAAAATGGTGGGATTTAATATTCTCCACTTGCTGAACACCTCTGGGCTATCCAGTTAAGTAATCAGCTGGCTATCACTGATGTTCGGCATTATCTGGCTAAGGGGTACATTTTACTAAGATGCGATATGGCTATAAAGCATGTAAATGAATATTGCAAACTAATCCGGAGCAGAGAAACAAAAGATAATAAAAATGAGAAACAAAACTCGCTGATTCAGCTGGTTCTATGCTCTTAAGTCACACTACAAACTCATTTAGCTATGGGAAGTAATCGGGACAAATTGTTGTAAACAAATAATTCCATTAAACATTTTTAAGAACCCTCAAAGATCGGCAGAGCACTATGAGTATGCAGCTCTTTATGCTATCCAATTTTCATTGGAGTGACTAAAGACTTCTCATCATTGGTCCTCAGTTAATGGAATTATTTTAGGTAAAGGTTTTTTTGCATAGAAAACAATTTATTAATACTTCTTTTTAAGATATCTTTCACAGTCTCATTATCCTTCTCTCAAATGTCATTTAAAGTTCCCAATTATATCCAATCAAAAATGAATACATGTAACACTGAGATAGGTGCTTCTCTCATTCAATGAGTGCTATGACATCAAATGAACTTCAGACTTAAACAGATTAGTGATTAAAAAATGATGAATTAAATCAAAGAATGATAAATCAGATCAATTATTCACTAATCTTATTGCGCCAGGAGGTGGACCCTTGCCTAGTGCAGGATTGGTAGGCTCCCTGGTCGGACCCAGAGAGCGCCTGCCAGCAGGAGGCGGAGCACAAGAGGAGACAGAGGCTAGCTGGAGCTTCGCCACTAGCAACCCTAGGTAACCCTGGGTTGAGCCCTTGAGTACCCGGGCCATCTGGTCTTAGGTGGGCCTTGCAGGATCTCCTTGATAGGAAGTTCAGGGGTGTGCCCACCACGATCAAGGGTACGCGGTCGATGCTCAGGCCAGAAGTCCTGGGAGCCTGAGAAGGCCAGAAGAGAGTCTCTGAATGTATGGCAAGGATCAAGGCCAGATTCAAGGAATGCGAGGGTTAGAGCCAGTAATCAGTCCGTGGATAGTCAGGCAAAGCAGGGGTCAGTTACCAGTAGTCAGTCCGTGGATAGTCAGCCAAAGCAGAGGTCAAGTTCCAGGAGACAGTCAGACGTGGTCGAGTTCAGGCAGAAGTCAGTTCCAGGCAGTGTGCAGACGTGGTCGGTAATCAGGCAGAGGTCAGAGGCAGGCAGCATGCAGACGTGGTCGGTAATCAGGCAGAGGTCAATTCCAGGCAGTGAATAGACATGGTCGTAGAACAGGCAGAAGGTCAGAGACAGGCAGCGATCAACGTAGTCAAAGGGAAGCCGAGCTCAGTTCCGAGAAGACAGTTCGAAGGGTACTACCTGGGGAGATGAGGAGACAGAAGGATGCTGGAACAGAAGGATGCTGGAACAGAAGGACACTGGAACGAGACTGGAACAGGACTGGAACGAGACCGGAACAAAGGCTGGTACGCAGAGGCAAACTAGAAATCACTAGGATTGACCCGATTGCCAAGGCAAAGAAGTCAGGGTAGGAGCTTCCTGTTATAGTACGGTCAATCAAGGCTGGGATCCGCCCCTGGCCCTTTAAGGTGCCGGGCAGTCCGCGTGCGCACGCCTAGGGGCGGGGCCGATGCCACGGAGGACGCCGAGCCCCGCCGTGAGGCCTGGCTGGAGGACGAAGGCCCGGCGACCACCGCCACGGGACGCCGAGGCCTAATTGTGCTTGCCACCGCTGCAGGGGAGGACGACCCAGGACCCTTGGAGGCACTGGAGAGGTGAGCAAGCCCGGGTGCGGGCCTAGCGCGGACGGGACGTACAATAACTTTGAGCCACCATCATGTGTTTTTGCCCCGTTCCCTGTTTATTTTTATTTCCTTGCTATTATTTGGTCTGTTTATCATATTCCTCTACATACCTCCCTTTTTCCGATCTGCTTGTATTTCAGATTGAATAGTGCATTAAAGAAAAATTGAATATTCTTAGTGTCATTACAGAAGTTGTGCTTTTAGAATGCCTACCTTACTATAAATCTATTTATGGAGGAGCTTAACCATATTTTCCTATAGACACAAACAGAAAAAAATCCTTTAGTAGATCAGGCCCTTGTGTCTGTCCAGGGTTAAATACAGATGTGTGCTGAATCGGAAGCTCAAATTGACCAAATTTGCTCAATAGCTTCTTGCTTTGGAAAACAAATGTCTGTTCATTTGAGAGTGGAAGGATGTTTCCTCAATTTATATAGATTAGGGAATTAGGTAATTAAGCAATTTGATTTTTGGGGCACCCGTTGTAAATGATTATGCAATAGTAGAACAACTGTCCTGGATGGAAGAGTTGGCTTTTAACCCATTTTTACTGACAGTTTGTGCCATAGGCAATAACTGAATCATACCTTTCTGGTCAGAACAAGAACTGTCATTTAATGTGGTCTGGCAGAGTTAGGGACATAAATCTTGGCAATCATAGAAGGATTAATTACTAATTCTACAAAAGTTTAATGGAAATCCTCTGGAGCAGATTGTGATTAGAAAGACAGGACGTTATTTTGCATATTGTTTGATGACATTTTGTTAAAACACTTTATCTTCAAATGGAAAATACAAAAAAGATTAGATGAAAACTGGTTAAAAAAAGAGCAGAACCATATGATTATAAGAATATTGTTTAGGTAATTGCAATCTAGGTTACCTTCATGCATTCATATAATGGCTCCACTTTTCTGAAATGAATTAGTTAACGCATGGAAGACAGACACACTCTTAAAGACCATCTTTATAAAATTCATTGATCTATTAATTGATTGAAAGGTTGAGCAGATCGAATTGAATCAGAGATGGAGTCCAGCAATGATTTTACACATTCAGCTATGTTTCATTCTATGACTCAGGGAAGGCAATGTTAAAATAACCTTCTTTGCAAATTAGCTAGAGCACTGTACATGCGCATAGAAAGGGCATGCATACTATTGCACCTGCCATTTCTGTAGATGGCAGATGGGATGGGGGAGAAAGGAAAACAGCTCTTATATGTTTCAAAATGGAATATACATGCCCTGTTTTTCTCCCTTGCCCTGACCTATACAGTACCCCCCCCCCCCCCCCCACACACACTGGGCATGCCTCCTTTTAACCCAACTATAAGTGCTCCCAGTGTGGAAGACTGTATGCACATTTAGAAGGGCAGAAGGAGAGCAATTTTCAGGGCAATTTTATCCAGGTAAATCTCTTTCAAATCCCCCATGTGGTACAGATTTATATCTAAATATAAATTTTGAATACAACTATAGCATAAAACAATAAATGCAATTGAAAAAAAACCAGATGGAAATATTTCTTTTCCATAAAATAAAAAAATAGATGTTATCTGCTTCTTTCACTACATTACTTTACTGTACTGTCCATGCACAGATCACACTGATAGTTTGCCTCCTGATACAAATTCATGCTGGCGCTTGTGTGGCAAGCATGTCAGTTCAGACAGGGTCAACTGCATGAACAGCTTGGGTCCAAGCCATCCCAGCAGGGGTCAAGTCTACCCATACCAAACCATCACTTTCAATTATGACAAAGAAAAATAAAACAGCTACAAAGAGTGAAAAGTGATGAAAAACGTTTTTATCTGCTGCAACCTAACACAGTTTTACCATCTTTCTCTCTGGCATTATAATTTTATTTGATCCTCTCAAAACATAATTTCATTTCTACCTTTATTGATAATTTGCTATTCACTGCATGTATTTTCATAAAAATTACCCTCCCCCCCCCTCCCATGATCCTCATAAACCCCCCTGAAGTTTAGTGGCTATACAGGTGCAGTTTTCAGTTAGCCCCTGAGATTGCTGGCTAAAACTTAGAAACTGATCTTAGGCTAATTTTTGGCCGCACAAAGTTGTGACTGAAATTTTTCATCAACCTAGGCCAGTATTTCCCAACCATTTCAAGCCCAAGGCAAACCTACATAACCAAAATATTCTGTGGCACACCAACCTCCAGGTAGGGCACACATGAAGAGGACTCATTTAGCCAAAAGAGAAGCTAATGAATCACTGAAAGTCCCACAAGTCTTTCTTCCAAATTTTCAAACAAAGGAGAGAGAAGGTAAGGCACATAAGAATCCATCACAATGGACAAACTGCATTTTATATACAAGTGTAGGAGACGGAAGAAATTACTGTGGTATAGGCAGACAGCTGGGTTACTTGCCTTTACTGCCGCATGTTTCTGTCAGAGCTCTTCTGCTGTATTGCTTGTTGCGTAAGTGGACCCTTGGGCCAAGGGGGAGTTGGCACAACTTGCAGGGAAGAGCCTTGCAGGTCCCCACCGTCAGCAGAAGGAGCTGGCTGAAGCAGAGGCCCAGCTAGAGCTTCACCAATACTAGCCCTCGTTCCCCTTAGGTTCAAGCCCATGGGTGCCGGGGCCGACTGGACTTAGGCGCGGGCCTCTGTGGAGGTGAAGATCTAGCACATGGTAGATGTTGCGGGCCAGCCAGTAGAGGAAAGCGTGGTGAGATCGAGCAGAGGTCAGGGCAGGCGGCAGGCAATCAGAATCAGGTTCAGGCTGTGGTCAAGATTCAGGCAGAAGTCGGTCAGGTGGAGTTCAGTCAGTCACGTAAAATGGGCAGTGGTCAGTGGCAGGCAGAGGTCAAGCAGCCTCAGGATCCAATCCGACGTCAAGCCAGAAGTCAAAATATGAAGAGACAAGGAACGAAGAGAAGGACGAGGGACTGCAGGAGCAAGGAGGGACACTGAAGACAGATGAGGGAGATTGACCGGGAAGACTGGAACTCAGGATGAACCAGACTGCCAATGGAACTGGGAACAAGACACAGGAACTCAGGATCATGGCAGGAACAGGAATCAGGAGTAGACGTCAGGAACCAGGAACGCTGAGGCAATGCAGTTCTCGAAGGAGATGACCTATTGCTGAGGCACTGGAGAGGTCTCTGCCTCAGCCCTTTATAGGGCGATGGTGTCATCAGGGTGTGCCTCTGAGGTCTTCCCACCACTAGCCCTTTAAGAATGGTGCGTGTGCGTGCCTTAGGGAGGGCAGGGTCTCAGCGGCATCCTGCCGCACTGGGGAGAGCAGCTGGCAGAAGCAGTGCTGCGTGGCCTCCTGCTGCATTCAGGGGAGATGGCTCGATGAGGTAGCTCTGCAGCAGTTCAGGCAGGCATGGCAGACAGCCGTGTCTCGCTGGGGAGTTCAGCCGTGACATCGGGAGGCAGGGCGTATGGGCCCAGCCAGGATGAGAGAGCGGCAGGCCCATCCTGCGGTCTGCCAAGCACAACACTACTCCCACCACTCAGAGTGAGTCACAACCAGTGCTCGGTGCACACTTTCCCAATCTCAGCTTTGGGATAAAACAGAGGTAGGAAGGACTCAAAAGGAGAAGGCTTAGAAAAGGGGAAGAGGAGGAGGAGGTGCTGTGTGCCCAGTGTGTGCTGCATAAAGTAGGGCCCAACTGTATATGCTGCCCTTTAATTACTACTCCAGGGCTCATGCTGTAGCCAGAAAGAAGAGGCATGCATAGTAATATATGTTTTTAGAAAGGAGCTCCTACAAGTTTAAGAGCCACTGCCAATGTCTCATGTTGCTGTGAGGTGCTGTGAGAAGAGCCCATGTGCTGGCCTGGATCTGAGCATCTGGCACTGGTGACTTTCACATGGCTCACCTGGTCAGATATGAAAACACACTGGTTGAGAAATATTGATCTAGGCTGCCAATATTTGGCTGCTTAGATTTGGGTCTGCCCTTTTGTGTGCTGTGGGCCGATGGCTAAATATAGCCACCTAGCACTGAAAATCAATGCTAGATGACTAAATCTCATCCTCTCAGACTGCACTCGACAGCCAGGCCTTTAAGGGATGCTTACAAGGGATCTTTACACGTTCCTACAATCAAATTAGTGCACCACGCAAACATCAGAGACCGGTCATTTTCTACCGCAGGCCCTTCCATGTGGAACGCCATGCCTCCGGACCTCAGACTGGAGACTTGTCTAACAACTTTTAAAAAGAAACTAAAGACATGGCTGTTCAGCCAAGCCTTCCCCACTACAAACTCCATTGCCTGATCTAGAACTGTACACCACACATCTCTGTAAACAAAACTCTCCAAATTTTCATGCATAATATTCATTAAAGAGAGGTTGGCCCCTTACCCCCTCTTCTGTATATAGTATTTATTCTATTTTATTTCACTTTATATATTTATTGCTCCCTTCACCCCCTCTTTATTTTCCTACTCCAAGTTAAGGCTTCCTTGTTATAATGTAACTGTATGCTCCGTATCTCTTGTTGATTGGTTAATTGTATATTCTGCTTAGTTCATTGTAAACCGAATTGATTTGATTTGTATCAAGAAAGTCGGTATATAAAAGCCTTAATAAATAAATAAATAAATAAATAAATAAAAAATCTCCCACCTCACCCGCCACCCTAGGAATGCCTTTTTCAGTGGCTAAATTCAGCCACTTGTAGTGGATGAGGGGAATTCCTCCTCCTCAGAAGATCTAGCCTCCTAACTGTGTAGTTAGAGGTAGATTTTCAACATGATCTAGCCATCTAAGTACCATCTGGGAATCTGCCAACTTTACATAAAAAACACCCAGTAAAGCTTTTGCATTTCATGTTGCAGCTGTTTTGGCTTGAACTATGTTGGGCCACTGGATAATTTTTATCTTCCACATTACTTTCCCTCAATTTTTTCATCTTCCATATTTGGTCAGCTCCTTCTCAATATCTTTCCCCATACTAAACCATCCCTTCACTTCAGGTTCTTTCCTTTCCTTAGCAAATGTATTGTTCAGGCATGGGGAGTCTGGATTTCTGTTAGAACATTTTGTTTTGGAAGAATTTACTTCCTTGACTCATGGAGTTTACATTTGGCAATATTCTTCTCCAAATGGGAGCCAGGAAATATTGCATCTCACTATTTTTTTTCATGCTTGAACAAACAGAAAAGCTGACTGCAAAATAGAAGGGCAGTTTATTTAATAGAAGTATGGTTTTAAAAAAATAAGTTTGTTCCAATGCCACACCTTCAACACCACAACTTCCAATTTAACAAGATAGTGGACCTAGAGTATAAAGTAAGCGGCATGTCAAATATCGGTTAGAACACAGGACTACTCATCTACGCCATTGTGGTCGAGCAGATGTATTTATTTATTTGATTTATACTCAATCTTTTGACCACTTCAAAGTGGATTACATTCAGATACTGTAGGTATTTCCCTATCCCCAGAGGGCTCACAATCTAAGGGGGTCATTTACTAAGCCAAAATTTCCCCGGGGGGGGGGGGCATTCTCACAATATTTTGCCCCTCCATGGGAAAATATTGTAGCAGTAGCACCACATTATCTTTTATTGTGTTAAAACACCATGATAAAAAAAATAACACAGCAGGTGCCCAAAGACGTGCGATGACTGTCCACTTCGCATGCGACTGCCATCATTTTAAAGGGTCCTGATGCCCAAAAATACCCTCCCACTATAGTTCCTTCTAAACAAAGTGCATGAGCAATTGCTCATACATTTCGGAGCATCACATAAATTTTTCTTTGTGCTATATACAGACATGCAACATTAATAGTGGTGCTCAAAAATTGTTGGTTTAAAAAATTGTTGCTAACACAAAAAAAAAAATGAGCACACACCTAGTAATTTCTTAGAGGGAACATTGCCTCCCCCCCTCCTCCCGTAAATTGATCAAATCCCTCCCGGAAGTCTAACAAGACTCCTGCCAAGCTCCCCACTGCCTCTTGAGGTAGAGCAGAACAAAAAGCAAAAATTAAAATTAAAAAATTAAAAACACGCAGCAATACCCTGTCCCCTTCCCAAATCTCTCCCCTTACTAAAAAACCCCTTGCCCCAAACAAAGACCCCATATATATAATTACCCCCATGCACCCAGTAACTGCACCCTACCCCTCAGCCCCCCCCCCAACAGAAACCATAATCCATGGGGTCTTAGTGTTCCCCTTACCTCCTTGCCTAGAAAATAGGCCCTGGTGGTCTAGGGGGCCCCTGGACCCCTCCCCCCCATACCTTTACAAGAATCATTGGTGGTACAGTGGCAGCCCAGCGCACCCCTTACCTACGGGCCCAGACAAGACCAATTTCCAGAATGACGCTGGCTGACTATTACCCCTATTATACGATAGAGGCAATGGCCGGCTGGCGCCAATTTGTAAAATGATGTGAACCAGCCCGGGGCTAGGGAGCACTCCTGAAGGATTAGAGAGAATGAGAGGTAATCTAAGAAAATTTGAGGAGTGGTCAAATGCTTGGCAGTTAACATTCAGTCCTAACCTCTATGTCACAGACAATGCCAAAACGTTGAGTGTCATGCATTTGGGTGCAGGAATTCAAAGGAGCTTTATGCGTTGGGGAATGAGAGACTGACGAGCATGGACTGGGAGAGAGACTTTGGGGTGATAGTGTTTGATGATCTGCAGTTAGCAAAGCAGTTTGACAAGGTGGTGGCTAAGGTGAGAAGGATGTTAGGCTGCATAGCGAGAGGTATAATGCACAGGAAAAAGGAGGAGATAATGCTTCTACAGGTCACTGGTGAGGCCTTACCTGGAATTCTGTGTTCAGATGGAAAGAGGATAAAAGCAGTCCACAAAAAGGCAACCAAAATGGGATGAGATGTGCACCAAAAGACATATGAGATGAGAACTGAGGTGCCAAAAGTGTATTCCCTGGAGGAGAGGAGAAACAGGAAATATGATACAGACTTTTAAATACCTTAAAGGTATGAATGATACACAAGAATCAAAACTTTTCTGATAGAGAGAAAAAGCTATGGGGCTCCAAGGGAGTAGACAGGAACAAAGTCAGGAAATATTTCTTCATGGAAAGGATGGTGGATGTATGTCTTGCCCTCCTAGAAGAGGAGGTGAAGAAAATATGGCAATAGAATTCAAAAGGGTATGGGATAAACATGGAGAATTTGATATTCAAACACAACATAGCTGGATAAGTCATTTATCTAGCAAAGTAGTTAACTGGATAGTCAGTCAGTGGGTGGGCAGTGGGGCATAACTTGGTGGTACTACTTAACTGGCTAACTAACCCCTAGATTTATCAAAACGTGTTAATAATACATT
The DNA here is from genome assembly GCF_901001135.1 of Rhinatrema bivittatum. Lineage (NCBI taxonomy): Eukaryota > Metazoa > Chordata > Amphibia > Gymnophiona > Rhinatrematidae > Rhinatrema > Rhinatrema bivittatum. The sequence continues at coordinate 63,774,433 of NC_042618.1, forward strand.
GATAATGCCCGCAATAACAAAAAGGGGCGTATTTATGGAAGGTGTTTGAACTGGCTCACCTTTATCCACTTGTGTACACCCTAAAAAAATGTAGATTGGTGAGGCAAGACTTTCCTTGGTTAAATCAGTGTTGGCTTTGTCCCATTAAATTATGCATATCTATATTTATTTATTTATTTATTTATTTATTTATTTAGATATTTTATATACCATCCTTCCATATGTAGATCACAATGATTTACAAAGTGACATTCATTATTATAACATAATTAATAGACAAATGTTGGTTAGGTGGTTTGCAAAGGCATGCATTTAACTATCAAATCTAATTTCTAGGACATATTAGCATTGATCTACATATGGAACAATGGTATATAAAATGTCTAAATAAATAAATTATTGCAATCCCTGAGAGATGGGGACTTTTTATTTATTTATTTATTTAAAAAATGTTTATATACCGCTTTTACAATATAAAATTAATCAAAACGGTTTACATACAGAACATACATAATGGTAACATAAATTCTGAAACATTGTGGTATAAAAACTAATTTAACAAACAAAACATAAGAAAAATAAAAACTACTAAAATAAATATCTAATCTAATCTAATTATTCGTGCCAAACCGCATAAAAACTAAGTCGCTTTTTTGGGGGGAGGGAAATGAAGGAGGATAATGAAAGATATAGATTAGGTGTGTTCTATTACTGGAATCTTAAAGGCAAGTTGGAATAAGTATGTTTTTAACGATTTCTTGAATTGTTGAGAATTTGAGATTTGACAAAGAAAATTTGGCAGAGAATTCCAGATGGATGGGCTAGCAACAGAGAGGCTCTTTTTCGTGTAATGTCCAGCCTTGCAAGATGGACTGAAGGAATATCCAATAAATTTTTTGTTAAAGATCTTAGGTGTCTTGTCGGTTTATAAATTTGTAAGATGGAGCATAGCCATGTTGAGGATGGATTATATATAAGTGAGTGAATTATGGACAATGTTTTATATTGAATTCTAAATTTTATGGGAAGCCAGTGGAAGGAACGGAGATATATGGTGTCTTAAAGAGGTACCAGATAATATACAAAGAGCAGCATTCTGGACTAATTGCAGACGACAAATGGCAGAATCAGGTAAGCCCAGATAGAGTGCGTTGCAGTAATCGAGTCCTGAAAACACAAGAGATTGAAGGACTATACAAAAATCTTGATAAAATAGCAGGGGACAAAGTCTCTTTAACAGATGTAATTTGTGAAATGATTTTTAAGACTGTCGCGGAAATGCCTGTGGAGTGTAAACCTGATACAAAAATCTGACGATCTAGAGTGTCAAAAGCCACAGAAATGTCTAAGAAAACTATAATGAAATCTGTATTGGAATCAAAACCTCATAATAGAGTATCAAAGGAAGTAAGCAGTAACATTTCTGTTGAATGACCTTTACGGAAACCATGTTGACCTGGGTGAAGAATGTCATGTTCAGAGAGAAAGTCTGAGAGTTGAGATAATACTACCGATTCTATGAGTTTAGCTAAGGATGGTAGCGATGCGATAGGTCTGAGATTGTTGGGATCTAGAGGATCTTTCAATTTATTTTTTGTTATTGGGAGAATTGAACTTTGTTTTAAACTTTCTGGGACTTACGCGCATCCCGGGGTTTGCACGCGCCGCCGAGCCTATGCAAAATAGGCTCGGCGCACGCAGGGGGGGTTTGTGGTAGGTTTCAGGGGGATACACTCGTATCTTACGCGCGTACCCCTCTGAAAATCTACCCCATGGTCTTTTATCTGGGGGCATTCCTGGCGTGGGGATCGGTCAGGGGACAAAACTACATGCATGGTTTGAATTTCTAAATCTATGAGTGTAGTTTTGGTTGAAAAAAGTATCTGCAGAAAAAACCAGGAATAAATCTCTGTGTGTATTTTTCATTGGGACAAGTTTTGAAGTTTGACAAAGGTAACGCATAAGTTCCTGCAAATTTTGTTTAAATGTAAACCGATGTGATATGTAAAATCGAACACCGGTATATAAAAGTAAATAAATAAATAAATACATAAAAGAATGCATGAAGGTTTTCCTTTGAAAAATGGTGCAAAGATCTCAGGTAAAAAGTAGGAGTGTGCACTTAGGGGCGGATTTTAAAACCCCTGCGCGCGCCGGCGCGCCTATTTTGCATAGGCCGCCGGCGCGCGTAAAGCCCCGGGATGCGCGTAAGTCCCGGGGCTTTCAAAAAGGGGAGGGAGGGGGCGTGTCCAGGGGCGTTCCTGAAACGATGCGGTGTTTTGGGGGCGTGCCGCGGCGTTTCGGGGGCGGGCCCGGGGGTGTGGCGCCGGCCCGGGGGCATGGTCGAGGCCTCCAGACTATGCCCCCGGGACCGGAGGATGGAGCGGGGCTGCCAGCGACGCGCGCAAAGTTAAGGGGGGGTTTAGATAGGGCCGGGGGGGGGGGGGTGGGTTAGGTAGGAGAAGGGAGGGGAAGGTGGTGGGAGGGCGAAGAAAAGTTCCCTCCGAGGCCGCTTCGAAATCGGAGCGGCCTCAGAGGGAACAGGCAGGCTGCGCTGGGCTCGGCGAGCGCAGGTTACACAAATGTGCACCCCCTTGCGCGCGCCGACCCCGGATTTTATAAGATACGCGCAGCTACGCGCGTATCTTATAAAATCCGGGGTCAAACAATACGCGCACGTATTGTTTGAAAATCTACCTCTCTAATTTTTCTCATTTCTTTATTTTTTTTTTGTTTATGGCCTCTGCAATGTGTTTTGAAAATATAAATATATGTTTCCTTGTTTTGCTGTCACTCCATCTCGCACAGCTCGGTTCTCTGCATGTTGTAGAGCTCTGGTTGTCTTTTGAATGATTCAGAGCTCCTTATTGGATCTTCAGAGCTCCTTATTGGATCTTTCCCGTTATGTTTTGTTTCTTTGTCTGCTTTATCTTGCTTACTCTCATTGGTCCCTTGCCGTTAGGAATGCTTGGAACAGTTTGCTTCCTGTGTCTTCTTTCAGTTGGAATTGGGCTGTCTGCAAGCTAGCATCCTCTCTTTCACCTACTCCAAGCTAGGCAGAAGCAATGCTTTTCACCATTCACACTCCATAGCTTCTATCTCAGCTCTAGGTGCTTCCATCAGACTACTGAGCTTTCAGACAGGACTTATCACAGTTCTTACAGGCTCTCCTTTCTGTGCGCCTGCTTTTGATGCCTCCTCATTGTGTGAGTGTTTGAACTGTTCAGGATTCAAATAAATGTTGTTTGGCATCAAAGACTAGAGATGTGCTTCATTTTTGTATCTCGGGTCAGGCTACGGATTGGCCAACCCGTGGAAACTTTGTTTTCTATCGGGTCGTTTTTTTTTTTTTTCTCGGCAATTTTCGCCGAATATACAACCTCCCACCCTCCAGACCCCCCCCCCCCCAAACTTGCCTAAATCCATGGTGGTCCAGCGGGGATCCCGGGAGCAATCTCCTGCTCTCAGGCCGTCGGCAGCCAGTAAACAAAATGGCACTGATGGCCCTTTGCCCTTACCATGTGACAGGGGCTACCATGCCATTGGTCGGCCCCTATCACATGGAAGGAGCAATGGATGGCCCGCGCCATCGGAGGGTGGGGGGGGGGGTTTGTAAATAAATTTTAAGGGTTGGGTGAGGGGTTTTTTTGTTTTTTTAAATAAAGGTGTCTCTCCCCCCCCCCCCGCGCTAACCCGAACAACAAATTTTCCTCGAGGTTCGGGGAAAATTCGTCTCGGGATTCGGGTCCTCCGACCCATGCTGAATTGGACTATTTCTTTGAAATACTGAGTTGTCTCTGGTATTTGAAGGTGAAAGTAAGGCTTATCTGTTTAGACACTCAAGCTACAGATCAAGAGCTGAAAATAGTACATTGAAAAGCATCGAGAAGCAGTGAGAAGCACTGAAAAATAGTGAAAAGAGTGGGAAATTAAAGGAGTTCATTTTTAAGGATTACTGGAGGTCTGGCTGTATACTCTAGCCTTCAGTGTAAAGTATAGGCTGTGTGTAACTGCTTGTTTGTTGCACTTTCATACCCCCCCCCCCCCATCTATGATTACATCAGTAGCTTGAAGAGCAGTGTAGAATCTGTGAGTGTAACCTGATACTGCCACAGTTTGAAACATAGCTGAAGCTGGCCCAATAGAAAACCTGCTCACTGAAAATGCAAATAAAAAAGTCTACCCTGTCAGCTGCCACTGCTATTGCTTAAAGGAATCAGGTCTTGACTGAAAAAGCACTGGAGAAATTTGAAAATGACAAAACCAGCTACCTAAAGAAAATTAATAAAATGTGGGAAGAGTCCTAGTCTGATACACATAAACTTGCTTGCGCTTCCAATATAGAAGAAATTCAACAAGCTATAAGCCAACTCAAGTGCAGTTATAAATGTTATCAAATACAAGAAAACAGATACCTTACATTTCTTACAAGAACAAATACAGAAGAGAGTATTGAAGAAAGAGATGTACATGAGGATATCGATCTAGAACATGACAATCTAGTGCAAAACACTATTACACAAGCACAGCAAAAAATTGAGAACTTAAAGGAAACTGTCCCAGCATTCCAGCCTTTCCAAATGCTCTGTAAGAACTTCTAGGTCACTGAAATAAGTTTGTTCGAACCTGCCCTTAGCAAGTGCGGCCGCCACCAGGGCACTTGCAGAAGCTGAAGCTGCATGTGCACATGCTTCCTTCAGTAAACAAGAAACTGCTAAAAAGTTAGCTAGAGCCAAAATCGAAGAAGAGGAATGTATAGTGGCCGAGTTGGATGCAGAGCTAGTCATGCTGCATCAAGAGAGGAAAGCTACTGCTGCAGAAGCACAAGATAAGAGCCATGAAGCTACTGTAGGACAAGAAAGTGGGGAGATCCAGATTGATCAGGTTCTCTCAGAGGAGCCTGTTCAGCATACTAGAGACTAGTCTTGTTACTTGTGTTATGGGAGTCTCAGTTTAGTGAACCCTTGGGCCGACCTGCAGGAGACTGGGAAAAGTTGGTCAATGTCTCTAGTAACTGGCAGGCCGGGAGACAGATGTTCAGGCTGGACGAGAGGTGCTCTTCACCCTGGAAGCTGGTACTCCCCCGGGAGGAGCCCATAGGAGCCCAACTGCTGGGTCTTAGGTGGTTTCACCCTTGGAAGCCAAATCCCCCCCGGGAGAAGCCCATAGGGGCCCGGCCGCTGGGACTTAGGTGGTAGTGGATCAGGACTGGGAACTGGAACCAGACTAGGACAGTAGGTCAGTACTGTAACTGGGTACAGGTTCTGGAACCAGGCAGGAACTGTAGCTAGACTTGGGTACTGGAACCAGGCAAGAACTGTAGCAAGACTCGGATACTGTAATCAGGCAAGAACTGTAGCAGGTAAACAGGAACCAGATAGGTACTGTAGCAGGCAAACAGGAACCAGGCAGGTACGGTGGCAGGCAAGCAGGAACCAAGCAGGTACTATAGCAGGCAAGCAGGAACGGAGCAAATAGCAAACCAGGTCGCTCTGGGGCACAGCGCAACAGGGATCCGGTAGGTAAACCCGTTGCAAGGCAAAGACTGGTTGGCCACGGCCGGCTTATCAAGGCCGCAGCGTCTGACATCAGGAATTGGGCGGAGTCACCACTGGCGGGAAATTGCCTAGAAAAGCGCCCAAGTGGCATGCACGCATGCGCCTAGAGACAGGGCGTCCACGGGAGGGTTCCCGGTGGTGCGGCCCTCGCGGGGACGCCGCCGAACAGGCCAGGAACTAGGCCAACAAAAGCGGGAACAGGTCCAGGAACATGGAGGTAAGGGTCTGGTCATGGCGCTCGCGGCCAGAACCGCAACAACTTACCTCTGAGCATGACAATTCATTCTCACAGCCATAGCCAGATGTTGAGATGACTCGGCCTGTCCATGAAATAGACTTTGCACCTAGCAGAGACCAGCTCAATGCACACTCTATCATTTATTTAAAAATCATTTATATATCACTTAACAGAAAATATCTTCCTAAGTGATTTACAACATCAAATTATACAATTTATACAATCAAATAGTAATAAAATTAAAATAAAATAAAAACAGATCTATTAATTAAATTCTTTCATCAAACAGGTTTTTACATTTTTTCTAAATTTAAACAAATTTAATCGCCACTACAGTGATCCACACGCTTGTATGCTTACAGATGCACTACTACCGGTTCACGATCCAGGTACACATTTATTTATTTATTTATTTGTTGCGCAAGGAAACACTTTGGTTCAAGTCTACAACCCAGCGCCCTATATGAAGTGGGTTCTAGATTTGGGTGGAAGTGTGTCATCAGCAAGAACATATGCTACATGTCCTCCATAAGAACCATATGCACATGATCAGCCTCACACTACCTCAAAGCTTAGAACTGATGCAGTGAGAAAGAAATCCAATATGTCACACAACAGCATCCTGCGAGCACCTCATCACCTGAAAACTGAAGTATCAGACAGCTCGGTTCTGGCCAAGTACATAGCGCATCATGAACTTGTCAACTCAAGGCTCACCAAGTTTGATGACCATGCTGAGAACTAGAGTATGGAAAATCTACATTCAAAAGTGTCATCAAAGATATGAATGTCACTGCTTGTAAAGAAATGGGCCTGTTAGTAAAATGGCCGGGGAATGAGTCCTCAGAACGTGTGAAGAAGCTAAGATCAGTAGAGGTGTGAATCGATCGATTTGGTTGGGGGGGAGGGAAATCTGATCGAGTTTTTTTTTTCTAAAAATCGTTAAAAATCATAAATCGGGGGAGGGCGGGAAAACCGGCACACCAAAAAAACCCTAAAACCCACCCGAACCTTTAAAACAAATCCCCCACCCTCCAAAATGTTTTAAATTACCTGGGGTCCAGTAGGGGGGGGTCCCGACACGATCTCCTCCCGCTCTCTGGCCACCGCTGCGTTGAGAAATGGCGCCGGTGGCCCTTTGCCCTGGGTGTTTATTTGTTTTTTTTTCCCAGGGGGAGAGATCGGGGGGGGGGGGGGGGGGGGGGGGGCCGTGGCTGATGAATGCTTTAAAAAATGAAAGAAAAATTAACAAACTTTCATTTAGAGAAGCAGCCTAATGGTTAGAGCTGCAGGATGGAAAGGCAAGATTCAAATCTTACTGATGCTCCTTGTGACTTTGGGCCTGTCACTTCTCCCTCCATTGCCTCAGGTACAACTTTAGGATCTGATTTTTTTAAGGCTTTTCTCCCATACTGAAAAGCCTCAGTAAATCGGGCCCTTAGATTGTAAGCCCTCTGGGAACAGGGAAATACCTAGTGAACCTGCATGTAACTCATCTTCGACTATCAGTGAAAAGGTGTGAGCCAAATCTAAGATAAATAAAATTTAAAAATTAATGTTTTTCTTTCATTTTAAGGTGAATTGTAAAAGCCCGATGCACTCATTAATTAGAGGATGTGCAAATATGTTAGGCTCGCAGGCGCCAAGCTTATTTTGAAAGTCGCCCGAATACACGCATAAATGCCACAGCGCGCACATCTGGGAAGTTTTCAAAAAGGGGGGGCATGGTCTGGACTGGACATTGGTTTTTAGGGGCATGAAGCTGAGATATATGTGCAAATACTTGATCTGGTGTGTGCCAGCGTGAAACTTTACTTCTGCTATGGATGCCGTGTAAGTTATAAAATAAAGATAAATAGGCAGATTGGCAGGGTTTTAAGGGTCAAAAATAACTGGGTGTGTGTGTGTGTGTGTGTGTGTGTGTGAAGGCTATTGAACCAGGGGGGTTTGTAAGACCTATCTTTTAATTGGGTGAACTGGGGATGAACTGGTAAAGGTAGAAATGGTGCTGGTGCGCGCCCCTTTTAAAATCCCCTGATCTACGCGGTAGAAGTGGCATTTGCGTGCACTTGGGCACACCAACTTAAAATTTGGTGCACGCGTGCGTGCAGCCAGGCTATTTTATAACATGTGCGCACATACTCGCACAAGTTATAAAAGAGCTGCATCCCTGGCACGGGCCAACAAACGTGCGCACATGTGCGACTGTGTGCCGGTTTTAAAGTTTTAATGTTACCGCCCCAATTTTCAATCAAAAACACATCCCTAGTAAAAAATTGCCCATGGATTTTGCAGCAATCTGGATAGTTTGAACATTACTCTTATGATGGATCTCTTGGCTTCCTTTTCAATATGATGTGTATAGAAGTAGATTTAGATATGTAAGATATGCAGGATTGAATACTTTCAAATAGACATTTCATCTCCTATAGAATATGTTCATTAAAGAAAAACTATGTACAATATTGAAGTACATTGTTTCATATTTCACTGCAGTATATTAATAACTAGCATATCTGCCTATATGCATGCTACCTTAACTCCTTTCGGTATATTATTATTTGTTTTTCAAAACACAGAACATATTTATGCATAATGCTCATTAATTTAAAAAAAGGTTGCTTTTATTGGCTTCTCTTTTAAGTTAAAGGGGAGCATTACCTAATATTTTTATATCCTGAATGCTGAGTCTAACAACTGAGTGATAGAAAAGTGTTAACAGGGGTCAAGCATTGTTTGAATGTGTTGCAAACGGTTTCCCAGGGAAACTGCAAATCAGTGCTGAGAGCTTAATGCAGCATCTTCAAGCCAGTAGGTAGCACCAGCCTTAGCTGTGTGCATCCTAGAGTCCTGCACTAAGAAAACAATGCTGACACTAAAAACCAAGTGAAAAAAGAATTCATCTAGGAATAAGAACTTTTGAAGATGAAGAGACATACAGCAAGAGTGTCACCTTTACCATCCCTCAATAATTCTGAATTCAATTCTCCTGTGACAGACGGTAAATGCTGTTTTACTGTATAAGTCTCTTAGAGGCATTTTAGATTGCATGCTAACATTGGACATTTCCAGGTGTACTCTATTTTTAGTAAGGACAGTGAAACGCTTTCAACTATTTTCTTCTGTAGTTATTTTCAGGAGGCTTTCAATCTAGGAAATAATGAATGTTTCTGGTCTTCTAACATGCACCAGATTTAAGATGTACAATTTTTTGTCTCACGCCTAAAACCAAAACTGAAAACTTGTTACTTTGCATTTTACATTAGCAAAATGTAGTCAGTTTATCTATTTTACACTACTAAATTAGAAGATCTTACCATATTCTTTTAGCTTTGAAATCCCCTCTATGCTAACTTAAGACTATGGAAAGATAAACTGTCATATTTCCTGCAAACTGGTTGTTTTATTCTTTGAAATATCATATTCTTTGAAATATTTCCATAGCAGCTGATAGAAATAAAATACGCATTCTAGAAAAGTGGAAAATGTGTTTCCTCTTGAACTAAGGTACTTAATAAGCTAATGCATAGTGTGAGCTTTGGGAATGTGCATATTCAGTCCCCAGTGATCAATCTCACGTCACATCTAGTGTCAGCAGAAAAAAATAAGTACCTGTATTTTTAGTAGATGAGAGATAGACAACAATTCTAAGAAAGATGATGGAATATTCTTTTCATGATAATCAAGGTCATAAGGTAAAATGTTTGAGAAATATCTCATGCCACTCATTAAAACTATGTGGGATGCATTTAGTTATAATTTGTTTTCCTATTGGAGCAAGAAATATAAGCTCCTGTTTAGCTGTCTAGTATGAAAGAGAATGTAAATGCATCTCAAAATGTAGATTCCATTAAAAATGATTCAACAAGACATAAAAGCAAAGCAAATCTTATTGTTATTGTGTGTTGAAACAAATGTGCCTATCAGAGGTATTACTTGGTACTTACAAGATTGGGACTCAAGCTCATACGTGCTCTCCCCCTGAGATTTTGATAATTAAACTCAACAATCAAAATAACCACTCCCCAACCACCTGAAACGATCCTGTAAAAACATATAATTGGACATTATTTTCCTCTTGCTGACATTGATATGATGCACAGTTACTGGAAAAAAAAACAACTTTCCGATGTCCATTCCCTACAGAAAAGGAAAATGTAGGTCCTTAGTCTCATCTCAGACAAATTTTAGTCCAGACCTTCCAACACTTTGGTAGACTTATCTTTTTCTACTGGGTATGCCTCTCTTTGGCTCTGACAATTCCATGATACAATGTTTTGCTAATTTGTTATCATCAGAAATGATCCTGCTTAGTACATATTTGTATTTCACCCAATCACATGCTGCTGTCTTTGATTTCTACACCCCACACAGAGTTCATTTTTTTTGGCAAAATAATTTTTTATTCTGTAAACATTAGCAAAAACAAATAAAATCAGATTCATGACAAGCAGCAGTCATTTGAGCACATAAACCCTAAGGGGCGGATTTTCAGAGCCCTGCTCGCGTAAATCCGCCCAAAACCGGGCGGATTTACGCGAGCAGGGCCCTGCGCGCCGGGAAGCCTATTTTACATAGGCCTCCCGGCGCGCGCAGAGCCCCGGGACTCGCGTAAGTCCCGGGGTTTTCGGAGTGGGCGTGTCGGGAGGCGTGTCGGGGGGCGGGGCCGGAGCGCGCGGCGTTGCGGGGGCGTGTCGGCAGCGTTTTGGGGGCGGGTACGGGGGCGTGGCTACGGCCCGGGGGCGTTGCCGCGCCCTCCGTACCCGCCCCCAGGTCGCGGCCCGGCGCGCAGGAGGCCCACTGGCGCGCGGGGGATTTACGCCTCCCTCCGGGAGGCGTAAATCCCCCGACAAAGGTAGGATGGGGGTTTAGACAGGGCCGGGCGGGTGGGTTAGGTAGGGGAAGGGAGGGGAAGGTGAGGGGAGGGCAAAGGAAAGTTCCCTTCTAGGCCGCTCCGATTTCGGAGCGGCCTAGGAGGGAACGGGGGTAGGCTGCGCGGCTCGGCGCGCGCAGGCTATACGAAATTGATAGCCTTGCGCGCGCCGATCCAGGATTTTAGCCGATACGCGCGACTACGCGCGTATCTACTAAAATCCAGCGTACTTTTGTTTGCGCCTGGAGCGCAAACAAAAGTAGGCTGTTCGCGCTCGTCTGAAAATCTACCCCTATGTGCGGGCGTAGATTTGTTTGCGCAATCCGGCATGTTATAAAATCCAGGGTCGGCGTGCACAAGGGGCAAAATCGGAGCGGCCTCAGAGGGAACATTCCTTCCACCTTCCCCTCCCTTCCCCTCCCTTCCCCTCCCTTCCCCTCCTTAACCCGCCCTCAGCCCTACCTAAACCTCCCCCCTTACCTTTGTCTGAGAAGTTACGCGCGTCAGCCGAAGGCCGGCCCACGATCCCGGGCACAGTGGCAAATGGCCGCTGTGCCTGGAGGCTCCGGCCATGCCCCCGCCCCCACCCTGCCCCGGAACGCCCATGCACCGCCCCTTTTTGCAAGCCCCGGGACATACGCGTGTCCCAGGGCTTGCGCGCGCCGCCAAGATAGGCTTGGCGCGCGCAAGGGCAGGTTTCGGGGTTACACGCGTACGTTACGCACGTAACCCATTGAAAATCTGCTCCTAAGTTAAAGAAAGCAACATAGATATTACCATATATAAGTAATGTGTCTAATGCAGTTACAAGTTTTCAATATATTAGTGAGGTTTCCACCCACACGCATTCGACATTCATCTACCCACTTGCCTTTTCCATACATGTACCCATTCATAGCCATCATCTAGGCACACAACATTCAACCCTCATGCACTCCTCCAAACTTTCACCCTAAAGAGGTCACCACTCCTGATAGCACAACTAAGAATTACAGTGAAGCATGAAAATCATATTACTTATCTAACAGGTTCCCCCCCCGACCCAATTTGGTGAGTACCCCAAATTACATGTAATCTACTGCATATCAGGGCCTAGTTACTCAAAAATGTCTTCCAAACAACAACCTGTGGGTTTGGCACTTTGGGTAGATTTTAAAAGAAGCGCGATCAGCCTACTTTTGCTTGCGCATCAGACTCAAGCAAAAGTACGCTGGATTTTAGTAGATACGCGCGGAGCCGCGCGTATCCACTAAAATCCCTGGATCGGCGCGCGCAAGGCTATCGATTTTGTATAGCCGGCGCGCGCCGAGCCGCGCTGCCTAACCCGTTCCCTCCAAGGCCGCTCCGAAATCGGAGCGGCCTCGGAGGGAACTTTCCTTTGCCCTCCCCTCACCTTCCCCTCCCTTCCCCTACCTAACCCACCCGCCCGGCCCTGTCTAAACCCCCCCCTTACCTTTGTCGGGGGATTTACGCCTCCCGGAGGGAGACGTAAATCCCCGCGCGCCAGCGGACCTCCTGCGCGCCGGGCCGCGACCTGGGGGCGGGTACGGAGGGCGCGGCCACGCCCCCGGACCGCCCTGGGCCGTAGCCACGCCTCCGTACCCGCCCCCAAAACGCTCCCGACACGCCCCCGAAACGCCGCAACGACCGGGCCCGCCCCCGACACGCCCCCGACACGCCCCCCTCCGAAAACCCCGGGACGTACGCGAGTCCCGGGGTCTGCGCGCGCCGGTAGGCCTATGTAAAATAGGCTTACCGGCGCGCAGGGCCCTGCTCGCGTAAATCCGGGCGGATTTACGCGAGCAGGGCTCTTAAAATCCGCCCCATTATGTTTAGATATTTTTTGCATCCAGCCATTCCATTTGCATAAGTTCAAACATTTGAGTTTGCCACTGAGATAAAGTGGGAAGCAAATTCCATATCCAGTGTTGTAGGATGCATTTACAGGCCACTTGTAAGGCCCTCTGTATGAATTTTATCATGCCTTTTGCAGACCCTACAAATGTTGGCAATGGGCCCAATAGCAAAGCCTTCCCTTCGTAGAGGAGCTATACAATTGTGCACTTATGAATAACTGATATCACTTTTCCCCAGAAGGATACGAATCATAGACATTTTAGAAACCTATGGATCAGTGTGTCATTTTTGCCTCCACACTTGGAACATACCGGAGAAAGAACCAGTTTCATATGATATCTTTTTGTGTCCACATATACATGGGGGCGGATTTTCAGAGCCCTGCTCGCGTAAATCCGCCCAAAACCGGGCGGATTTACGCGAGCAGGGCCCTGCGCGCCGGTAAGCCTATTTTACATAGGCCTACCGGCGCGCGCAGAGCCCCGGGACTCGCGTAAGTCCCGGGGTTTTCGGAGGGGGCGTGTTGGGGGGCGTGTCGGGGGCGGTCCCGGTCGTCGCGGCGTTTTTGGGGCGTGTCGGCAGCGTTTTGGGGGCGGGTATGGGGGCGTGGCTACAGCCCGGGGCGGTCCGGGGGCGTGGCCGCGCCTTCCGTACCCGCCCCCAGGTCGTGGCCCGGCGCGCAGGAGGCCCGCTGGCGCGCGGGGATTTACGCCTCCCGGAGGGAGGCGTAAATCCCCCAACAAAGGTAAGGGGGGGGTATAGACAGGGCCGGGCGGGTGGGTTAGGTAGAGGAAGGGAGGGGAAGGTGAGGGGAGGGTGTTAGAGGATTCCCTCCGAGGCCGCTCCAATTTCGGAGCGGCCTCGGAGGGAACGGGGGTAGGCTGCGCGGCTCGGCGCGCGCCAGCTATACAAAATCCATAGCCTTGCGCGCGCCGATCCAGGTTTTTTAGTAGATACGCGCGGCTCCGCGCGTATCTACTAAAATCCAGCGTACTTTTGTTTGCGCCTGAGCGCAAACAAAAGTAGGCCTATTCGCGCTCCTTTTAAAATCCGCCCCATGATGAATTAACTTATATCCCCTCTTTCTCATCCTCGGGTCGATGGCAGTTGCATACAGTTTGCAAAACAATTTTTAATATCAGCAGGTATTTATTTATTTATTTATTTAGAGTGGTTTTTATACTGAGGTATAGCTGTCAGCCTTCACCTAGTTCCTTAGTCCAATATTGGCTTAGGGAGAGCAGGGGAGTTTTTAGTAAATGTTGATTACACAGCCTATGCCAGTGAGTGATAGTTCCTTATCAAGACATCCTGAATGTTATAGAGAAAGGTTTGCTCAAGTGTGAAAATCTCCATGTTCCATTTCAACAACGAGAGATAGTGTCCCAACTGCATGAAAGCAAAGAAGTGTGGACGAGGTATCCAAAATAAAGATTGTAAGAGGAAAAAGAGTGAACCACAAACTTGTCCTCTTCGTAACAGCTTGCAATGTAATCCAACCCAAAATGTTTCCAGTTGAGAAATGTGATACTATATTCCAGACTGAGGAAACATAGAATCATAGAAACATAGAAATGACGGCAGAAGAAGACCAAACGGCCCATCCAGTCTGCCCAGCAAATTTTGCACTTTTTTTTTTCTCATACTTATCTGTTTCTCTTGGCTCTTAGTAACCTTTTGGTTCTATTTCCTTTCCACCCCCACCATTAATGTAGAGAGCAGTGTTGGAACTGCATCTAAGTGAAATATCTAGCTTAATTAGTTAGGGGTAGTAACCGCCGCAATAAGCAAGCTACACCCATGCTTATTTGTTTACCCAGACTATGTAATTCAGTCCTTGTTGATTGTTGTCAGTATATAGATCCACTTTTCTTCATTCCCCCTGCCATTGAAGCAGAGAGCTATGCTGGATATGCGTGAAGCTTCGGTCTTTCTCCCCTGCCGTTGAAGCAGAGAGCTATGCTGGATATGCATTGAAAGTGAAGTATCAGGCTTATTTGGTTTGGGGTAGTAACCGCCGTAACAAGCAAGCTACTCCCCCCTTTTTGTGAATGCAAATCCTTTTTTCCACATTTCCTCTTGCCGTTGAAGCTTAGAGCAATGTTGGAGTCACATTAACCATGTGAATGTTTATTAAATAAGGGTATTATCTCCAGGTAGTAGCCATCATTCCCGCGAGCCACCCACTCTTCATTCACGTCCTCTAGACTTTATGGATCCACAGTGTTTATCCCACGCCCCTTTGAAGTCCTTCACAGTTCTGGTCTTCACCACTTCCTCCGGAAGGGCATTCCAGGCATCCACCACACTCTCCGTGAAGAAATACTTCCTGACATTGGTTCTGAGTCTTCCTCCCTGGAGCTTCAAATCGTGACCTCTGGTTCTGTTGATTTTTTTCCGACGGAAAAGGTTTGTCGTTGTCTTTGGATCATTAAAACCTTTCAAGTATCTGAAAGTCTGTATCATATCACCTCTGCACCTCCTTTCCTCCAGGGTGTACATATTTAGATTTTTCAATCTCTCCTCATAAGTCATTTGATGAAGACCCTCCACCTTTTTGGTCGCCCTTCTCTGGACCGCCTCCATCTTGTCTCTGTCTCTTTGGAGATACGGTCTCCAGAACTGAACACAGTACTCCAGTTGAGGCCTCACCAAGGACCTGTACAAGGGGATAATCACTTCCCTTTTCTTACTCGATATTCCTCTCTCTATGCAGCCCAGCATTCTTCTGGCTTTAGCTATTGCCTTGTCACATTGTTTTGCCGACTTCAGTTCATTAGACACTATCACCCCAAGGTCTCTCTCCTGCTCCGTGCACATCAGCCTTTCTCCCCCCATCGAATACAGTTCATTCGGATTTCCACTCCCCATATGCAAGACTCTGTACTTCTTGGCATTGAATCTCAGCTGCCATATCTTCGACCACTCTTCCAGCTTCCTTAAATCCCATCTCATTCTCTCCACTCCTTCCGGCGTGTCCACTCTGTTGCAGATTTTAGTGTCATCCACAAAAAGACAAACCTTACCTTCTATCCCGTCCGCAATGTCGCTCACAAAGATATTGCACAGGACCAGTCCCAACACCGATCCTTGCAGTACACCGCTTAAAACCGCTCTGTCTTCAGAGAGAGTTCCATTTACCATCACGCATTGTCTTCTGTCCGTCAACCAGTTTGCAATCCAGGCCACCACCTCGGCACTCACTCCTAAGCTTCTCATTTTATTCACCAGTCTCCTATGCGGGACCATATCAAAAGCTTTGTTGAAATCCAAGTAGATGACATTGGGTGCTCTTCCTTGATCCAATTCCTTGGTTACCCAAAAAAGTCAATCAGAGTCCTTATTGCCTGTCAAAGGCAGTAGTAAGGACTTCTGTGCCTTAAGACCACAACATGATCTTAACTAATTCCAAACAAGCACACAGGGATGCATTAAAAATCTTTGGTACCTCTCCCTTTGCTTACAGTTCCAGTAGCATGTAACAAATACAGTGGATTCCAGGGTCAACCATAATTATCTAACATACCCTTCTCGCAGAATGCATACTTATTAGTGAGCTATTCGCAAATGAAATGCATGTAGCAGACAGCGTTGTAAAATCGGAGATCAGGAAAATCCATATCACCCTTCTCCTTACTGCAAATCAGTTTATGTAGGTAATCTTAGTTCTTTGCCATGCCATATAAATTTTAAGAATAAAGATTTGAACAAGGTAAAATCAGTTTGGGACAGTCAACAGGGTATTTTGTACAGATTTTTAGGAATTATCACCATCTTCAAGTTTGCATAGTGGTCTGTAAACAAAAGATGTTCAAATCATATAGGGAGGTAAGGTCATGAAGGATGAGGAACCCTAAGGGGTAGGTGTATGCACATCTATGTGCGCACGGTTCCTGGCGCACGGAAATGGATGCGCAGATTTAGAACATGCGCGCACCGGCGCGTGCATGTTCTAAAATCCGTGGGCCGAGCGCACATGCGCGCTGGATTTTATAATCCACGTGTGCATGTGCGGGTGGCGCGTGCAGGGGGGAGATTTTAGTAAATTACGTGCGGCAATGAAATCAGGCCTTCTCCCATTTCCTCCCAGTCCGCTCCAATTAACGAACGGACTGGAGGGAACTTCCCTACCCCACTACCTAAACTCCCTCCTTCTTCCCCACTCCTCCACACCCCTTAAACCCTTCCTATCTATCCTTTTTTTTTGTTTTTAAACTTACTTCAGGGCCAGAGCTAAAGTAAGTTGAGTGCGCTAGCCAGCTGCAGATACGTGTCATCGGGACAGCATACAATGACGCTGTCCCGGCCCGCCCCCTGTCTCACAACAAATATCAGGGCATCTGAAAATCAAGTTCTCAGGTATGGAAAGTGAAGGATATTTTTTTTAATCCTTATATTTTTAAATTGTTGGGTATTATTTGATGTGTCTGCTGTTTTGAAATATTTTATTGAAGTTTGGAAAAGTTTTGTAAGTTTTTAATTATTGGATGTTCTATTCATCAGCTGTTTTGAAATATTTATTCTTTTTATTAGTATGGTTTTACTATTATGATTGATGTTTTATATTTCTTGATTTTATTATTTGTTTTATGATGAATGTTGATTTTTCTGTTTTTCCATTGTTGCACTCCATACAAAATGTGGCTTGTTGTGGTTTCCAGTTCAGTTTTTGTCTGCATGTTTCTGTTTATATTTTATGGTCTCTTTATTCTGTATTTGAGAATCTCTGTGTTCTGAATATATGACTGAGGTGAGGGATTCTTCTAGCTTGTTTCTGTATAGGGATCTGTAGTAGCTTGACTTGTTCTTTTTTCCTAATAGGTGTATGGATGTTCCAGGACCTGGTGTAATATTTTACAATGCTATGTTTTCATAGGTAGGGTTGTTACTTTTTGAGTGCTGGCAGTTAGTGCTGTTTTGATACTGTATAATAGGTTTATTGTATTGTAATTGTAGTTCAGTTTACTCATAGCATTCTCAGGGCCAAGCCAATGCCCAACATGGCACCACAGCAAAGAGTGTAAATATAATATACATGTTGTAAGTGATATTTTTGCTCAGAAGACTGTACTGTGAATGTTCTTTTTCATGTATTCTAAATGCATAATTTTAAATTGTGTTTTGGGAGGGTATGACTGGTAAGGAGTGCAAGGCTTTAAGGGGGAGGATGGAACCGGCAAGCAACATGCTGGGATTTAATTTTGAAATTCCCACATGTGTGTTATGATAGCAGGTGCAAAGTCTGTGGTTGTGCATGCACCCATGGTTCTGACTGACCCCCAGATTTTCAAAGAGAAACTTTGTGGGCAGTTTCCCAGCCTCTTACATTAAGTACATTGGATATGTCTGATGATATTGAATCTTCTGATCTATCCAGAAGGTACAGATAAAATTATTTTTCATGTTCATTGTTTCAACATTAGAAACCTAAACCTAAATAATTTAAATATGATGAATAATATTTGACGCATGGTTATTTAAATAGTTTTGTTTATCTTGTTTGTGAATCTTTTGATAGTTACGAGTTATAATCTGTATGTAAATTTGTATTCCACCTAAAATTGTAGACAGAGTGGGCTATACATTTTTATAAATAAATACATGAAAAAGAAATAAATACATGAAAAAGAACATTCAAATCTTTATTCTCATAGTGCCAGGATACTCATATTGGGTCCAACTGAGCAGGAAACCCAAAGAAGCAGGATGAAATCACTGGGTCAAAATTAAAAATAGAAATTAAAGCCCCCTAGCTTTAACAGAGGGTCCTGCCTTGTGGTGGTGTATGTTGTGTTCATGGTGAGGGTGTATGTTTTCACTTTATCATAGGTGCCAAATGGCCTGCTATAGTTCTGGGAGACAAAGTGTAATGATAAATGGAACCTACTCTGAGTAAGACTGTGTTGAGTGAAGTGCCACAGGGATCAGTTTTGGGACCAGTTCTGTTCAATATCTTTGTGAGCGATATTGCAGAAGGGATAGAAAGTAAAGGTTGTCTGTTTGTAGATGATACTAAGATCTGCAACAGAGTATTCATGCCTGAAAGAGTAGACAAAATGAAAAGTTATTTAAGAAGCTTGAAAACTGGTCGAGGATTTGGCAGCTGGGATTCAGTGCCGAGAAGTCATGTATCTGGTGCTAGGATTAGTGGGTGTGTGGGCCCTGGGCCGAGGTGAGAGAGGGTACTGCCCATGGGGAGAAACCCCGTGAGCCTCCCCGTTGGGAGGCGAGGTCTCAGCTGACGTCAAAGACTCTAGACTTGAACTGTGTCTATTAAAGAGATACAGCGGCACTGCCCACGGAGCAGAGAGTGCCAGAGAAAGTCTCTCAGACACTGAGGTTTCACTGGGCAGTGGAGTGGGGGATACCCAAGGAGGATACCTTAGTATAGATGGTAATGGTCCGCGGAGCAGGATACACCAATGAAATCCTTGTAGAGATGGTAATGGTCTGCAACACGAGGTACACCAATGAAATCCTCTGTAGGGATGGTAATGGTCCGCAGAGCGGGGTACACCAATGAAGTCCTCTGTAGAGATGGTGATGGTCTGCAGAGCGGGGTACACCGGAGAGGTCCTCAGTAGGTATGGTAATGGTCCGCAGAGCGGGGTACACCGGATAGGATCCTTGGTAGAGATGGTAATGGTCCACAGAGCGGGGTACACCGGAGAGGTCCTCATTAGATATGGTAATGGTTCGCAGAACGGGATACACCGGAGAGGTCCTCAGAAGAGAAGGTAATGGTGCACAGAGCGGAGTACTCATGGCTGTAGTAGCGATGGTTCCAGGGAAGCCCCGGGGAATGGGGCAGGCAGAAGTCCCAAAGCATTAGGCCCTCCGAGGAGCAGATAGCCAGAGACGAAAGAGAGGCTGTCGAGGAGCAGGTTCCCTGGATGTCTCACACCATGGAAGGAGAAGCTGGAATGAAGGATCCTTCAGTGAGCAAAGCGGAATTAGCAAGAGGGAACTCATTGCCAAGTCGTAGGAGGCAGGGCCAGCTGGCTTAAATGTGCAGGAGGATTGGCGTCATCAGGAGGGAACGCCCCCGAGGTTCCCGCCATGACGTGCTTAAGACTGACCCATGTGTGCCTAAGTGATTCCGAAGGCAAGATGGCGGTCTGAAGCATCCATGCCACCCTGGGAGGCCTGGGAGAGGTAGGCAGGCTGGCGATGGCTGGCTGAGGCCGCAAGTCTTCCCAATAGAGTTGGGGATGTGAAGAAAGATGTGAGCAACAGCGGTCGCAGCCATCTGCAACCGACGGGCATAACATCTGGGATGCGGTAATCCAAAAGAGCTGTATGTAATGGGCATTGAAAGACTAATGTTCATGAACTGGGAGAGGGACCTTGGGCTGATAGTGTCTGGCAATCTGAAGGTGGTGAAGCAATGTGAGAAGGCGACAGCCTAAAGCTTGAAGAATGCTGGGCTGCATAAGGAGAGGAATAATCAGTAAGAAAAAGGAGATGGAGTTGCCCTTGTACAAGTCCTTGGTGAGGCCTCACCTGGAGTACTGTGTTCAGTACTGGAGCCCTTATCTCAAAAAGGATTGATACAGGATGGAGGCAATCCAAAGAAAAGCAACCAAAATTGTATGGTGTCTGTATTGGAAGACTTATGAGGAGAGGCTGAACGATCTGCATATTTATTTATTTATTTGTGTGTTTTATATACCGTCAATCCATGTGAAAATCATTAGATCATAACGGTGTACAGGTTTGACATTCATAAATAAATAATGAGAACTGAGGTAGGCATATTTACAGGTAGTAAACTAGGGAAACATTTAGAAACAGAAGGAGCATATCAAAGACCGATACAATTAAGGAAAGACATAGTCTGGCAATAGAAGGGTCAAGGGTAGGGGGAATTGGTCAGGACAGTTCAGGTTATCAGATTCATGGTGAATTGGAGTTTTCAGTCAGATAATAGGCATTTGTGAATAGCCATGTTTTTAGCTCGATCTTAAATTTTTTCAAGTCTGTTATTGTTCGCAGTCCTCTGGCATAGAGGTTTGCATATGTACACCCTGGCAGACAGGAGGTACAGAGGAGATATGATACAGACCTTCAGAAACCTGAAAGGTTTTAATGATGCACAATTTTCAAACCTTTTCAGTTGGAAAGGAAACAGTGCAACTAGGAGTCACAAAATGAAACTCCGGCGGGGGGGGGGGGGGGGGGGGGGGGGGGGGGGGGACTCACAACCAGTGTCATGAAATATTTCTTCATAGAAAGGGTGGTGGATGACTGGAGTGTCTTTCTGGTGGTGAACACAAAAACAGTCAAAGAATTCAAAGGGACTTGGGATAAACACTGTGGATCCCTAAAGGCTGAAGGACAGAAATGAAGAAAAGGTTGCTTGGGGGTAACCTGTTCAGTGATGAATACTACCTTTAACAATATGCATGAGGATTACTACCCTTAGGGGTAGATTTTGAAAAACTGAGCGATCGTGTACTTTTGTTTGCGCAGCAGGCGCAAACAAAAGTACGCTGGATTTTATAAGATACGCGCGTATCTTCTAAAATCCTGGATCGGCACGCGCAAGGCTGCCGATTTTGGGCAGCCGGCGTGCGCCGAGCCGCGCAGCCTGCCTCTGTTCCCTCCGAGGCCGCTCCGAAATCGGAGCAGCCTCGGAGGGAACGCTCTTTCGCCCTCCCCTCACCTTCCCCTCCCTTCCTCTACCTAACCCACCCCCCCCGGCCCTATCTAAACCCCCCCCTACCTTTATCCATGGATTTACGCCTCCCGGAGGGAGATGTAAATCCATACGCGCCAGCGGGCTGCTGGCGTGCCGAGATCAGACCTGGGGGCGGTTCCGGAGGGCGCGGCCACGCCCCCAGAACGCCCCGGCCCGAAACCATGCCCCCCGGGCCCGCCCCCGAAACGCCGCGCCCCGCCCCTAAAATGACGCGTCGTTCAGCCCCGCCCCCGACACGCCCCCTTCCGAAAACCCCGGGACTTACGCGAGTCCCGGGGTTCTGCGCGCGCCGGCAGCCTATGGAAAATAGGTGCACCGGCGAGCAGGGCTTTGAAAATCCGCCCGTTAACCAATAAGCCTTGATGATTTTGACACAACTGCTCTCCACTTTGAAATCGCTCTCTGCTTTGACAGTGAGGGGTGAAAAGGGGAATTGGATTCAGAGGACATCCAACATGGGTCCGAACTTTTACAGTCTGGGGTACTGATATCCAGACATAAGGGAAAAAGAAAAGGACTGCTTCGACAGCCAAGTTCAAAAGCAAAGCACGTCAAGCAGCATTGTCTGAATTTTCAAGATGGCTCCTCACCCAGTAAAAATGTTGCTTTGTTAATATATAAGGCTTGGGGGTAAACTGCACAGAGTGGCAATTACTACTCTGAATAGAAACATGGGGGTAACCTGCATGGAGTGGCAGTTGCTACCATAGAAAACTTGCTGGACAGACTAGATGGATCATTTGGTCTTTTTCTGCCCTCAGTACTATGTTACTGTTTTACTGTCTAAATGATTTTCAGAAGGCTGTGCTAATGAGAAGCTAGCCAGAGTTGAAGTAGATAAAGCATTAGGGCTGGATTGAATACATCCAAGGTTTTTAAAGAACCTTAAAGAAGTTCTGGCAGATCTGCTAGCTGACCTTTAATGCTTCTTTAGAGTTGGGAGTAATTCCAGAGGAAGTGACACAGGTGGATATGGTTCCTCCTCACAAAAGTTTATGTAAGGTGTAGACTGAGAACTGCAGAACAGAGGATAGTGCAGTTTCTGGAATCTAATGAATTACTTGAGACGTGGCAGCAAAGTTTTTACCAGCGGTAGGTCTTGTCAGTCTAATCAATTTCTGTGATTGGGTGCCTGGAGAGTTGGATCAGGGGAGAGTATTAGAGGTAGTGTACTTGGATTTCAGTAAGGCCTTTGACACAGTTCCACATAAGTGACTTAAAAAGAAACTGGTCACCCTTGGTATGGGCCCCTAAGTGACCAAGTTCACTCCCAGTGATGTGCCGCAGAGATTATTCCTTGGACCAGTTATTTTCTACATTTTTGTAAGTGATATTGTGGAAGGACTACTGGGAAAGGTTTGCCTTTTTTGTGGATGATACCAAAATCTGCAACAGGTAGACAACCAGGAACATGTGGAAAACATGAAGAGGGATCTAGCTAAGCTTGAGGAATGATCTAGAGTCTGGCAACTAAGATTTAATGCTAAAAAAACAAACCCTACAGTCATGCATTTAGGATGCAAAAAAAAAAAAAAGGGGAGTGGTAAAGTATAAGGAGAAAAATTCTTCTAAGTACAAAAGAGCGAGATCTGGGGGTGATTGTATCTAATCATTTCAAGGTGGCTATACAGTTGGGTAAGGTGACAGCAAAAGCCAGAAAAATGCTTGGGTACATAGGGTCAGGGGAGGTGATATTGCCCCTGAATCAGTCCCTGGTGAGACCTCATATGGAATACTGTTATAATTCTGGAGAGCGAGCATTTGAAAGAATATAAACTGGATGGAGTTAGTCCAGAGGATGGCTACTAAAATGGTCAGTGATCTTCATTCTAAAGGATTTAAACATGTATACTCACGATAAAGGGTGAAGTTGGGAAGATATGATAGACACATTTAAATACCTACAAGGTTTCCATGCACAGGAGACGGGTCTCTTTCAATGGAAAGGAGGTTCTAGAAGGAAGGTTCATGAGATGAGGGTGAAAGGAGGTAGAGTGAGGAGTAATTTAAGGAAATATTTCTTTACAGAAAGAGTGGTGGATGCATGGAACAGCCTCCCAGTAGAGATAGTAGAGACAAGGACAGTACCTGAGTTCAAGAAAACGTGGGATAAACACAGGGGATCTCTGAGGGTGTGATAGAGAATGTAGGGGTGAGCAGTTGGAATGGTCAGGGAGATTAAATAAATCATGTGGTCTGTTTCCCCTATTCTGCCTAAATGCACTTTTTGCATGTAAAACATTAGCCATTTATTACAAATAGGGACAGTCTGGGTGTGCTTATGTGTTAGAAGATAGTTTTTCTATTTTTTTCTCAAGCATAAAACAGTTTTATAACAGTTTTTAAGTTTTCAAAATCGCACCCATAGGAAGTAAAGGGAACTGCAGGGCTGTGGCACTACTCAGGGCTATACTTACCGCAGTCTGGAGCAGGAATAAATATATTCGTGTCTGGTGATTCTGGTATGCAGGTAAATGAGTGAATAGGTGAAATAGCAAATCTTTGGGCAGAGTAAGGTCATTAATGGAATGATGATATTTCCTTCTCTTTATGCTCTGAATATCTTTTTTTCAGATTGATTGAATATTTTTTTTGTGCTGAATTTTTCAAGAATAGTTTTTTTTTTTTGCCTTCTTTTTCTTATGGGAGGAGGGGGGGGGGGGGTAGAGGGAGATGAAGGGGATTGGGCCTCGTAGTTTTCTCTTGCTCTTTTGGGCATCCATTTCATTTAGAACCAAGATTGGGATCTGGTGTCATAAATCTTTATTTGCAACTTCCTGTAGATTTTTTCCTCTGTTTTTAAATATTCCCTCACAACTCATTTAGCCCAGTCATTGCAGCAACTGTGTTCAGGCTGGGGCCATGCATCAGGGTACCTTCTGGAACCCTGCAATCATAGGCCTTAAGTCCAGCCACTAAGTTTCACCACTGTGAGATGGCTGGGATTCCCTCCCCAAGGGACTGTGAAGGCTACCTCTGCAGTATCCTCAGCCCTGACTCAGAACTAGAACACCTCATAGCAGTGCACAGCACTGCCACCAGGTTAGACCCAGGTCTATTTCCTTTTGCAGCCATTGCTATTTGGCAAAACCCAATTACATCCCACTGTTTGGTCTCCAGAAGACAAACAAAATTTGGATATGTGAGGTAAGAAAAAAACCTAATATAGTAGGGGTTTCCTTTATAGAAAATACTTTGCCGAAATAACATTTTTGTATGTAGTATCACATTTATAGAATTATGAAAGTTAAAAGTATTCTTGGGAGTCATAATGTCTAACTAATTATTTGAACTGATATACTCAGTAATATAGTAACATAGTAAATGAGAGCAGATAAAAACCTCATATGGTCTATCTTGTCTGCCCAGCAATTTGTTTGTTATAGTAAATGCCGCTTCTTGCAGGTTACTCCCATGTCTTCTGTTAAGGTTTGTAACTGCTGCTCCATGCAGTGTCCTCATGCAAAAATGTTAAACCTAACGTTAATCCAACTATATATAGACAGACCCTCTATTCATGCTCATATCTTCACAAATGTTACTCTATATTTATCAATTATTTACCTTTTTTTTTTTTTAAATTTATTAGCTTTTATATATCGACATTCGTGGGTACATCATGCCGGTTTACAATATAAC